>NC_090939.1:719378422-719681453 GCF_040938575.1 Ambystoma mexicanum | reverse complement strand
TGCTGCTCAGAGGGGTTTGAGACATCCAAGCAGTTGGGGGGAGTAGTAGCGAATGAGATTCCCCAAGATAGTGAACCCTTTAGTGATACTCCCAATGGCGAAATCATGGGGTAATTGTATAATTCCACCGCTATCTCTACTTCCCACCTCGAGACACACATGTTATTTGTGCGGGGGAATTCAGACTTTTCACAAGATGTTTCCCCTGAAGTTTTTGTCTCCACCCACCTAACCATCCACACAAAATCATGTAAGGATCAGGACTACCCTGATAGAAACTCTCAGGCTGCCTTTTGCCACTACCCTATATACCCAGACATTTACCCTGCCTCCATCCTTGGGAAAAGAATGTCCACCTTATTCTTTCCTTAAGAGCAGAAAATCACTAGGAAAAGGCAAAAGCAACTATCTGTATGTGAGACACCGAACCATCTGTAGTGTCCCCGCGACCATCCAACAGCAGACGGTTTGGGCTAATCTGGATACAGGGAGTAAGTGGTGTGCCGTACATCCATGATGAATAACCTTGGGGAGGGAAAGCCCACCAAAGGAGGAAATTTGATGTGTCCATGGACACACCTAAATGTATCCCCTGATTAGAATACCTATAACTATCTTGTGGAAAGAGGTGGATATAAAAGCTGCTGTAATTCCTAGGGTACCTGTCCAATTAATTCTAGGTAGTGACATGCCACATTTCCATCGGTGTTGCCCCAGATTGCCCAGACAGAGCACAAGGTAAACTCCCTATTTTCCTGCAGCCATGAATTCTCAGATAAGGGAACACCATTTGAAGAAAAGTAAGAACTGTCTGCATGGACTTGCGGAAACAACCACCAACAAAAAGCAAAGAACTCTGAAGAGGAGAACCTCTCTGTAAAACATTGAAAATGGAAAGAAGAAAGAAATGTGAACCTTTTGAGTTGTTTCCCAAACAAGGGGTAGCCTCTCATTTGACAGGGGGAGTATGTGACGAATCCTGCCTATACATTCTTTCTCCCCAGAGGGGAACCACCCCCTGTGAGTCTAGGGAGATGAGCTCACTAAGTAAGACCCGTCCTAGGGTTCTGGGCAAGTGGGACCTCACTGGGAGTGACTGCCCTCTTGGGGACAAGGACTCCCATTCTGATAAGGAACTCCTGGTCCAGAGAACATTATCTGCCTATATGGGAATTGGAAAGACGGTTGTTACTTCTGTTTTGAATGCTTCTGTTTGGGAAGCACCAAACAGTGACAGTTCCTTTATCTCTTTGGTTTCAGGTAATGCTGGATCTCACCTGAACGCCAACATCAAAGGGCATCAACAGAACCCTCTTATTTCTGATATCACTTTGGATGCACTGAATAGTGACATTTCATCAGACTCTTTGGCTTCAGGTAATGCTGGATCTCACCTGAGCGCCACAGTCAAGGAAGAAGGATACAACCCTTTTGATCATGATGATGTGTATAAATCCAGGAGGAACTGTGAATGAGAGAAAAGTGGTACGCAGGGAGATGACTGAATCCCACACAGAGGCAAACCTCTGTGGAGAAGACGTCCTGGAGAGGTGGAGCCATGCTGTGCTGTGGAGCCAGTGGTGGCATAGAGAACGAGCCCAATGCTTGCCAAATGCTTGAAGGCTGGCATCCCATCCAGCCGAGAAGCCAGAGTCGGATGGAGAGGTGGAGACAGGGAAGCACCCATTTCCTCAAGTCACGCGGCCATGAGAAAGCCCTGGTAGGCCTGGGGCCTACAAGTCGACGCCGAGACTAGATCACCAGGGTGAGTCTGAATCCCTAAGCTCCATCCCCGAAGGACGTTAGCTGCCAGGAGAAGAAGGACCAGAGAAGCAAACGCTCCCACGGATAGAGTACTGCTGAGAGGTACAGAGACTGTGAATCAAACCTGGGAAAGCTACGAGGTTTCAGGAACCCGAGAAACCCAAGAGGGTGAGTGGCTCATGTGAATCCAAGCAAAAGAAGTGCAAACACTTTGAATCAAGACTGGCAGAGCCTGCGGGATTGCGGGAGCCTGAGAAATTCAGAGGCTAAACGCCCTGTGTGAATCAGAGGAAGAGAAGTAGGAACACTTTGTACAAAGGCGGGGAGAGCCTACAAGGTTCAGGAGCCTGAGAAACACGAACAGGCCAGCATCCCTGTGAATCTGATTGAGATACAAATACTTTTAGTCTAAGCTGGAAAATCCTACAAGGTTACGGGAGCCTGAGAAACCCGAACAGGAAAGTGTCCTTGCGAACCTGATAGCAAGAGGTATGAACACTTTGAACCAAGGCTGGGAAAGCATATGAGGTTTCGGGACCCTGAGAAACCCAAAGGGGCAAGCACCCTATTTGAAACTGCTTGATATCGATACAAAGACCTTGCATCAAAGCTGGGAGAACCAGCAAAGTTATGGGAACGTGAGAAACCTGTGTAGGTAAGCACCCTATGAAAAGTACATAAACTGAGAGCGAACAAGTCTACCTTAGAGCCAAAGGACTCTGGGAAGTCCAAGAGCCACGGACTGATATCAAGAGACTTGTATCCAGAGGAAACATACGAACAATCTTTTGTTTTTAACATTGACATCTGCCAAGAAGACGTGAACTGTTGTAAGAGATTGAAGAGCTATTTTTCCAAGTGTTGGGCCAGGCAGAAGCCACAGGCAGAGGCTATTGCTCCAGCCTCCTTCTTTCTGTTGGTTTTTTGCCTTAGTGATGTAGGGCCAATTAGTTGGTTATGATTCGGACAGAGAACCTTTTGCTTTAGACATTGCAGTACACCTTTAGTTATAGTTTCGTTAGGTAGGGAGCTTCCCTTATAGAAATATGGCAGGTTGGTGTTTTATTTTATTTTGAATAAAACCACTTTGAAATTGTCATTAAGTCGTCCAACTCCTTCTTCTGGTTCGCCACAGAGCCCACCCTGTTTGTATGCTAAATCGTGTGCTTCCTCAGGCCTTAGAAACATAATTGTCATATCAGCATACAGTTATAATTATGTTTTTTAGAAAGATTGATATATTTTTATGTAATGAAAGGAAAATTGCATTGGTCCTCGGGGTGGGGTACTACACTTCGACAGGTGGCAGGCCGATCTACAACCTTTTTCAATAGCTCTTTTAGGCTACCAAGGCCATGGCCGGATCCTCAGTTGCGCTTTCATATACCTATTGCAATTGCATGTTATGTTATGTTATGTGACATTTGTATATCGCCTGCTGTCATTGGTATGGTGTTGATGTGCTGTGAGGATGAAGTCCTTTTGAAAGACTGTAGTCTCAGTTGAGAAGTAGTGAGAGGAGTGGTACAATGTGTGTGTGCATTTATAGCCTAATCAAAGGTAGGTAGGGACTGGCTAAGTCCCTAACAGCAGCCCACATTATCTGGTGTGAGGGTTGGTGCTGTTTCCAATTGTCAAAAGAGTCAAGCGATGTGAAAAGCTGCACCGAATTGCGCGTGGGACTGTTTTCCATGGATGGTGGTGCTCTGGCCACGAGTGATGTATGTTTAGGGTGGGGTATTGTCAACTTTTGTGCATGTCAAATGTGTGGCAGGGGTAACAGAGGCGAAATTCAATGCAATAAAAACGCACACCCTGAGAAGCAGACGGCAAGTGTGGCAAAATTACAAAGAGTAGCGAGATTCACAGTGGCAGAATTCAAACTCGGAACACACTGGGAAGCACCATGCAACTGTGTTGAAGAACTATATTCGAAATAGAAAGCTAGCAAAAGTTATGTTACTAAAGGGTTTTCTTAAATTTTGGCTCATGGTCCTGGTGATAACCCTTTGCTGGACATTAGGCAATGTATTTGATTGAATCAAATCAAGACTACAGCTGGCAGAATGTAATTATTATTGTTATTTTTACATTTATTAAGTGCACATAACCCAAGGGCATCGAGGCGCTGTTACAGCCAGGTACTTCTAACTTGTTGAGAAGAAGGAAGAAAGAAGAGAATAACAGAGCAAGGGTATAGCGTCAGGGGGTCTAGGTAAAGAGCCACGTTTTAAAAGCTTTTCTGAAGGACCAGTACGATTGTTCCGCCCTCAGCTGAGGTGGAAGTGAGTTCCATTGATGAGCGGGCACCGATGTGAAACTAGCACCGCCACTTTTGGCTCGCTTAGATTTGGGCAGGCCAAGTCTGTGGACGTAAGCCCTCCTGATAGGTCTGGAGGACTGGGCTTTAACAGAGCTTTGAGTCAGGTTAGGTGGTGCCGAGTTGGACAGGCATTGGTGCGTGTTTGAAAGTGTTTTGAAGATGATCCTTTCCCTGACCTGCAGCCAGTGGGCATTGCTTCTTTCCTCTGATATGTGCTCTCTTTTGTGAATGTTAGTGAAATGAAAGCCTGGGGCCGTCACCCTCAACCATGATTATACAAGACTTGATATTATTAAGAGCCTGAGAGAGGGGACAGATTAGCAGCGGCTAGCCACTCTTAAGCCACTGTAAATGAAAGCCAGGTTATGGTTATCGAGGAATAATGTAGACAAACACAGGACAAAGTGCACTGTAAGAAAATGCTGCTTACAATACTACAGTAGAAACATTGTATTATTGTTCAATGATGGTGGGGGAGGTTACCTTTTGAAAAACAATAGATATATACTCGCAAATATTGTTTGAAGTGTATGCTAATAACGATGATGATGATGAAAATAATGATAACATTGTTATTACAATTATCTTCGCTTGCAAGTGTTGCCCACAAAGGCTCTGGCTATGAAGTGCTCCTGAGCACGCATGAACCTGCATTAACAAAAGAACACCCATGAGCTGTGTGGCAAGAGTATACATGTGCAGAGACCGGAAGCTTGGTTTAATGACAACTGGGCAGCTGATTGTGAATGAATAGCACTTTGCGCAGTTTGACGGTTGCATTGCGGTGCAAAATAGTGGGGTTGTGTGTCAATAAATAAGAACAATATGTTGATGCCAAATATTGTAAGAGGCAGGCACCTCTGGATGTTTTCCTTATAAACGAGGGTTCTTTGCAATAGAATGTGCATAATTGAGTTAGCGTTCCCACCCAGCCTTTGGCGATTGGTCACTAGTAACATGAAGTGTATTTTTAAAGAATATTCCCTCTTTTATTGCAACACCTACTGTTAAAATGAAGAAACAAAAAGCAGATACTTGTCTAGGAACCTGCTACAGATCTCAATAAATAGGATGTATTTCAATTCTTCTTTAGTTTTTTTAATCGGTTTTTAAATTAAATCCCTCCACCCCCATATAATTGCGTATCATTGTTTGTCTTCTAAATGAGATCAAGTTAGTATTTATGCTTTTAATATGAATGTGTCTGCCTTTCAGGAAATCTTTATGGTGGTGTTCCTGTAATAGAAGAGCGGCACAGGCATCGGTATGAGGTAAAGACTTCCTGCTCTCGCTTACCATTCAGCAATGATACTTTTTCTTGCACTGTGTGTGGAATAGTATGCTTCTGTTGCCTTATTAAATATCGTCACATTTCTAACCAAAAGGTCAATTGCTTGTGAGTTTGCGGGCTGCTTCAACTTTCAGAAACACTGAGGAATTATACATGATCAGAATCATAACTGCTGCTTAACATATGTGAACAAATAAAGGTAATTTCGAAGAGATTAAAGACAGCGCTGACTTTCACAGAGCCTTTGCGTAGGAACTGTGCCTTATTCAGCTCTTAAAAGGACAGAATGTATTTTAAGAAACACTTTATTTTAAGAAAGAATTCATGTTTTCGATTGAACAAAATAATTTAGGAAGGTATGACAACAGAGAGAGTTCACCAATATGCCTTCTAGTTAATCAGTAGGTGTGTATTCGAGTTGTATTTTGGATTTTTACATTGAGAGGCACACTTTTTTCTGCTTTTATATAAAAATGTAATACTACAGAGAAGTTTCTCTGAGTACATTGTGCAATGATTCAAGGTATGTTACATGATTAATATAGCTTCAGATTCAAAATTGTTTACTTTCGGTGTTAGGTCATAAAACCACATTATAAAAACACACATTTAATCACTTTGTGCATTATTTCACCGACCTGGCGGGTGAAAAGGCACCCACGAGCAGAACTCGTAGTTTGACGGTCCAGTAACTACGGTACCGACAAGTTTACCAGTACCGTAGTTACCGGACCGGCAAACTTGTATTGAGGCCCATTGATTGTAACAGAGTTAGTTAATGATTTTCTGATGCTGAAACCCAGAGCTGGGAGAGGCTGAAGCATAGAACTGACGTGGGTACTGAGGCTGGGTGTGTCAATGAAGGGCAAAGTCTTGCTGAACACAGCTGTAAGCATCTGACTAGGTGGTACATGCCAGACCCTGAGTGACACGGAGAAGTGCAATCTCAGCTCCGTAGACCCCAGACTCAATGACTTTAGCAGCAAGCACAGGACCACGCACTACAGGTTCATTGTGTGGAATAAGGACACAGAGCAGAGGTTACCTGAGCTACCAATGGAAGTACTACTCAAAAGAAAGTTAATGAAATCTGAGAAAGTGGTAAGGAAAATGCAATGTTGACAGAGACTTGAGACAAATGTGCTCCTTTTTGTAGACTGCTGACAGGAACAAAGTGTGGGACTATGGGAGGAGTAGCTTCATTGGATGCTGGTGCTTGTGGTATCCCTGGCTGTGGTGGCCACTATGTACCCTACCCCTCCCCGGTTGAGGGGTTAGATGAGTTACCACATTCTGAGCCTCAATCTAGATAGGTCAATTCTTGCCCTTCATGTGCAATTATCTTGGGAACAGCAGACTACTAGCTTATTTATATTTATGAATGGCTCTGCTCATCCATATTCATGAGTGTATTTTGCGCGAATAGTAGATATCAGCCTGTTGCCCCTTTTACACAACTCTGCCACTGATTTTGTGCACACATTATTAGTGAACAGCTTCATTCTACCTTACAAAGGATTAGCTATTTAAATGGATATTTGCACTTTCAATCATACTGTTATAATTCTGCACCAGTTTACAACCACCAATATTATTCATGGTAACATCCTGCACTATTTAGTGCTCCATTTGTTTAATGAGTTCAAACACTAACTCACATTCTAGCTCTATCTTGGGCTTCTTCTGATGGTCTGTTGTGTATAGGACTATTTATGCTAAACCCAACTTGAAGCCTAATTTTGAAACTTTTTCTAACCCTAACTCAAACCAACAAGCTAATGCAAACTCATAGCTTTTCTGGCAAATGTATTACAGCCCTAGCAGGCGGTCTATTGGAAATTGTGCTCCACTTTGTTGTCACATATGGCCTCAAAAATGCACCAACTCCCAGATGTAGTTCAAGAGTTTAAAAAAAGAAAACCAGAAACAAGCTTAATGGCTATCCTTCCCTCTAACATGAGGAGGGACAGTCCCACCCTACTGCAGGTGTCCCTCAACCACAGGATGGTACCAGTGATCTGTAAATATCCCATCAATCACCAACAAAAACAGCTACTTGCCCAACATAAAATCAAAAATCAGGGGTGCTCTAGTGTGTGCCCACCAAAAACGGCATTCAACACCAACCGCACTAAATGACTAAGCAACCCCCTAAAAAATTAGAAGTGAATAAACAGTGACTCAATGGGGTCTCCCCAGCTCACACAATAACTGTGGAGCACCCTAACATTCTAAACAATATATTCAAAAATAAAGTTTAACCTCATATCATTTTCCTGTCAAAAATCAACAATTTCTTCTAAATATAATTAATCCTTTCAAGCGCTTCCCTCAGCACCTGGTTTCAACACTTATACACTAATGTTATGAAAAAATGCTGTTTCTCAAAGCCTTCTCATTTGTCAATTTACTCAGCGGGCGTCTGTCATTTCAACCGCTAACTGAGCGTCCCTACTAAAAAAAAAAAACAGTATACATGTATGTGAAAAAAATCCCTAAAAGAACACATTAATTGAATGAGTTCATGTTCAACTCTACATTTTCAAAAGAGTGAGGGTGAGCCCTGGCCCACTTTCAGCCTGGCACCAAAAAAACACATGAATTACTAAACTTCTTTTGCATACTTATACATATATTAGCTTCAACCCTTCCCATTGCTACTTGTTTCAATCATATTTCCATGAATCTTCATTATTTTTTCTGTTTTATTCACACACACACACACACACATCTTTTCATTCCTGCCAACAAGGGTTCATTTTTACAAAGGGCAAATTGCTCTTTCTATGTATATAACTTGGCTCTCAACTGCTTTCACTTAAAAAGCTATCTTTTTCCCAAACTCTGCGTAGCTTTGAATCCTTGCAACTATTTTTACCTCTTGACTCTGTCAACTTCTTATCTCTTAACTTTGAACAAGAGCTTTTAACTACTCTCAGTGCATTTTTTTAACATCAATCTTCATAGTGTACTGCCAGCGCTGGCTTTCTTCCAACTGCGCACCGCGTATAAAAGTGGTCCTGTCTTTGTGTAATTTCACTTTCAAAGTATGTAATATAGGATATCACCTTCACTTTTTGCTGGAGAAGAGAAATCTGGTGTCGGTTTTTGCCTTAACTCATTTTAATGACCCTTTTTTCTCCAAATACGCAGTTGTTAAAAAAAATTGAATTATGTGCAGTTTTCTTTCACCTTCGTTTCTATGACGCACTTGGTGGATTTTTATCGTTCAAAGCTTTTTGGCTCACTAAGAATGTCAACTATGTAGGTATATAAAAATTAACCCTGTAGCTACCGTCACCCGCCCGCCTCAAGGGTGCAAAGTTAGTCATCATTTTGGCCTCATTTTTTCTATCATTTAACCAGCAGCTTTAAAAATATCTCAAAACAACAAATGTAAGTTCGCCCATCAATGGCTTGCTCAAACCTCTTCCTTTTTTTTTTACTGATCCCTGCCTACTTTTGTGATTGGTGCAAATCACCTCCCCATAATAAATAATGTAATTTCTTGACTTCATCTCGACTTTTTATAGCTCATTGTCTCTCTTCGACATCTTATTTTTAAAACAGACATATAGACAGACAGACAGTCGACTCTTCACATTAATTCTCAGCGCTCTTCGCTTTATCTCTGCCCCTAAATATACCCCGATAGGGGTGTAAGTCATCACCTATCATAAACCTGTTTATGTGCCGGCTATTTTACCCCACTTGGGGTTTTGTAATGACTTCTTCCAGATCTTACTTAAGGTAGGAAAGCAGGCTTTCAGACGCTCTTCGTCTCAGAGACGTACTTTGTCTTTTTCTAAACAACCCCCATTACTTTTCTAAAACTACCAAGTTGCTCTTCTAAACTACCACATTACTTTTTAAACCACTGATTACTTTTTGATTACTTATTGATTAATTATTGATTACTTATTCCTTTAATATATATGTCTTACTATTCTTTCTTCCTTTGCCCTTGTCCACCACAATACATACCTTAATTCACAGATGCCAAATGCCATGCTGACAGCCATGGGAGACCCCTGTCATGGTATGAGAAAGCACACTGCAGTTTTGCCACTCACCCGTCACTCCTAGGTATCTCACCATCTCTGTCAGCATGCCATCATAAGCCTGGGTTCTTGTTCCTGGAAGATTTTCATGGTCCCTTTGCATGGTCGCCATGTGTATAGGGGGACCCTCTGCATCCCCTCAAGCCCTCTGACATCTGTGGACGTTAGCACTGGAGACAAGAACACAGGAACGGACGCCCAGGCACAAGTTCACAGTCATCTTTAATACAGGTTCAGAAGACACTGGAAGCAGCGCACAGAGCTCCTACCATCAGCTTGCTTACATAGGCTTATTTCAATGACGCAATGTTTTCATGCAAATTCAGGATACATTTCTTATTGGTTCACTTAACTAGAATATAAGCCCTCCTTGTCTTTGATTGGTTGGCTTATATGTCACTCACAAAGCCCACACTAACTCATTTTGGCAAGCATAGGTTGACTGAGACATAGACTGATAAGCTCATTCCAGTCTCAGCTAAACATAATTATACATCCTTTAACGCCTGCCAAGAACCAGCTCTTATCGACTTCTTGAGGTCCTGCCAAATTTACTTGGCAGCTAGTACTGTGAAAAACTTCATGAGGTAATCTTATTTGTTGCTAAGTAAGCAGCTGTTCTGTCTAATTGGTAGCCTTCCCATGCCTTTATCTGATTTACTATCAATCATTGTCTGCTTTCCCTGCCAACATTTCTAAATATACCCTTGCAGGCATACTTATCTCACAGTGAACTGCTGCCAAAGAACTATTCTCCATCACCATAATACAGGCCTTTTGCAACCTGCTCCCAAGACGCCATTTTGTATTTTGCCATCCATTTTAGAATCTATATCAGTCTGTTCAGCCTAGATGTTCAGCTATCAATGGTGAGTTGTTATTTACTTTTGAGCATAACTCCTTTTCTATTCAGTTTTCAGATTATATTTTTAGATGTTCATGATGTGTGTGTAATACCTGAGACACTCTGCACTTCCTGGGTCATTCTGACCCCAAAACTATATATCGCCCTATATGCACTCTTTATTTTCAAAAAGCACTATACTTCTGATTTTTGCAATGCTGGAACCATTCAGTTCCAGTATTCAGTTTACAATGTGAACAGAGGCACTGACAATGTTGGAACATTCTTTAGGCAAACATTCTTTTTGTGATAATGACGAGCTGCTTCCCTAGGAAGCAATGCAGGAAGGCCAGTCCTGGTATGTTCACATCTGCAGAGTTACACCAGCAGTCCGACAACTGCATTCTGAACTCTCTGCAGCCCATACATTAGCATGACCCAGATTATCAGATGTACTTTTTTGCAAAATCTGGAGACGTTAACCCTCCTCTGAGTGGGTGCCCGTGAAGTGCTTGGTCCTCCTTGTTTGCTATCAGAGGATGGGCCTGTGGGGGTGAGATGGGCATGCCGTTAGTCATCTCTGTGCCGTCGTATGGTCTTGCAACATGGAGTACAAACCTTGTGATATGATGCCTGTGCATGGTGTTTACAGTTTACGCATTGCAATATTTAATTGTGCATATTCTCAAGTGTTTCCAGTCACCACCAGCAAGATGGTGGTGGACATCGGTGCACAAAATAGGTGATTTGGCCGTCATGGACTTGTGTCATTATCACTGTGCAATTGCAGGGTTAAATGTCATACGGGGAGAGAGGCGTGAGGGGACCAGGATGAGAGGGGGTGTAGTACAGGTGGTGGGGGACCCAAAGGGCTGAGCATGTGCTGATGGGAGCCACATGGGTAGGTGGAAGGGGGAAAGGAGTACAGTCTGAGGGATGGGGTGGCCCACAATCGGGCTAGTCCATGGAGGGATGTGCCAGTGCTGGTAAGCGATGCTGGGGGTGACTGGACAAGGATGGACTTACACCAGTGTTACTCACGAGGGACCAGGTCCCAGACAGCCTTGTGTATGAGACAGAGGGTCTTGGAATTTATCCTTGCAGTCACTGGGAGCCAGTGGAGTGCATCCAGGGCTGGAGGGGAGCAGCCCCAGGGATTGAGGCCTAGATTGATCCATGCAGCACTATTCTCGATCCGTTTGAGGGGGCAAATGGAGGTAAGGGGTAGATTGAGGGAGAGGATGTTGCCGTTATCAAGCCTAGTGGGAAACTGTGCTCTGGTGACATTGGGCTTCTGGGGGTGGGTGAGGTATGGGGATGCTCCTGAGGTGGTGGTTCTGTAAATTGGACCTCTTGCTATGGTCCATGATGTGTTCAGGCGAGGTGTGAAATAAGTCAAAGGTGACACTGAGGACTGTAGCCTCTCAGGGGAGTGTGGGGAGGGGGCATATGGAGGGTGGCCATGAGTGGGTGGGTAACAGGGTGCAGGCATCACAATGAGAGGCTTCTCTGTCTCGCTGACTTTCAGACAGGGATCGTCATCAGAGCATGTAGCACGATTAGCAGTCAGGCACTCATGTATGAGAGAGGATGGATAGGAAGTAGAGGATGGCAGTTTGAAGTTGAGTGTGTGTCATCAGCATAACACTGGGAGTCGGGTGCAATGGTGGTGGTTGAATGGACCAGAGGGGCAAGGTAGCTGTTGGGGAGCCATGGCAATTGAATGGTGCCCTAAGGGACGCCACAGGTGGGTAGTGGGATTGAGGTGAGGGAAGGACACTATTGCACTTGTTTTTTTTTTCAGTCTGACAGGTAGGCGGTCAACCATGCCAGTGGCAGGTACGTCAGGGCACTTTGGATGAATGCATGCATGTGAGTGTGTCACAGGGCAGATTGCTTGTGGTGCATGCATGCTGTCTTGGAGGATGTGTGCCTTGTGTATGTGTTGCTTGTCATGGTGTTAATGTCTGCACATGACCAGTACTCATGCAGGAATTTGTGTTTGGAAGTTTGGGGGGGCAATGTTTGTGCACCCTTGGCCAATGGCCATGGTTAGTTGGCCACTCTGTGGGTTGAATGTGGTCTGTTGTTGTGCAGTTGGACATGTGTATGTGTGTTGTGCTCTTAAGCAAAACAGAAAGGTGATGGCTGGAAGGTTTTGAATTAATCATAACCACGGGCAAAGCTCTGGGCAACCGTCCAGACCATCGTTTTTCAGCCTGCCAAAGCCATTACAGAAGGGGAAAAACCATATGCAAATCAGGCTTGGTCCTACCCCAAAAGGGGCAGTCCAGCCCGAACTGCTAGGTCACATCCCTTCTGCACGAGACCACAAGCATCCCCAGACATGTTTCAGCCTTTTTGGGCGTCATCAGTGAGGAGTAGCTTGGGTCTCTAGGCCCGGCAGACTCGGGACCCACGTCTGGGCATACCCGTCCCACTCGGGGTGACTTAAGCAAAACAGAAAGGTGATGGCTGGAAGGTTTTGAATTAATCATAACCACGGGCAAAGCTCTGGGCAACCGTCCAGACCATCGTTTTTCAGCCTGCCAAGCCATTACAGAAGGGGAAAAACCATATGCAAATCAGGCTTGGTCCTACCCCAAAAGGGGCAGTCCAGCCCGAACTGCTAGGTCACATCCCTTCTGCACGAGACCACAAGCATCCCCAGACATGTTTCAGCCTTTTTGGGCGTCATCAGTGAGGAGTAGCTTGGGTCTCTAGGCCCGGCAGACTCGGGACCCACGTCTGGGCATACCCGTCCCACTCGGGGTGACTTAAGCAAAACAGAAAGGTGATGGCTGGAAGGTTTTGAATTAATCATAACCACGGGCAAAGCTCTGGGCAACCGTCCAGACCATCGTTTTTCAGCCTGCCAAGCCATTACAGAAGGGGAAAAACCATATGCAAATCAGGCTTGGTCCTACCCCAAAAGGGGCAGTCCAGCCCGAACTGCTAGGTCACATCCCTTCTGCACGAGACCACAAGCATCCTCAGACATGTTTCAGCCTTTTTGGGCGTCATCAGTGAGGAGTAGCTTGGGTCTCTAGGCCCGGCAGACTCGGGACCCACGTCTGGGCATACCCGTCCCACTCGGGGTGACTTAAGCAAAACAGAAAGGTGATGGCTGGAAGGTTTTGAATTAATCATAACCACGGGCAAAGCTCTGGGCAACCGTCCAGACCATCGTTTTTCAGCCTGCCAAGCCATTACAGAAGGGGAAAAACCATATGCAAATCAGGCTTGGTCCTACCCCAAAAGGGGCAGTCCAGCCCGAACTGCTAGGTCACATCCCTTCTGCACGAGACCACAAGCATCCCCAGACATGTTTCAGCCTTTTTGGGCGTCATCAGTGAGGAGTAGCTTGGGTCTCTAGGCCCGGCAGACTCGGGACCCACGACTGGGCATACCCGTCCCACTCGGGGTGACTTAAGCAAAACAGAAAGGTGATGGCTGGAAGGTTTTGAATTAATCATAACCACGGGCAAAGCTCTGGGCAACCGTCCAGACCATCGTTTTTCAGCCTGCCAAGCCATTACAGAAGGGGAAAAACCATATGCAAATCAGGCTTGGTCCTACCCCAAAAGGGGCAGTCCAGCCCGAACTGCTAGGTCACATCCCTTCTGAACGAGACCACAAGCATCCCCAGACATGTTTCAGCCTTTTTGGGCGTCATCAGTGAGGAGTAGCTTGGGTCTCTAGGCCCGGCAGACTCGGGACCCACGTCTGGGCATACCCGTCCCACTCGGGGTGACTTAAGCAAAACAGAAAGGTGATGGCCGGAAGGTTTTGAATTAATCATAACCACGGGCAAAGCTCTGGGCAACCGTCCAGACCATCGTTTTTCAGCCTGCCAAGCCATTACAGAAGGGGAAAAACCATATGCAAATCAGGCTTGGTCCTACCCCAAAAGGGGCAGTCCAGCCCGAACTGCTAGGTCACATCCCTTCTGCATGAGACCACAAGCATCCCCAGACATGTTTCAGCCTTTTTGGGCGTCATCAGTGAGGAGTAGCTTGGGTCTCTAGGCCCGGCAGACTCGGGACCCACGTCTGGGCATACCCGTCCCACTCGGGGTGACTTAAGCAAAACAGAAAGGTGATGGCTGGAAGGTTTTGAATTAATCATAACCACGGGCAAAGCTCTGGGCAACCGTCCAGACCATCGTTTTTCAGCCTGCCAAGCCATTACAGAAGGGGAAAAACCATATGCAAATCAGGCTTGGTCCTACCCCAAAAGGGGCAGTCCAGCCCGAACTGCTAGGTCACATCCCTTCTGCACGAGACCACAAGCATCCCCAGACATGTTTCAGCCTTTTTGGGCGTCATCAGTGAGGAGTAGCTTGGGTCTCTAGGCCCGGCAGACTCGGGACCCACGTCTGGGCATACCCGTCCCACTCGGGGTGACTTAAGCAAAACAGAAAGGTGATGGCTGGAAGGTTTTGAATTAATCATAACCACGGGCAAAGCTCTGGGCAACCGTCCAGACCATCGTTTTTCAGCCTGCCAAGCCATTACAGAAGGGGAAAAACCATATGCAAATCAGGCTTGGTCCTACCCCAAAAGGGGCAGTCCAGCCCGAACTGCTAGGTCACATCCCTTCTGCACGAGACCACAAGCATCCCCAGACATGTTTCAGCCTTTTTGGGCGTCATCAGTGAGGAGTAGCTTGGGTCTCTAGGCCCGGCAGACTCGGGACCCACGTCTGGGCATACCCGTCCCACTCGGGGTGACTTAAGCAAAACAGAAAGGTGATGGCTGGAAGGTTTTGAATTAATCATAACCACGGGCAAAGCTCTGGGCAACCGTCCAGACCATCGTTTTTCAGCCTGCCAAGCCATTACAGAAGAGGAAAAACAATATGCAAATCATGCTTGGTCCTACCCCAAAAGGGGCAGTCCAGCCCGAACTGCTAGGTCACATCCCTTCTGCACGAGACCACAAGCATCCCCAGACATGTTTCAGCCTTTTTGGGCGTCATCAGTGAGGAGTAGCTTGGGTCTCTAGGCCCGGCAGACTCGGGACCCACGTCTGGGCATACCCGTCCCACTCGGGGTGACTTAAGCAAAACAGAAAGGTGATGGCTGGAAGGTTTTGAATTAATCATAACCACGGGCAAAGCTCTGGGCAACCGTCCAGACCATCGTTTTTCAGCCTGCCAAGCCATTACAGAAGGGGAAAAACCATATGCAAATCAGGCTTGGTCCTACCCCAAAAGGGGCAGTCCAGCCCGAACTGCTAGGTCACATCCCTTCTGAACGAGACCACAAGCATCCCCAGACATGTTTCAGCCTTTTTGGGCGTCATCAGTGAGGAGTAGCTTGGGTCTCTAGGCCCGGCAGACTCGGGACCCACGTCTGGGCATACCCGTCCCACTCGGGGTGACTTAAGCAAAACAGAAAGGTGATGGCTGGAAGGTTTTGAATTAATCATAACCACGGGCAAAGCTCTGGGCAACCGTCCAGACCATCGTTTTTCAGCCTGCCAAGCCATTACAGAAGGGGAAAAACCATATGCAAATCAGGCTTGGTCCTACCCCAAAAGGGGCAGTCCAGCCCGAACTGCTAGGTCACATCCCTTCTGCACGAGACCACAAGCATCCCCAGACATGTTTCAGCCTTTTTGGGCGTCATCAGTGAGGAGTAGCTTGGGTCTCTAGGCCCGGCAGACTCGGGACCCACGTCTGGGCATACCCGTCCCACTCGGGGTGACTTAAGCAAAACAGAAAGGTGATGGCTGGAAGGTTTTGAATTAATCATAACCACGGGCAAAGCTCTGGGCAACCGTCCAGACCATCGTTTTTCAGCCTGCCAAGCCATTACAGAAGGGGAAAAACCATATGCAAATCAGGCTTGGTCCTACCCCAAAAGGGGCAGTCCAGCCCGAACTGCTAGGTCACATCCCTTCTGCACGAGACCACAAGCATCCCCAGACATGTTTCAGCCTTTTTGGGCGTCATCAGTGAGGAGTAGCTTGGGTCTCTAGGCCCGGCAGACTCGGGACCCACGTCTGGGCATACCCGTCCCACTCGGGGTGACTTAAGCAAAACAGAAAGGTGATGGCTGGAAGGTTTTGAATTAATCATAACCACGGGCAAAGCTCTGGGCAACCGTCCAGACCATCGTTTTTCAGCCTGCCAAGCCATTACAGAAGGGGAAAAACCATATGCAAATCAGGCTTGGTCCTACCCCAAAAGGGGCAGTCCAGCCCGAACTGCTAGGTCACATCCCTTCTGCACGAGACCACAAGCATCCCCAGACATGTTTCAGCCTTTTTGGGCGTCATCAGTGAGGAGTAGCTTGGGTCTCTAGGCCCGGCAGACTCGGGACCCACGTCTGGGCATACCCGTCCCACTCGGGGTGACTTAAGCAAAACAGAAAGGTGATGGCTGGAAGGTTTTGAATTAATCATAACCACGGGCAAAGCTCTGGGCAACCGTCCAGACCATCGTTTTTCAGCCTGCCAAGCCATTACAGAAGGGGAAAAACCATATGCAAATCAGGCTTGGTCCTACCCCAAAAGGGGCAGTCCAGCCCGAACTGCTAGGTCACATCCCTTCTGCACGAGACCACAAGCATCCCCAGACATGTTTCAGCCTTTTTGGGCGTCATCAGTGAGGAGTAGCTTGGGTCTCTAGGCCCGGCAGACTCGGGACCCACGTCTGGGCATACCCGTCCCACTCGGGGTGACTTAAGCAAAACAGAAAGGTGATGGCTGGAAGGTTTTGAATTAATTATAACCACGGGCAAAGCTCTGGGCAACCGTCCAGACCATCGTTTTTCAGCCTGCCAAGCCATTACAGAAGAGGAAAAACCATATGCAAATCAGGCTTGGTCCTACCCCAAAAGGGGCAGTCCAGCCCGAACTGCTAGGTCACATCCCTTCTGCACGAGACCACAAGCATCCCCAGACATGTTTCAGCCTTTTTGGGCGTCATCAGTGAGGAGTAGCTTAGGTCTCTAGGCCCGGCAGACTAGGGACCCACGTCTGGGCATACCCGTCCCACTCGGGGTGACTTAAGCAAAACAGAAAGGTGATGGCTGGAAGGTTTTGAATTAATCATAACCACGGGCAAAGCTCTGGGCAACCGTCCAGACCATCGTTTTTCAGCCTGCCAAGCCATTACAGAAGGGGAAAAACCATATGCAAATCAGGCTTGGTCCTACCCCAAAAGGGGCAGTCCAGCCCGAACTGCTAGGTCACATCCCTTCTGCACGAGACCACAAGCATCCCCAGACATGTTTCAGCCTTTTTGGGCGTCATCAGTGAGGAGTAGCTTGGGTCTCTAGGCCCGGCAGACTCGGGACCCACGTCTGGGCATACCCGTCCCACTCGGGGTGACTTAAGCAAAACAGAAAGGTGATGGCTGGAAGGTTTTGAATTAATCATAACCACGGGCAAAGCTCTGGGCAACCGTCCAGACCATCGTTTTTCAGCCTGCCAAGCCATTACAGAAGAGGAAAAACCATATGCAAATCAGGCTTGGTCCTACCCCAAAAGGGGCAGTCCAGCCCGAACTGCTAGGTCACATCCCTTCTGCACGAGACCACAAGCATCCCCAGACATGTTTCAGCCTTTTTGGGCGTCATCAGTGAGGAGTAGCTTGGGTCTCTAGGCCCGGCAGACTCGGGACCCACGTCTGGGCATACCCGTCCCACTCGGGGTGACTTAAGCAAAACAGAAAGGTGATGGCTGGAAGGTTTTGAATTAATCATAACCACGGGCAAAGCTCTGGGCAACCGTCCAGACCATCGTTTTTCAGCCTGCCAAGCCATTACAGAAGGGGAAAAACCATATGCAAATCAGGCTTGGTCCTACCCCAAAAGGGGCAGTCCAGCCCGAACTGCTAGGTCACATCCCTTCTGCACGAGACCACAAGCATCCCCAGACATGTTTCAGCCTTTTTGGGCGTCATCAGTGAGGAGTAGCTTGGGTCTCTAGGCCCGGCAGACTCGGGACCCACGTCTGGGCATACCCGTCCCACTCGGGGTGACTTAAGCAAAACAGAAAGGTGATGGCTGGAAGGTTTTGAATTAATCATAACCACGGGCAAAGCTCTGGGCAACCGTCCAGACCATCGTTTTTCAGCCTGCCAAGCCATTACAGAAGGGGAAAAACCATATGCAAATCAGGCTTGGTCCTACCCCAAAAGGGGCAGTCCAGCCCGAACTGCTAGGTCACATCCCTTCTGCACGAGACCACAAGCATCCCCAGACATGTTTCAGCCTTTTTGGGCGTCATCAGTGAGGAGTAGCTTGGGTCTCTAGGCCCGGCAGACTCGGGACCCACGTCTGGGCATACCCGTCCCACTCGGGGTGACTTAAGCAAAACAGAAAGGTGATGGCTGGAAGGTTTTGAATTAATCATAACCACGGGCAAAGCTCTGGGCAACCGTCCAGACCATCGTTTTTCAGCCTGCCAAGCCATTACAGAAGGGGAAAAACCATATGCAAATCAGGCTTGGTCCTACCCCAAAAGGGGCAGTCCAGCCCGAACTGCTAGGTCACATCCCTTCTGCACGAGACCACAAGCATCCCCAGACATGTTTCAGCCTTTTTGGGCGTCATCAGTGAGGAGTAGCTTGGGTCTCTAGGCCCGGCAGACTCGGGACCCACGTCTGGGCATACCCGTCCCACTCGGGGTGACTTAAGCAAAACAGAAAGGTGATGGCTGGAAGGTTTTGAATTAATCATAACCACGGGCAAAGCTCTGGGCAACCGTCCAGACCATCGTTTTTCAGCCTGCCAAGCCATTACAGAAGAGGAAAAACCATATGCAAATCAGGCTTGGTCCTACCCCAAAAGGGGCAGTCCAGCCCGAACTGCTAGGTCACATCCCTTCTGCACGAGACCACAAGCATCCCCAGACATGTTTCAGCCTTTTTGGGCGTCATCAGTGAGGAGTAGCTTGGGTCTCTAGGCCCGGCAGACTCGGGACCCACGTCTGGGCATACCCGTCCCACTCGGGGTGACTTAAGCAAAACAGAAAGGTGATGGCTGGAAGGTTTTGAATTAATCATAACCACGGGCAAAGCTCTGGGCAACCGTCCAGACCATCGTTTTTCAGCCTGCCAAGCCATTACAGAAGGGGAAAAACCATATGCAAATCAGGCTTGGTCCTACCCCAAAAGGGGCAGTCCAGCCCGAACTGCTAGGTCACATCCCTTCTGCACGAGACCACAAGCATCCCCAGACATGTTTCAGCCTTTTTGGGCGTCATCAGTGAGGAGTAGCTTGGGTCTCTAGGCCCGGCAGACTCGGGACCCACGTCTGGGCATACCCGTCCCACTCGGGGTGACTTAAGCAAAACAGAAAGGTGATGGCTGGAAGGTTTTGAATTAATCATAACCACGGGCAAAGCTCTGGGCAACCGTCCAGACCATCGTTTTTCAGCCTGCCAAGCCATTACAGAAGAGGAAAAACCATATGCAAATCAGGCTTGGTCCTACCCCAAAAGGGGCAGTCCAGCCCGAAC
Source organism: Ambystoma mexicanum (assembly GCF_040938575.1). Taxonomy (NCBI): domain Eukaryota; kingdom Metazoa; phylum Chordata; class Amphibia; order Caudata; family Ambystomatidae; genus Ambystoma; species Ambystoma mexicanum. Next base: position 719,661,697 of record NC_090939.1, on the reverse strand, counting down.
TGCTAGGTCACATCCCTTCTGCACGAGACCACAAGCATCCCCAGACATGTTTCAGCCTTTTTGGGCGTCATCAGTGAGGAGTAGCTTGGGTCTCTAGGCCCGGCAGACTCGGGACCCACGTCTGGGCATACCCGTCCCACTCGGGGTGACTTAAGCAAAACAGAAAGGTGATGGCTGGAAGGTTTTGAATTAATCATAACCACGGGCAAAGCTCTGGGCAACCGTCCAGACCATCGTTTTTCAGCCTGCCAAGCCATTACAGAAGGGGAAAAACCATATGCAAATCAGGCTTGGTCCTAACCCAAAAGGGGCAGTCCAGCCCGAACTGCTAGGTCACATCCCTTCTGCACGAGACCACAAGCATCCCCAGACATGTTTCAGCCTTTTTGGGCGTCATCAGTGAGGAGTAGCTTGGGTCTCTAGGCCCGGCAGACTCGGGACCCACGTCTGGGCATACCCGTCCCACTCGGGGTGACTTAAGCAAAACAGAAAGGTGATGGCTGGAAGGTTTTGAATTAATCATAACCACGGGCAATGCTCTGGGCAACCGTCCAGACCATCGTTTTTCAGCCTGCCAAGCCATTACAGAAGGGGAAAAACCATATGCAAATCAGGCTTGGTCCTACCCCAAAAGGGGCAGTCCAGCCCGAACTGCTAGGTCACATCCCTTCTGCACGAGACCACAAGCATCCCCAGACATGTTTCAGCCTTTTTGGGCGTCATCAGTGAGGAGTAGCTTGGGTCTCTAGGCCCGGCAGACTCGGGACCCACGTCTGGGCATACCCGTCCCACTCGGGGTGACTTAAGCAAAACAGAAAGGTGATGGCTGGAAGGTTTTGAATTAATCATAACCACGGGCAAAGCTCTGGGCAACCGTCCAGACCATCGTTTTTCAGCCTGCCAAGCCATTACAGAAGAGGAAAAACCATATGCAAATCAGGCTTGGTCCTACCCCAAAAGGGGCAGTCCAGCCCGAACTGCTAGGTCACATCCCTTCTGCACAAGACCACAAGCATCCCCAGACATGTTTCAGCCTTTTTGGGCGTCATCAGTGAGGAGTAGCTTGGGTCTCTAGGCCCGGCAGACTCGGGACCCACGTCTGGGCATACCCGTCCCACTCGGGGTGACTTAAGCAAAACAGAAAGGTGATGGCTGGAAGGTTTTGAATTAATCATAACCACGGGCAAAGCTCTGGGCAACCGTCCAGACCATCGTTTTTCAGCCTGCCAAGCCATTACAGAAGGGGAAAAACCATATGCAAATCAGGCTTGGTCCTACCCCAAAAGATGCTTGTGGTCTCGTGCAGAAGGGATGTGACCTAGCTGTTCGGGCTGGACTTCCCCTTTTGGGGTGGGGCCAAGCCTGATTTGCATATTGTCTTTCCCCTTCTGTAATGGCTTGGTAGGCGAAGAACGATGGTCTGGAGGGTTGCCCCGAGCAATGCCAGTGGTCAAGATTCAGTCTAAACCTTCCAGCCATCACCTCTTTGTTTTTGCTTTGTCACCCCGAGTGGGACGGGTATGCCCAGACGTGGGTCCCGTGCCTGCTGGGCCTAGAGACCCAAGCTACTCCTCACTGATGATCCCCAACAAGGGTGAAACATGTTTGGGGATGCTTGTGGTCTCGTGCAGAAGGGATGTGACCTAGCAGTTCGGGCTGGACTTCCCCTTTTGGGGTGGGGCCAAGCCTGATTTGCATATGGTCTTTCCCCTTCTGTAATGGCTTGGTAGGCGAAGAACGATGGTCTGGAGGGTTGCCCCGAGCAATGCCAGTGGTCAAGATTCAGTCTAAACCTTCCAGCCATCACCTCTTTGTTTTTGCTTTGTCACCCCGAGTGGGACGGGTATGCCCAGACGTGGGTCCCGTGCCTGCTGGGCCTAGAGACCCAAGCTACTCCTCACTGATGATCCCCAACAAGGGTGAAACATGTTTGGGGATGCTTGTGGTCTCGTGCAGAAGGGATGTGACCTAGCAGTTCGGGCTGGACTTCCCCTTTTGGGGTGGGGCCAAGCCTGATTTGCATATGGTCTTTCCCCTTCTGTAATGGCTTGGTAGGCGAAGAACGATGGTCTGGAGGGTTGCCCCGAGCAATGCCAGTGGTCAAGATTCAGTCTAAACCTTCCAGCCATCACCTCTTTGTTTTTGCTTTGTCACCCCGAGTGGGACGGGTATGCCCAGACGTGGGTCCCGTGCCTGCTGGGCCTAGAGACCCAAGCTACTCCTCACTGATGATCCCCAACAAGGGTGAAACATGTTTGGGGATGCTTGTGGTCTCGTGCAGAAGGGATGTGACCTAGCAGTTCGGGCTGGACTTCCCCTTTTGGGGGTGGGGCCAAGCCTGATTTGCATATGGTCTTTCCCCTTCTGTAATGGCTTGGTAGGCGAAGAACGATGGTCTGGAGGGTTGCCCCGAGCAATGCCAGTGGTCAAGATTCAGTCTAAACCTTCCAGCCATCACCTCTTTGTTTTTGCTTTGTCACCCCGAGTGGGACGGGTATGCCCAGACGTGGGTCCCGTGCCTGCTGGGCCTAGAGACCCAAGCTACTCCTCACTGATGATCCCCAACAAGGGTGAAACATGTTTGGGGATGCTTGTGGTCTCGTGCAGAAGGGATGTGACCTAGCAGTTCGGGCTGGACTTCCCCTTTTGGGGTGGGGCCAAGCCTGATTTGCATATGGTCTTTCCCCTTCTGTAATGGCTTGGTAGGCGAACAACGATGGTCTGGAGGGTTGCCCCGAGCAATGCCAGTGGTCAAGATTCAGTCTAAACCTTCCAGCCATCACCTCTTTGTTTTTGCTTTGTCACCCCGAGTGGGACGGGTATGCCCAGACGTGGGTCCCGTGCCTGCTGGGCCTAGAGACCCAAGCTACTCCTCACTGATGATCCCCAACAAGGGTGAAACATGTTTGGGGATGCTTGTGGTCTCGTGCAGAAGGGATGTGACCTAGCAGTTCGGGCTGGACTTCCCCTTTTGGGGTGGGGCCAAGCCTGATTTGCATATGGTCTTTCCCCTTCTGTAATGGCTTGGTAGGCGAAGAACGATGGTCTGGAGGGTTGCCCCGAGCAATGCCAGTGGTCAAGATTCAGTCTAAACCTTCCAGCCATCACCTCTTTGTTTTTGCTTTGTCACCCCGAGTGGGACGGGTATGCCCAGACGTGGGTCCCGTGCCTGCTGGGCCTAGAGACCCAAGCTACTCCTCACTGATGATCCCCAACAAGGGTGAAACATGTTTGGGGATGCTTGTGGTCTCGTGCAGAAGGGATGTGACCTAGCAGTTTGGGCTGGACTTCCCCTTTTGGGGTGGGGCCAAGCCTGATTTGCATATGGTCTTTCCCCTTCTGTAATGGCTTGGTAGGCGAAGAACGATGGTCTGGAGGGCTGCCCCGAGCAATGCCAGTGGTCAAGATTCAGTCTAAACCTTCCAGCCATCACCTCTTTGTTTTTGATGTGTGTTGTGCTCTACATTTGCATGCCTGCTGTCATTGTTTTGGTGTTGCATGTTGTACTCACCACCCTCTCCAGGTGTCCCTGCACCAGCCTCTGCCGCTCCCACTCCCTCTATACCTTCAAGTTTCAGCACACTGCTGGATTTCTCCTCCCATGGCATTAGTGTGATTGGTAAGGCGTTCCCACTGCCAGTGGCCAGGCATTCTTTGTGGTGGTCTGACAGCAGGCTACAGACCCTCAGGCGGAGCTCATCCAACTGCTTATAGTAGTCGTGTTCTGTGCAGGGCACGGGTCCCAGGGCTGACTCCTTCATCACAGCTGCACACAGGTGTCATTTTTTCTGAGCTGTGTACTTCGCCTGGTGTTCCGTGGCGAACAGCTCTGTAGCATGCTCAACAATGCTATCTGTTAGGATGGTCAGTTCCTGCTTGGAAACACGTGGATTGCACTGCTGTCTTTCTGGGATCCTAGATGCCATGCCTGCTGGTGAAGTGCCAGTGTCTGTGTGTCCGGATGGCTACAGGAAATGGGTGATTCTAAGTGGATTGTGTTTTCTAATATGGCTGCCAGCAAACTTCCAGTTCTGGTGTTGATGTTGTTTCTGGTACCGGTATTACCATTGCCAGTGTTTCTGTGAGTTTCATGTCGTTGCACCATTTACAGCATGTTGGAATGTGCACTCCTGTGATGTTGTGATGTGCCGTTGATTCCGTGGTTACTATTGCCAGAACCGGTGCCACCGGATCCACAGAATCACTTGTAAAACACCAGCAAACCTGTAATGAGGGCCATTCCATGATGAGGGCCATTCCATCCCCATCACCAGCTGGCCACATATTCCATAGGTATCAGGTAATAATGTCCCCATACATAATGTCGCTGTGAAAAGCCATTGGTGACATTATATTGGTGACATTATGTATGGGGACGGGTTGCAGGGATATCCCCTGCTCCCCTTGTAAAAATAAAAAATAAATCTGGGTTTGCCGGGGTGTCCCCTGCATGTTCAATGTAATAATGTCTCTGCAAAAAACTGCGACATTTTTGTCAGGAGACATTTTTGCAGGGACATTATTACATGGAACCATTCCATAACCCTTGCCATGACCCAAATCATTATCTTAGCCTTATCCTAACTGCAACTCTGAAACGTACCCTAATGCTTCTCTACCTTAACCTGCCGGTGTATCCTAAACACAATCCTATGCCAACATCACCAGCCCTCTGCAAGCTCCCTTTCCAATTCTTGAACACTTACCCAAACCATTACTCTAATAGCCATAGCCTTACCATAACTCCTGCCCTAACACTTACCCTGACTCTTAATCTACCCTAACCAAATGCAACATCACTGGCCCTCCCAAAACCACCCTAACCCTAATCCTTATGCTAAATGTAAGCAAAATCTTTACTCTAACCCTAATCCCTAACTGTAAACCAGGAACTCACAAGCCCCCTGCAATTTTGACTACTTTTTGCTTGACTACTTTTTCACTGCAGAGGTATTTTCACCACATTGTTTTCTCTGACTACATTGTTGGTGCCAACAATATCATTGGGTATCATATAAACAAATCTAAATCCCTAGTCTTAAAGTCCAACTTAAAAATAATTTAGCAAACAAAAACTGTTCTTTTAGGCATTCCCCTGGTAGTAGTTACTCACAGTCTGGATCTTCTTTCTGCCCTCTGTGCTTCACCTGTTTGCTTCCTTCCAGGTGCTCTGCTGGAGTCAGGAGTTAGGTTTTGCTTCTTCTTGGGTTTCCTCAGTGGGCCTCTGCAAGCTGTTGGCTGTCATGCTTTCCCACGCCTCTTTCAGATCCTTAATGGTCTGAGGTTTGTAGGTCAGAGCTCGTCACACATCCTGACACTTTTTATATGTCACAGGTTTATCCTCAGTTCTGGTCTCAGTGATTGATCGGTTTTCTCATCAGGCCCCCTGCCTTTTTGGACCCTTGCATGCTTCTGAGCGTTATGTATTCCCAGCCTCTGTGTAAGGTCTGTTTTAAGATCTTGGTTTTCCAAATGTCTACAAGATCTTCTTCCAGACCATTGTTCTCAGATTCACCTTAGATTATCTTTCTGTACCTTCGACTTGTGATTCTTTTTGGTTCTTCAAATAGAGCCAGCTTTCCAAGTTAACAATGAGTGGTTTCTTAGGTTTAGATTGTTATGTTTGGGCTGTTTCTTTCATTTCCAGGTTTTCTCCCAGACCGCAGAATCAGTTCACAGTGATCCTTTTTTGACAGGCTGTTTCTCCAGGCTTCAGATTACGTCTTTTGCCAAACCTTTGAGTGAAAGGCCACAATAGACCTTTTTGCCTGGTCGACTCAGATTGTTTTTTAGGTCACCTGCCAGACATTTGAATCAGACTTCAGGCTGGCCCTTTTCGCTAAGCTGTTTTCTCATGTTTCTTATTAGGTTTTTCACCAGACTTTTCAGTCAACTCACACCTGGCCTTTCCGTCAGGCCGTCTCTTCAGTTGCAGTGATTGGTATTTCTCCCCGGTCATCTGGGTCATTGTCAAACATATGATATTTTAATTCCCCTCCTGCCAAGGGTCATTCTTTCCCCTCTGGTTACTGGTGAAAATCCTAGGCTTATAGCCCATGGGTTCCTCAAGGGCAAGAGGTGCAGCTCTCCCCTGCTTAGTCCTCTTCTTTTTTCAAGGCTTCTTCTGTTGGTTACAACCTCTTCTGGTCATCTGTAGTCCCTCCCAGAGTTTAACAGGAATTCCTGCAGCCTGCAGTGTTGCTTGAAAGTCTTTCTTCCAGGTACTCCCCTTGAGACAAAGCAGCATTGACAGGCATGTCTGTCTCCCTTAGGAATCCCCTCTACCACTCTGATCTTCCAGCCTCTTTTATCATTCTTAAACGTAACTGGGTGTCCTCTTTCTTCTTCCATGGGCTATTTCCCTTTCATGTTTGAACTGGGGATGTGGATTGGTTCATTTCTATTGTCCTGGTTCTGTCCTGCCTTAACTCATTATCAGCTCCCTGTGTGGAATGGCTACTTTAATGATGCGTCTGATTATCCCTAATGAGAGTCTGCGAGGGATGAAAAGGGTAGTAAGTCAATCCGCTCCATCTTGGGACCTGTGTTGTGGAATTCAAAACTGTGCAGTTCTGCTTCCCTCAAGCCACACCAGTCTGGGTATCTCTCCAGGACTCTTGGCATGTACTGGGATGGGTAATCCTTTTTCCCCATCCATTGCGCAGGTAAGCTTTGTTGTAATGAAGTATGAAGTTTACGAATATCATATGATTGTGATCTTGGACTTAATCTATTCCCACATTCCATGGGTGTTTGGGGAGTGGTGCAGGTGTGCAATTGTGCTGATGCTAAGCCCTCCTTTCTCAAGGGCGCCTTGGAATATCTCATAGTGTAGCCTTTCCTAATACTCAGAGGGTTTATGTGCACCTCTGGGGTTCTAGTCCCCATGAGCTGTCTTGCTGCGATTTTGAGATCTGTACATTTCTAAGTCATCTTCTACCTTCATAATAGTCACTGAGGTGACACTGTGTCCCCTACAGAGCAGCAGCCTGTGGGATCCCACTTTGTCCACTCGCACGGACGCACCTTCGATATCAGCCAGACCAAACTCTTCCCCAGCAGCCTGCTACTCTTACAGGTAAGGATGAGCCATTCTGAAAATGTACCACACACTCCTGCTGCCTCTTTCACGTGCCCTGGGCTAGCCTGACCTCCTCGTGCCTTCCAACTCTTACTAATTTCTTTACCAGCTCCTTCTGCTGTTACCACCTCCTTTTGATGCTTGCCACTTCCTTCTGATGTCACCACTTCCTCCAGACTCTTGCTACCTCCACTTTATATAACCACCTCCACCAGCTCCTCACGACCTCCTTTCGATATTATCATCTCCCTCCTCCTATTCTTTGCCCCCTCCTCCTTCTGGTACCTTTTCCTTGTATTCCTTCCAACAATGCCAACTCCTCCACGGCCCTTGTATCTCACTCCAAACTTCTCCAATGGCCAGCCACAGTCTGCTCTAACAACACACACTGAGTGTGAGTCTGCCCTTTTATAGTGATTTGGACCATTCCCTTGGTTAGAATGTTGGCAAGGCTCTGTAGTTGTGATTCCCAATTGTTGGAGCACTGGGATTGGTTGGTGATTTCAGACTCATTTGAGTGCAGTTCAGGCTGAAGAGGTTAGCCTGAATATTTTTCCCGACTCAGTGGCATTTTGTGACTCAAGAGGACTGGCAGAGCAGCGCGTGGAAGGAATAATCCTGTGTTGTTGTGCAGATAAGTACGGATTGAGGGGTATGATTGTTTCTAACCATATTTGCCTCTTTCCTGTGGACTTGCAATGCCATGCTGAGTCCTACTAGTTTCTCCTTTGTGGACAATGAGGTCCTGTAAGGTGGACCGGCAGGCTCACTGTGATTATCCCTGGCCAAATTATGAGAAGCAATGGTGGCAGACCAGAAAATCCTCCTCATTTCACCCCAAGACAATATCCTCTGCTCAGGATGGAGCCTGATCCTCTGAGTTACCCGTTGCTGGTCTTCAGAACCAGACAGGACACTGTGTCACAAGCATATTATTCTACCTTACCCAAACAGCAGATCCACATAGTCTCTGATACTATTACTGTTCATTTGGACCATAGTAATTCTCTTTACCATGGGCTTACACTTTATTTTACCATGCATCTCCAATTTATATGGGATAATACATTCCTCCTGATCACATGGTACCACATGTCTAATCACTTATCCACCTTCTCAGTTCCTGACACTGCTTGCCAGTTCATGACAGAATCTCCTTTAAGATCCTGTGACTGTTGGACATCTTTTCAACTTAAAAGTATTTATAAGGTACCATGTGGAAACCATTCTTTAAAATAAGTGAACGGTGGCAGAGCACATTCACATTACTGTGACTTGCTGTGGCAAATATTTGTGATAAGTGTTACTTTCGAGACCTCTTACCACCCTCTTCTGCAAATGCGTGCTTCTTTTCTAGCAATCTATGTACCTATATGTGATGGGTCTCTCTATGTAGCGTGATTTGAACCATGAAAACAATGCAGGCGTATTCACTCCTTTTTTATTTTTGGGAAGAACGTTGCTGATCAAAGCATGGTATTTTCTGTCAATGGAGTACAGGATGTGGTTTATGAAGTATGTGACAACCACATTCTGTTTGTTGCTGCAGTTCGCCACCCTGGCGATAACCACTTGGAACGCTGTGACAAGGAACCCAAGGAAGAAGCAGCTAATTACAGAGGGAAGCCCCTTTTTCTGGAGACAAACCTTTAAGTAGTAGGGCTGGCATAGCTGTCCTTCTGGAAGTCTAAGGAACAGGCTAGGAGAAGGATCAGGCAGGGAGGAGCAGAGGTTCCAGGTGAACAACAGCCTCAACAGACTGGGATACATGGAGAACTAAGGACAAGAATGTAGAAAGAGGAACTGGTCCCGCTATAAAGAATCAGGATGGAGAACAGATGTTACAACAAAGTGGAAAGAGAATGTCTCACAGAATGGGTAAAAACCTGCTGTTTCGACGTGGCATTGCCTCTCCCCCATGCATAGATCTTACAGAAGAAAGGAAATGGCATTACGCTGTCACGGCCATCATCTTGGAAGAACGGACATGGGTCAGTGTTCAGCAGCCTAATCTTAAGGAAGTGGACCTTGCAGTCTGGACCTTCCATGTGTGTGCACACCACCGTTTCCCATGCTGGATCGCTTGCCCCCATGCTTGAGTCATGACATTATGCTTCTCCTCGAAACACTGACTCTCCAGGCTTGGCTGGATGGCGACAATGAAAGGCACAAAGCCACATGATGATCTAAAAGGCGGTTCTGTGATTCTATCACTGGGATGGTATCTGTTATATCACATTACTAGTGTCACACAAATATACGCTGTACTACGAAGCACGTCTTTATCCCTTTATTATCAGATTACAACTGAACTTCCCTTGCCCCAGCATTCCACATGTTCTATAGCTCCAGATTCCAACTTCCAAATACAATTAACATGTGATACAACACTATAACATACTGTAACACCCACAACAGTATCCGTCCCACTACTCAAGTAACCACAATTGTATCTGGAATCACAAAGGCCAGCAACTTCAAATTCTGTGATTCCATCGCATACAGTTGGAGGGGCCTTGATCGCAGCAACATTTGTGAGATGGCCTGCCTAATGCTGGAGGTCTCACTGCAGTGCTCTCATTGTGTGCAAGAAGTTGTCATATCCATCATCTGCCCAGCCCTCCCAGACTCCGAGGTGGATTTAGCATTCGGACAAGGGACAAATGCACACAGGGTCCACGTGCTTTGCCTTTCTTACATCAAAGGCAAGCAGTCTGGGCTGCACAGGGCCTCCCTCTGAGATCTTATCTTAACATTGTCAGCACTTAAACCATTTACAATGGGTTGTGATTAATGATGTTAACCAGTAAATGGCAGTGACCATTACTGTGGCACTTTTTTTCCCTTAGAATTCTACAAGGTTTTAATACGCTGTAATGGTTGCATGATTGGACAATTTGGGGCTACAGAACAACCATGCATTTAAATTCACTTTGTGTCTAGGAGATTTTTGTAGCCTGTTATTAAATTTGCCTGCTGTAATTTGTATGCTTCCGTTCAGGATGGGGAAAATAAAGGTAAAATCATTTGGGGTAATTTTGTATCTCCTGCACAGTGGAAAAAGTGATGATGCATGCGTTTACCATCACTTTTTCTACAGCACAGAATTGTATGTAGTTTGACAGGTGAAGTTGGAGAGAAGAGCAGACTTAAAACATTTGCTTGATTTTCTAGGTCTACCTGCCAAATCTGTTTGGTTTTCCACCAGCATGTATTTTTATACTTGTGGAAAACCAATGGATTCCTGTAGAATCTACTTATATTTTAGACCTGGCTAAAGCAGGCGGATTCCAGAGGAGTCCATTTTAGATGTCTCCCACAATCTTTAATTGGGGGTGGCATTTACACTTTTCTAGACACAGAGGGAGTCATTTTACAATGTGCTGAAGCATACAAGTAAAGTGTGAAATGCGTTTACACTCCTGTAGATTTTGCTGCTGCTCTGAGGCATAGGAGGGGGCAGCAAATCAGAGATAGCTGCTCCACTTTGCTTTCCTATTCTCTCATCTCGGGAGACTATTTGATTTTATACCTCCATTAGATTTTCATGCAGGTTTAAAATGAAAGTATTGCAATGTAATATGTCTTCCATTAGCACGGCTAATGAGCATGTCGATTCCATTGGAATCTATTATAAAATCTCAATTGTAAAGCGTATCTGCAGGTAGTGTTTTATTTCTCCCAAATCAGAGAGTAAAAGCGAAGAATAAAGGCGATGGTGTCTTCATATATTTTCTAGTTTTACACCCCACTTTCGGATTGTTTAATGATATGATATGGTATTTATAACGCGCCTATACACAAGTGTTTCAAGGCGCGACGAGGCAAGGGAGGGGAATCAGAGGGAAGACCGACAACGATCCTACTAGGCCAGGTGACATTGAGATTGTGCAAGTGCAGGGGAGGGGGGAAGGGGAAAAGTGCAGGGGGAGGGGGCAGTGCAGTACATAGGATAACAGTGAAATAAATAAAGACAGTAAATAAAAGTGCGGCCATATTGAATGTAGTGAGCCAACTACATGTAAGCATTGATGGTCCCTTGCATGAATTACGATTGTTTGCAAAATGATTCACAGAGTTGAAAAGTGAAGAGTAAGGATAAGGAAACCACTATTTTAATATTTGCTTTTCCGGTTTGTGGTGGAAGTACTTAAAAGTGCACACAGGGGACCTTTCGCAAATTAGCAGCAAAAGAAGTGGTCCTCTTCATGCAACACAGGATTCAACACAAAATGACCCCATATGTTTAGTCATCAACATGCTTTCACAATGATCTACTTACATTGTGTGATTGGTTTGTCACCCATTGACTTGGGCACTCAACAGCCTTTGTATGAAAAAGACTATTATTTTTGGTTTTCAAATCCAAACATTAATGCATATGTGTACCAACTTGAGCTAGGTAGATACCTAGTCAAGTGACTACAGTTCAGAGTTGGCTCAAATTCCAGCTCACAACTTAACCAAAGTGTGTGATCATAGGCAATTCATTACATCTCAGTGTTCCTTACCTGCCAACATTTGGTACTCCTAGAAGTGCTTCAGTTTGCAGTGTAATTTCTTCCAAAAAAGCCTCAATCAAGGTTTAATAGGCTAGTTATGTGCCATATATAATAGTGACCCATCATATTAACCATACAAAGTAGCAGATGTTGTTTCCAAATGTAAATGTCACCGTGAGGATGTTAGTTACAGTTCCAATTGCTGTTGGTGTTGCATCCACCTGACCATCACAGGCCTTCTCACCCTGATTCCCAGTGCCATTGGAATCAGGACGGCAACACCCCATGCCCCTGCTAAAGTTGGCGTTGGTCATAAATATCTTTGCCATGGGTGAATCCCAGCACACCATGGGTACACTGCATATAATGTCACAGCCCGCATTTACTTAGGTGCTGGACTAAGTCATAGATGCGCTAATGATGCATGCACATCACCCAGGTGCAGATGCATGCAGCAAAGTCACGTTTGCAGAACATTGCCCATTTCACCAATGCCATAGCAGCATTGGATTGCACACATGTGGCATTGGTACCCCCCAAGGAAATTGAGCAGGCATACAGGACCATGAAACAGTAGCAATCAATGTGCAAATGCCATGTGACACTGACCTCACTATCACCCACTGCTGTGCACGACAACCTGGGGCCACACATGATGCCGAGGAAAAGCACCCTGCCCCGTTCATGCAGAGACACAGAAGACAACTCACCTGGCTTGTGGGTAATGAATAGGCATACCTGATGCACAGGACCACGTCACACACCTAGGGTACATAATGTTCAGCAAAGTGTAACAAATACAAGTCCCATGATGCAACGACAGAAGTGCACAGAACAGACCTAGTACATTGACTGACCCACCCAGGTACACAGACAGTACTCATGTGATGACACAGGGCATCCCGCCATGCAAGGCAGCGTAATGCATTCAGGCCACCCGCCACAACCATAGTAAAGATGTACTGCTATGCCATAGCTGAAAATTGCTTTGCAGATGACATGACACTGACACATTCTTGATTACTGCTGAATCCTGCAATGTGACTTATTGCAATTGTACCATGTTTGAAGAGTCACAGCAACCTCACACAGTCCATTTATGTCTTGCATGGAAAGCTGAAATAGAAGAAAAATCAGAACGGAATCTGATCTTAGGTGTGCTCACTCCCAGCTCTCCTGTTGGAGTTAATCAAATTGTAAATAGTTACAGTAGTGTTCACTTTATAATGAACACTCAGTTCTCAATTTGTGTAAAATTTTGAAGAATCTTGTCTTCCACTTTATTTCTGAGACTTAGGCGTCCCTTGTTCATATAGCGCCAGCAAGTTCGTTTTGCCAATGCATTTCGGACTAGTGTCCGTCATCAGGGCTCTTAGGCACTATAGTCATCACATTATATTATCAAATAGAAAACAAACGTTTTTCATCCAATCATTCATATTGTTTTGTCAAAAGTAATACCCACATAGAATAACATTCACCCATGTTTGAGAATTACAATTGCATTTGAGCAAAAATGAATGTCCAAAAACCAACATTAAATAAATGTAATCGCATACCGTTTCCAGTCGGCATCCAGATTATTCAGATCCAAGGAAATAGACCACCACACATAAACAAAGGTAAATACGAGTAAGCTCAGTTGGAGAACAAACTCCAATACTGTTTGAGTACTCATAATATGTGTGCTGTGTACTGGTTTCCAAAGTGGCACTATTTGTGTCCTGTTTCGTGTCACTCCGCTAAACGTCAATATGCTCTAATTTCTGTGGCAACCTGTTAGAAAGATCAGACATCTACAATTATGTTCGTCTGTTCCGCGTGTTCCGCTCCTCGCTGCGAAAAACCAGCGTCTACGGTGGACGCTGGTTTTCTGTTTGTCTATAGTTGCTAAGCAACCCACGCATGCGCATGTCCTTCTAGGAAAGTTACTTTCACTTTCCTAGGACCGCCGTACTACGGCGATGCAATTAACAATATAGAAACGCTGTGTCATGAAATCGCAGCGGTATGCCTTACCTACATCTGCATGTTCTTCGGTATTATTAGCAAGTGTTTAGATCCATTAAACCTAGGTATCTGTGTTTAGATGTACTCGGAACAAAATTCAAAACGAAATGAAATCCCACCAATCGGCATGCAATACGTGTCCCTTATGCCTTAGAGCAAATCGCTGTCCATTAAACAAATTCATTAGATCAAAAATGCATTAGGTCAAAATTGCAAAATGTGGAGTGTGACCCCCCACCCCCACTGGGTATTCTAACAATGTATTTAACCACATTGTTCGTATCACAATCTCTGAATATTTGTATGTTAGGAGATATTTGAACTGCGAAGTGAGTTATGGCAGGAGCTAGTGCCTCTGCCCTGGGTCCCGCTTGGACCAAAGTCCCAAATGGGAAGACCACCCCACAGTAGGTTCAAAACTCATGTGTAAAACATATAACCATCAGTCTCTAAAATAATCACTCTCAGAAAGAGAAACATCATTAAAGTCTCCAACGTTTCTCTTCTCCACATGTGTTGTATACTATAGGAAGCATGCATAGTTTGTCTCTTTGTTGATCCCGCCTGGCTTTAACGAGTCCAATCTATCTATCCAGTAGGTCTCTCGTTGATTGAGTCTCCTGGTAAGGTCCTCATGTTTATCTCTCGGCTTGACCACTTCTAGGACCTGAATCCTTAGTTGATGTTATGTTTTTTCATTTCCCAGTGTCTCGCTACTGCAGAGTTCTTGTTTTTTGTACGTATACAGGATCTGTGTTGATTCCATCAGATCCTGACTGACCTTGTTGATTGTCCCACGTAATAAATACCACATGGGAATTTAATGGCATACATTATATTGACGGTATCACATGTTGCATAACTCCTTAATTGGATCTTTTCTCCTGTACGGGGTTGCATGGAAAGCTGGCCATCCACAGTCACCATGGCTGAGGATACATGTTAGGAACCCTGGCAAACCACAGTAGGAAGCCTACAGTGATGCGCAGAGGCGGACAAGGCCATGCATTGAGTGCACATTTGGGTTTCTGAAATTCAGATTCAGGTGCCTACGGCCCACAGGTGGTGCCCTCATGTACAAACCCGGTGAAGTAGGCAAGATTGTATTCATCACTGCAATGATGCACTACATGAGGATGTCTCCGAAGGTGTAAACAGGCCAGCACAGGACATAAGCTGGGATGTGATGGGAGGAACGATGATCAGCAAGGACCTTGGGGACAATTGGCCTTGACTTATGCAACAATGAGGGCAACAATTAGTCACTGAATACACAACCTACTCAACCATAAACACCTTAAACGAACACTAACTTCAAACAGTGATTTATTGAGAACCTGACATACCCTGATCCTCAGCTCCACCTCCCACCCCAGACCCTGATCCCCAACTCCAGCTCAACCACTTGCCCGCTTGTCATCAGCCGTTGCAGCATGTGCTGCACGACGCTGTGAGCGCTTGGGTAGGGTGCTCACTAATGAACCCTCAGTAAGGGCAGTGGATTGTGAGCTCCCCCCGTTGGCTCCACGGACATGGTCCATGATGAGGTGGATGACCCTGCCCATAGCCTCATGGTAGTATTACAACTGTTCAGCCAGTTCATGCACCCTCTTGCCCATCAGACACTAGCTGCATTGTGGGGCCAGGCAATGGCTGGGGTGAATGGCCGCTAACATGGTTGGCCTGCTTCAGTGGATGGGGTGAATGGTGACCTGCCTCAGCATGTCCATCGGAGGAAGACTCATGATAATACTGGAGTGCACTGCGTAATTCCCGATGGGAAGGCAGGGTGTGCAATGGGGAGAGGCTACGCATGGGAGAGGATTTTGAGAAGAACTGAGAGGCAGGGGAATGTGGTGCACTTGAAGCGGGGGATGCAGAGTCTGACAGCATGTCTGCTGTGCCAGCAGTGGCGTGCTGGGATTGTGTCCTGTCATCAAGACAGTGTCTCACATGAGGGGCCACAGTCGCCCCAGCTGTGGTTGTATGTTGCCCTGTGGCCTCTGGTGCTGTTTTTATGATGGTGTCCTGTAAATGCACCATGGCTGTGTCCTTCCCAGCGCTTGTTGGGCCTGTAGATTGCGTACTCACAAGGTGCCTTTATTTGAGTGGCACTATCCCACTCACAGAAATGGCTGACAGTGTCTGCTTCCTGGCGCTGGTTGGTGTTGGTGTACTGGTGGGTCCCGCAACATCAGTCTGTTCCTGGGTGTCTTGAATGCCTGTTGGGGTATAATTCAGATGTCCATTAACACATTTTTGCTAAGGTGCATGGCGATACAGCATTGATTTTCATCACTGTGCATTGTTCCTCCGGGGGCAGGAGGCGGGGGGAATGCATCATGTGTCTGCCACTGTGTTGGGAGCATGTATTGGGTAGGGGCAACCAGGTGACAGGTGTAGGGTGCACTGCTTACTATGGATGTGCAACCCTGGTATGGGTTGTCCAACAGGATGTCCTGTGCAGATGTTCATCAGGAATGTTGAGGCTTTCATTGTGGTACAGCAGTAAGGCGACTGCACTGCATTGAGTTGTGTGTGATTCAGGTGGACGTGATGACAGGCATGGAGTGTGCAATGAGTGTATATATCACGCATTGCTGCTGATGGGGTATGTGTCGAACATTTATGCACATGCTATTGTCAAAAGGTTACATGTTGTATGTATTCCATGTGCAGGGGTGGTCACCATGTACAAGGGGGGTTGTGCTGTGTGCTGTGGGTGTTCATTGAGCCTTCGGACTTGCATTGTAATGGTGATAGTTGGATGTCATAACCACAACTTCCTGCTGGCTTCCTTGTATGGGATCATTGCTTAGCTGACTGGTATCAATGTTGACTTGGATCTCGCCTGGATCGGGTATAATGGCTGGGGCTCATGTCACTTTGATGGATTTATATTTTTGGCGGCATGCATGCAGGGTTGTCCATGTATCGACGCACATTTCATACAGGTACTCACCAGATTCTGCCTGGCCGCTGGCTCCAAACTCTGCAGTGCCCACGCCGTCGATGCCAACCATGTGGATGATGCTGGTGACCATCTCCCCCAGGATGTGAGCAGGAGTGGTTCTACAGTGCCGCCTCCACTGGCAGCTGTCTCCCTGCGTTGTATTGCAACCAGGCTACCTACACTGGCATTGAGGTTGTTCCAATGCTTTTTCATGTCCATCTCATTGTGTTGAACATTTCCAGCAGCCACCAACTTGTCCCGGATATCTCCCATATTGCGTTTTTGCGTTTCTGGGGGGTCTGCCAGTGTTGATCTCCATACAACACATCCAAGTGAGCCACCACCTACTCAGCCAATACATTGAGCTCTTGGTCGGTACATTTAGGTTTCTGCATTCTCAGATCCGGCACCCTTGATTTCCCAATACCCCTCTGACATGATTCCACTTGTCAGTAGTCCTGGATGGCACTCCGTTTATCTGATTTTTGATGGATTGTGATTTCCAAATTGGGTGCCGCAGTGCTTCTTTTAAACGCCAAAATACAGTCGAACTCGTAATGAGGCCATAGGACAACCCTTGTCTTGAATGATGCAGAATTAGTACCCGGTGAGGGTAAATCAAACATTCTGATTGGTACTCGCCGAACCTTTACCCGACTGGGAATCCCTCAGCCGGGATTGCTATCCTTTGTTCCTGGCGGAGGGCGTGGCAGCCCGTCAGCCAATGAGGAGGCTCGAAAAAGGGCAATCCCCGCTCTGAGCCTCCAAACGGCTGGAGGCTGCCATCATCCCCCACCAGAGATTCAGGTATGTATTTTCTTTCTTCCACCCCCCATGCCTGCAAACTATCCCCTCCCCACCCTCTCAACCCCACTTACCTTCTTTTTTCTCCTTTTTCAGGGAGCGAACGCACTGGGAACACTTCTGTCCCAGCGCGTCTGCTCCCGATGGCTGCCATTGAAAGGTAAAATTGACTCCGTTTTCCCTTTCCCGGCGGCCATTTTTTTTTTCTGTTCCGAAACGCTGCAGCGTTTAGGAACTGAAAAAAATGCTATTAGTGCCCCAGTCTTGCAGGCCGAGATACTAATAGCAATAAGCCCCTCACCCCGGGGGCATTACCGAGTCAGGTAATGTCCTGGGACGAGGGGCTTATTGCTTACATAAAGCTGGAAACTCTCCTAAGGGCTGATGTTGATTGATCAAACTCTAGTAGGCTTTCAGCATTTGGTCTCCAGTTTTTCTAATAATGCGCAGGAGAACCTTTTTACGATCAATCCAGGGAAATCTAAAGTTCTATAAATCACGGCACATAAAAGGAAAAGTGTTTTAAATGAAAATTGAATAACGATTATTTAGAATCCATCAACAACTTGGTATATCTAGGCTTGCCTGCTATAAGTAGAACAGTGAAACGCATATTTGTCATTGTCTAATGCATAAGGCATTGGTCTTGACTTCACAGATGAAACGCATTTTCTCTAAGTAATGTAAGTTTTCAATGATTCCCCTGCGTAAATATTATGAGAATAAGGTATTTCCTTATCTAATTTATGCAATAGAGACTTTGCAGCCATGGGTTTTAGACAACCTACTCAATCTGGAAAGTCTAATTTGGCGTAAGGTGTTGGGGATTCCAAATGCAGTAGCAACCGTAACCATTCGATTTGAATTAGGCCTTAATTCTATTCTGGCCAGAGCAAAATGGAAGTACTTGCAGTTATACAATCAATTGTTGAATCCACTTGAGATTAAATTGTATGAGGATCTTGAATTTGCTATCAGAACCAAGAATGAAGCTGGGATCAATTCCTTTTGTGAGCTGTGTGAAAAGTGGTTAACTGAGTTAGATATGAGTGCAGTTTTGTTGAAGGAATGTCCAGCAAAGGTCAAGCTTGCACTCTATTGGTACTACTGGTGTTGTACTATTGATAGTCTAGATGGCTACGAATCTCTCATTCACCTTAAGTATGTCCACATGAAATTGGGAGTTTTAGAGCCTTTCTTAGTCATTTTTCCTAGCCCTAGAGTTCGAACTGTTTTTATGTGGTTGAAATGGAATGTACACCTAACCCGGGATATCAAGGTGAGACACAAAATGATCAGCCCCTTTCTTACGGGGTTGCCGATATTTAATGACCAGAGTGCACTTGAAAATGTAAAGCACCTAATATTATCTTGTCCAAAGTTGATGACAGAGTGGATATGTTATTTTGGTGATTTGGTATGTAATATAAGCTCTGTGGAAAATGAAGCGCTATGGAACAGGTGTCTGGCCGCTTACCCCACTTCTGTCGCTTTGGCAGTTGTTTGATTTCTTAATTCGTTGAACTTGGATATATAATTGATTTGTTGCAAGTGTTGACGAATCTGTGTATTATGACTTATATACCTGTGGATTTAAGGGAGGGGGAACAAAGGGAAGGCAGAGACAACGATTTTACTAAGCCCGGTGTCATTCAGATCGCGCAAGTGCAGGAGATGGCGCAAGTCAGGGGATATGTACAGATTTTAGAAAAGGGCCTGTGTCCGCCAGAATCCCTTTAAAACTCTAAACATAGTTGGTATCACCCGACATGATACATTCTGGACAACATTTTCCGGGTAGCATTCTGGGATTTAAATATGTCTATCAGCCCTGTATGTGCCACCAAAAACATACAGTGCCTCATTTTGAGTCCCTCAGACAGTCAAATAGGTGATAAAGATAGGAATGAATGTGTTACGCCTTTCTTTACCACCTTTTGTAAGAATCCAGGGATTTTTGGTGGTTGTTGGTGTTAGTGATGGAGTGGAGGCATGGAACTCATGGCCCATTTCCACCTTTAATTCCTGCTCTTCCGCCAACAACCACTTAGTTTTTATGCCACCATCACATTTTCATGCTGGCATAAAATCAATGCGCGCCCATGGAATCCACCAATTTTTGTAGCAGCTGCAAAAATACCTCCCGCAATGATTCGTTGTGTGAGTAATTTACACTTTTTGAAAACGGAAGTGCAAGAAAAGGTGTTTGAACCGCCAGGTTTAACGCCTTTCTTTTGCATCTACGTGTTGGAAGTAATATATAGTGGATATAGGGAACCGTGTAGCATAATGTGCAAACCGAGCTGGTTCTTTCTGTGAAATTTCCAAAGTGTCTGCATAACCAGACAACGATTGTACAGGCATTTAAGTGATCCAATACCAGCCTTCCAGGAAGGTCCACCACCATAGAACTGCAAAATAACTATGGTATGAAGGTGGTAAACATAGTCCACTTTTTGGGGGAAATAGATGAAGCAATATGTGCATTAAAATAGTTTAAGTAGAGTTGAAGAATATTTTTTGCTGATATATGTGTATTAATGATGTAAAGTTTTCATAAAATATGTTCAAAATAAAATGTGTTCATGCACATAGAGCAATTTTACAGGCCGATTCATGGAATTTATGTGCGTTGAAATTTCCGGCGCAAGCGTGCAAAAGCGTGCAAAAGCGTGCGAATCGCTGTGCCAGTGCGAAAATCGCAGCAAAACCCGCCCACAGCGATTCATGGAAGTCCGTGTGCGTGTAATTCCCAGGATGTGCGCCAAAATTCTGCGTGGCGCACGCTGGCGCACACGTCTCCAAACAGCGTGCGCTACGCGCACAGTGAAATCGCACATAGCGCGGCGCACACAACAAAAGTAGGAGGAACAGAGGGCGTGACATGCGGAATGGGGAACAGCACGTGAAAATGTGGGTGTCACGGGGGAAGTACAGGAAGCAAATGCGCGAAACGCCCACATGCACGTTCAAAACACGTATTCATGGATTCGAAAGGGGCTAACGCGTGTGCCAAAAAAGACGCGCTAATCCGGAAACACGTACGCCAGCAGGAAGCAGGCGTACGTGGACCCGTGCAGCATAAAAGTGCACGCAAACAACAAACAAGCTCAGACGCCAGGATGAATGTACCGTTCCTAGCAGCAGTGGCCGTGAGATACCGCAGGAGGAGGAGGAGGATAGTCAGACCCAGAATTTTCACACCCAGAAACAGCCTTTTTGGGTGCCTGATCACCAGGTGTATGGGAGGTACAGGTTTCCACCTCACATAATACTTGACCTGGTGAGTGAGTGTGAGGATGACCTCACATCACCCACTCTGTGCTCCCAAGCACTCAGCCCCCTGGAGAAGGTCCTCAATGTACTGCACTTCTTGGCCACTGGATCATTTCAGCGGACAAGTGCTATAGTGGGGGGGTGTCACAAGCCACGCAGTCACGCTGCCTACACCAGGTCTTGGCCATCATGACTGCACGCCCATCAGTCCGCAGGCACATATACCTGCCCAGAACACCTGCAGAAAGGCAGGCTGCCGTCCTAGGTGCCATTGATTGCACCCATGTGGCTCTACGTCCGCCCAGGGCATCAGAGCACATCTATGGAAACCGCAAGCACTGGCATTTCATCAACATGCAGGTAGTATGTGATGCCAAGGGAATCATCACCTCAGTATATGCCAACTATCCAGGGTCCACCCACGACAGTTTTATTTACAGAATGTCAACCCCAAACCGGGACCTAGAAGCTGGGCGGCATGGCGATACATGGCTGCTCGGTGAGTATAAATGCCACAGCACATGCATGCATGTCATATACTGAGTAATGTCACAACCCCACTAATGATGCCCATCACCACCTCCCCAGGGGACAGTGCCTACCGTCTGAGCACCCACATGATGACGCCAGTTTGGAACGCCACCCGAGGTAAGATACAACACAGCCCACATTGCAACCTGGGGCATAGTGGAGCGCACATTCGGAGTGCTCAAGTCACGCTTTGGCTCCCTTGACCGTTCTGGCGGGCAGCTGTTATACGCTCCCCCAGTAGTGTGCAGGATCATAGTGGCAGCATGTGTCCTGCACAACGTTGCAACACGCCGGGGCCTGCCTGTGGACATGGTGGTGCCCCCACATCCCCAACCACATGTACGCCTGCTGCGCATGGGAGGGGAAAGGGCACGGGTGAGGCAGCCCGTACGCAGCTGGTGGCTAATTACTTCACCTAAAATCACACCCCTGCGGACTGCACACAGCCATGGCACATACCAGCTGACAATCAATGATGATGACATAAGGGACAGTCAACTGTCACAACCATACCAGCCTGAGATTGGGCACCTGGAAGTGTTACATTGTGTGCATCCCTACCTACACAAACACCACCAATGCTGTGTCATCAAAAGACACACTTCTATGCTGCTAAATTCATTACTCCCTTGCAAAATACAACATGACAACAGTGCCATGTCACCCAACCCGTCCCCAGCACCGCCACCCAACACACCATGGCAGGAAGTCCGAGGACAGGGTGCACACCAACAGCCACCTGTGTGGATGTTGGGAAAAAAAAACACCTCCATGGGCTCATGGCCTGCACGGCTATGCCAATGTGGGGGAACTGCTGCTGTCGCTCTCATCACCCTCTGCTGCTGCCACAGGAGGTGGTGGTGCTATGGGAGGCAGCCCACGCAAAGCCCTGGTATGGTCTTCCATGGCAGCAAGCATGCGGGTGTGGAAGGTCTCGTTCTGGAGGATTATAGTGCGGAGATCCCCATGCAGCACCTGACGTGATGCCTGGATCTCCTCCCGAGTTGCCTGCATCTCAGCTGAGAGCGAACGTGTGAGCCGCTCCAGCTGCTGTTCTGTCCTCAAGTTAGTGGAAGCCCCAAGGTCAACAAGGGTCTCCCTGAGGTGATGGAGTTCTACCCTCAGGGCTTCCCTGTAGCCCTGGGACTCTATTGATATCGATTGGCGTAGAATCTCCAGTGCCGCCCGTCGGTCCCTGTTGGACACCAACATGTCTTCCTTGTGTGATTGGCAAATGGAGTCTGTTGCCTGCTGTAGTTGCTCCATCTGCCTTTCAGGGGGGACAATGGAAGTGGCCACCCTCTCCATTGCTTGAGCCATCATCTCAACTGATGCTGCCTGTTGGGTTGCCATACCGTACATGTATTGTTCCCATACGGTATTGCCTGGTGGCGTATGGCCACCGCGTCGGCAGCCACCACACCTGTTTGGGGCAAGGCGATCTGCGCCTTGCTGTGCTGGCACTGCCTGAGGCTGCAGGACTGCATCCCCCCTCTGATCTGCTGGCACAGGAACAGGATCAGATGTTGTGGAGTGTGACCCTGCATCCGTAACCGCCAACGGCGGATTTACCAACACTGACATCCCCATAGAGGGTTCTACCCCTGGTGCAGGTGGGTTGGACAGAACAGAACCCCTGCCAGAAACACTTACCTGCGACGGCACATAGGTCTCATCATCCGAATCAGCACCTGAATAGAGGTCTGGGGAGGTGCACCCAGAGACACCCCTGGACAGAATGGTCTGCAGCAAGATTGGGTTCTCATCCACCACCACACCACGTCCCCCACTGGTGCCCGGTCGTGCCTGAGATTCCTCCTGGGTCTGCACCATCTCCTCAACCTCAACAGCATCAAGTGCGTCATCCCCTGCAAAATCATGAAAGACAAAAAATGGAAACAGACATTAGCACCATAGCACACAAATAGGCCTGACAAGCTACAGAACCAGTACATGATTTACACATGTCCCACATGACTATAACCCTCCCATGCATTCACTGTCACTGAGTTGGAAGGAGAGGCAAAAGGCAGACACTGATGACACCAAGATGGAAGAGCAACACATTTGCTGCATGCTGGGTAGCACTGCCATCACACATTGGCCTGTGAGTGGCATGTCCAACACACATAAATGACACATGCCATCACACAGATGGCATGTACCATAGCCATGGTACATTCCACAAGTACATCCATATGTCAGTGAATGAGTACTGTCAGCCATCCATGTGAGATTGAAAGGGGTCCTTAGGGGTCCCTCGCGATATGGAAACAAGGCAATAACCATACACGAAAGGATGTGCCAGACACGAGATTAAAATTCCCAATGCTAGGGTTTATTGCAAGCAAAATAGTCCCAATTGGCCAACTGTTGTCTCACGCCCGCAACGTGTATTCTCTAGACCTCGAGGGACGCAAGAGAGCGAATTACGTACATCAGTTACATATATACAAAATACATATCATACAATCAGCTATGACATGTTTAACACCCCCCTTTTATTGAGTTTCTTTGAACTCGGGATGATGATGGACATTTCCGACGAGTATGACAATTATGACACTTTCGATGTCTATTTTAGTAACAATGTGCAATTTAGAAAGTGCAGAGGCATCTTCTGGTTGTTGAAAAGAACACAGTGCTTCTGTTCTTGGAAGCAAGCTGCACACGGGGGAAGTCTCACATTCCAAACTTTGCTATCTATGAGGTGCTATTCGTGTCCTGGGAGCCGACATGCTCTAAAGGGTTTTGTGAAGGGGGGCCATAAGAAGAGCATAATTCAAGCCTTTAGCTGCTTTATTCTAAAATATTCTACCACAGTACGAGACTGGCTGGCAGCTGTGAAATGATTAAATGCCCTGCAGCTCTTCCTCAAGGCTACAGAGAGGAAGCGTGGGCATTCCTTTCTGGACTGCTCATGAGGAGTTTCAACAAACTCCTCAGTCCCGCGGCCTTGCCCTTGCATATTCAGGCAACAATGTTAACAGTTGAGCAGAGTAAGCAGAATTTGCAAGAATTGCAAGCTGCAAAGCAGTTTAGACAGAAAACAATGAGCAATGGTTAACAAGCAAAATGGCGATTCTTTCTACTTTAAAATGGCCGCTTGTTGGTCAAGCATAGCAGTCTGTATCTCTATAATTCTGTGAATAAGACGGTTGGCCTTCGGCCATCAAGATACGTCTATCATCCAAATGAAGGGTATTCACTTTTCCAGATTGACAAGATGGACATGATGAGATGAAAAATGCTACATAGTGTGACAAAATATGCATGTGCCACACACTGCAACACTTCCAGTGTACAAAAATACAGTGATTGCAGGCCGTTGTACACATCAATGGTTGTGCACTTCAACATGACAGGAAACAACTATCATGTTCCACATTCAAACAGGCCCCAAAAATTCATGTGATCAGGCCAATACTCAATCAGCCTGAATGGTCAAATCATTCACCTAACAAGGTAACACATGTGGGCCAATGTGGGGTTCATCAATGACAGAAGCATGTCACAAATGTGACAATAGGGCTGAGGAATGCATAGCAAAAGTGGGAGAATTGAAACAATCAGCCTGAACGAACACTGAAAAATACAAACAATGTTGTTGCAAGATGCCACTTCAAGGGCAACTGCCGTAATGTTGCGCTAAATTACTACTGTGGGCAGAAGGGATACTGTCACACCCAAATCCAAGGCCGCTGAATGTTTTGGATGAAGCACATGGGTGACCCATACCACTCAGGCACACACACCCTCACCTGGCACTCAATCAGAACCTGTCACCCAAACAACATACACATGCATTACACACACATGCATGGGCACTCACCGGAAATGCATCATAATCGGGTAGTTCTCCCACACCTTGGATCTGTTCCTCTGTGACGAAGGCCCCAGCAACAGACTCATGTTCAGTGAGTTCGTTGTCCTCTTGTGGAGACCCACCGCCAGTCACCAGAGTAGCGGCATGATTTGAGGCCAGCTTGTTCTTTTCTCTGCGTTTCAGGTCATTCCACCGCTTGTTGCAATCATCAGCTGTGCGCCTCACAAAACCATAGGTCTTGATGCAGGCATTGGTTGCAGGGTAATGTTGGCAGGGGGAACGTCAGTTTGATGGACCTGGACTGACACTGTCCTGGCTGGGAGAGTCAGAGATGGGGCGGATGGAGCTGCAGCTGCCCCTGCAGCCTCCCCAACCTGCATACTTGGGGCAGCAGATGACATAGCTGCCCCAGATCCACGTGGCTTGGTGACAACAACTTGCACCGCCACACGTGGCCTAGACTTGCTGACCTGGAAGTCAGCCTGGGAGTCATCCTGTGCCAGGTCGGGTGCCACAATGGGCTGGTCCAACAGGGGCTGAGCTGGGATGGTGTCAGCCACGTTTCCTTCAACCGGGGGGGGGCGGCATGGGTGTCCCTGATTGTTCCTCCACACATGGGGGTATAGGGGCACCCTGCAAATCCCGTCCACGTCCTCTACCGCGCCCACCATGCCCACCTTTTGAAGGTTAGCCACCTTTGCCTCCCTTACCGCTTGGTCGCCTCCCAACCATGGCACTGATGTTGTGCGTATGGGAGTTGCAGTAAACTATTGTCCTGGGCAATTGGGGGTCAAAGGGGTAGGATACTAGATGGAATTCGTACCCTATTGCTGTAACAAGGCTGTCTGTGACCCCTGGGGGAAGATGACGGGTCACGCAACGCACAGGCAGCCCAAAATCAAAAATTAACGTGAACACAACCCCTCATAGACCACGTGCGTGAAAAAATGAACCCGCACTATGCTGTGGCACCCAGAAACACAAAAATAAGCGTACGCGTAATACACGCAGCCTACAATGACCTCTGAAGGGGAACGCGACACACGGGGCAAGCACAGTTGCTAAGTACGTGCAGAACTCACCGTCTGCCTGGAAAAAGAACGTGAAAAATACGCGCGTGTGCGTGTTGGCAACACCCCCGCCAAAAGAAGAATTGTACGCTGTCTGAGGAGACAGGACAAAAGGAGAAGTGAACTCTGTTTGAGAAAACAGGCCCAACAAAAAATCAGAAAAGAGCTGTCAGAGGTAACAGGGAGTACGAACTACAAACGCTGTGAAGTAATCGCGTGTGAACCGACAAGAAGTACAGATTTCACCCACTCGCTCTCCACGAAAAGCACGTACAAGGAAATGGCGTCCTACACGTAGCTTTTAAACCGGCCCACATGTACATGTCAGATACGCGTGTACGTGGGCCCTTTCCTCCAATTACACGCGATGACACTCGGACATGCAGTTTTTCCACGTGTGCTCTGTCATCACGTGCTATGAGGAAAACGGCCGTGCGCGTAATGTAACTTACGTGCTTACGCGCTAAGGGCCTTTGGTCCAATGAAATCGCGTGCGTGTGTTGACGCGCTGACGCGCTAAGGCCCTTTCCTTGAATTACACGCTGACGTGCAATTTTTTCACGTGCCAAATCACTCTATGTCAAGCTGGCCACGCGAAAACACACGGAACACCACGCTGCTGCCCCGAAGGCCGAATTACTGCCCCAGAGCCCCGAGCACGCTCCCACCTGCCATCTGCTGCTGCCTGACTGCCTGCTGCCCACGTGCCCTGCCATTTGCTGCCTGCACTTCAGCCAGGGGTGTGGTTGCTGTGACCACCCCTGCTGGAACCGAAGACTCCCGACTGGGATTCCATCACTCCACAGCCCAGCCCCAGGACCCAGTTGCCCACCCACTCCTGCCTCTGGGGTTGCCATGTCCAGCACAACACCATCTGGCAGCACTGGCAACCCCCAGCCAGAGAGGAAGAGGGCCACCAGCTTCACTGCCACCGAAGTTTTTGTCCTGGTGGAGCAAGTCCTGGGGCACTATGATGCCCTCTTTGGAAGTTTGCGCGCCGACAATGAAGGACGGACCAGGATCTGGATGGACATCGTGACTGCCATCAACGAGGAGGGGGTGGCTGTCCGCGACTTACATCATGTCAAGAAGCGCTGGGAGGACTTCAGGTCCAGGACCATCAACAAGGCCCGGCGCCTCGCTAAGGCAGCGGATGCCAAGGGGCGCCAGAGCCAGCTGTCGAACCATCAAATGAGGGTCCTGAATGCATATGCCCAGCGCTCTACGTCCATATCCTTGAGAGGCAGACCCGTCTAGAGTTGATGTCTTGTGTTGAGAGTCGTGAAGATATAGAAGACCTCTGTCCCCAAGGGAGAATCCCTAAATCACTCCCTGTGCAACCTTTGCGGCCACAGGTGGAGATAATCCGAAGCCGGAACCGAAGTGCTAGGAACCCCAAGGCAGCTGTGGAAAAAGGCAATGATTAGATACCAAGCAGTCAGGACACTACATACAATAATCCGAATACAGTCAGAGTCTTACCGGGGATCTGATGAAAGGGATGGAAAACCTGAACGGGAGGAAGGTTCCGGGACTCACGTAGGTAAAAGACCCACCCTGCGGGATAGGTCTAGAGGTACCTCGCCAGTCTCCACCTGGAGAGTGTAGTGAAGAGGGCCACAGGTAATCAGGTGGCAGCCACCAACTGGAGAGTGAGATACCCCGTGTAGTGGTGCAATCAGGGAGGCCCAACAGAGATCCGTTTGCAGACGAAGGTCTGAAGCCAGGAAGAGCAGTCTACACCAAAGGGATAAACAAGAACGAGATCCAGAGGAAGTCCGTAGTTCAGTCCGGGGTCAGGAGCCGTGATGAGCAGAAAAGCCGATGTAGCCAAATCCAAACGTGATCCACAAGAAGTCCAGTAAACATAAGCCAAGTCCAAGGAAGCCAGGTAAGCAATACAGGTAAGAAGTCAAACAGAGTACTCCTGGTAAACCAGCTGTGAAGCGTAGGATACCGGCACTGCACTGCTTAAATATCGTCCACTTCCTGGTCACATGATGTCAACCGGAGTCACGTGACCGCGAAACCGGGGCACGTGACCGTTTCCTCGGGTCACGTGATCGGGCCACAACAGCACGAGCGAGTGTGTTACTGCTCGAGCGGTGGCCTAATCTCCAAGGCAACTGCCAATGGAGAAACGGCCGCAATCGTGACTGCAGGGTGTATGGCGTTTGTTTGGCCAGCGCGCGAGCCAACCGGGGTTGCCTACGTGAGCCCCGGGAGACAGGTGAATGGGAGGGGTAGGACACTGGACTGGGTGTCGGGACAAGGTCGTAGGAACTAACCGAGGACATGACAGAGCCCCCCCTCAAAGGCCCACGACCCCGTGGGCAGGAAGGATGTTCCCTATGAAATCGGGAGATCAATCGAGGGGCATGGACATCCGAGGCGGGGACCCAGGTGCGTTCCTCCGGACCATAACCCAACCAGTCAACAAGGTACTGCAGGCGACCCCGAAGGAAACGGGACCCCAATATGCCCGAGACCTCGAAAACATCGGGTGCATCCAGGGACACGGGGGCAGGTGAAGGGCGAAGACGCGTCGAGGATGGGCAGGGCTTGAGGAGGGAGGTGTGAAACACAGGATGTACCCGCCAAGAGGAGGGGAGAACCAGGCGATAGGCCACCGGGTTGATGACATGGGAAACAACATAAGGACCCACAAAACGGGGCATGTGTTTGCGGCAGCCCTTCAAGTGGAGATGACGGGAGGACAGCCAAACCCGGGACCCAACGGGATACAACGGGGCCATGGTACGCCTAGCGTCTGCGGAGGCCTTCATGGATGCCTGTGCCTCCTGCAGATGAACGAGGACCTGGGTATGGAGGGCTGACATGTCTCGAACGCAGGCTACTGCTGCAGGGTTCTCGGTGGGAGAGATGTCGGGGATAGGGAGGACCCTGGGATGCTGGCCATACATGGCGTAAAATGGAGAGAGACCCGTGGAGGAGTGAGTAGCGTTGTTGTAGGCGAACTCAGCGTAATGTATGTTCTGGAACCAGGTTGATTGTTGTTGTAGCATCAAACAACGCAGATATTGTTCCATGGACTGATTAGTTCTCTCGGTCTGGCCATCGGTTTCCGGGTGATAAGCGGAGGAGAACCGGGCATCGATACCTAGAAGAGCGGTCAATGCACGCCAAAAACGGGACGTGAACTGAGAGCCTCGATCGGACACCAGGACAGAGGGAAGGCCGTAGCGGCAGAAAACGTTGTCAAAGAATAACTTGGCCAAGGCAGGGGCAGACAGGATACCATGACAAGGGATGAATTGAGCCATCTTGGTGAAGACATCGACCACTACCCATATGGTGTCGTAACCCTGGATCTTGGGTAAATCGGTTACGAAATCCATGCTCAGGGTGTGCCAGGGTTTTGGTGGCACGGGTAAGGGTCGCAGTAGCCCCAATGGACGACCCCTACGATGTTTGCCCTGAGCACAGACTGAGCATGTGTTGACGTAACAGCCCACGTCGTGCCTCATGGACGGCCACCAACACCATCGTTTCAAGAGATCCAAAGTGCGGGCCTGGCCCGGGTGACCATTGATCGGGGCGTCATGGGACCACTCTAGGGCTAGGTTTCTGGTGTCAGTGGTAGGGAGTACTAAACGGTCCTGTACATATGGCAAACCGTTGTGATAGGTGGGATCCCATTCTGCCAGCTGATCGGGGTGCCTTTGAACCCAGGAACGAATGTTTTCTAGTAGTGCCAGAGGCGGTGTGCATGTACAGACAACATGTCCCCGGGGTAAGAGTGTGTCGGGAAACACCGGTAACGAAACCCCCCCAGGGGAGCGAGACAAAGCGTCCGCCTTGCTATGTTCTGTACCAGAGCGGTGTTTAATCTGAAAGTCGAAAGCGGCGAAGAACAGATGCCACCTGACCTGTCTACTGTTTACACATTTCAAGGCTGCCAGGTCTTGCAGGTTCCTGTGATCTGTGTATACCGTAACCTTATGTTTGGCCCCCAACAGGTGGTGACGCCAAGTTCGGAAGGCGTCCATTACCGCCAGTAGCTCCTTTTCGGTTACGGTATAGTGGGATTCTGCGGGGCTGAACTTACGCGAATGGAAGGCCACAGGATGCAACCGCCCTGTAGTGGGACAAACCTGTGACAGAATCGCCCCCAACGCAAAGGAAGAGGCATCGGCCTCAACGACGTATGGTTGTTCGGGATCGGGGTGTTGGAGCACCGGGGCAGTGGTAAAAGCGTTCTTCAACGCCTCGAAGGCCTGCTGGTGTATCTCCTGCCTTTCAAAAGCAACAAGAGGACTGGTAAGGGACGTAAGAGGCGACACGAGAGAAGAGAACCCAGAGATAAAGCGCCGATAGAAATTGGCGAAACCCAAGAAAGATTGCAAAGTCTTTAGGGTCTTTGGCGTTGGCCAATCGAGGATAGCTCGAACCTTGGCATGATTCATGGCCAGACCACCAGGTGTGATGTTAAACCCCAGAAACTCCACGTTAGACACGTGGAACAGACATTTGTCGGGTTTGATAAACAATGAGTGTTCTTGCAGTCGGGACAATACTTCTCGTACATGTTGTATGTGTTCTTCCAGGGTGTGAGAGAAGACGAGAATGTCATCAAGATACACCACCACAAACGAGTCTAATATGTCCGAGAAGATGTCGTTCATGAAATGTTGGAAGGTGGCAGGGGCGTTGCACAGGCCGAAGGGCATGACCGTATACTCAAAAAGGCCATACCGCGTACAGAAGGCGGTCTTCCATTCGTCACCCTTTCGGATGCGGACGAGGTTATATGCCCCCCGCAAATCCAGCTTGGTATAAATGGAGGCGTGGGTTAACCGGTCCAGGAGGGGAGAGATGAGTGGAATCGGATAACGGTTCTTCACCGTGACGGCGTTAAGCCGACGGTAATCCACACAGGGACGAAGGTCGCCTTCTTTTTTGGGCACGAAGAATATGGGACTGGCTGCAGCCGACTTGGAAGGACGAATGTGACCCAAACGCAGCGCCTTATCAATGTACTCCTTAAGAGTCAGGTCTTCCGATAGGGACAAAGAATAGATGCGGCCTGAAGGTACCAAGGCCCCAGGCACAAGGTCGATTGGACAGTCATAGGAGCGGTGAGGAGGGAGTACTTCAGAGGAGCCCTGATCGAATAGCAAAGTGTAGTCCTGATAAGCCACAGGGATGGGAGCGGTGACTAAACCCACTATGTGTGAGGCAGGGGGAATGTCGTCGCCCAGTATCGTGAGTTGGGCGACAGCACCGAGTGCTAATGCTGGTGTGTCTGTTTCACTGTCCACGGGGAGGCAGTAGTTCTGACATAGTTCAGATTCGAAATGGACGTGTCCCGTTCCCCAATCTATATGCGGGTTATGTTCTCGTAACCAGGGTATGCCTACTATGACGCCAACTGAGGCGTGGATATCAGATCAAAATGGAGGATTTCCCTATGGACTGACAGGATAGTGAGGACGAGGGGGGTGGTCTGTTGCTTAATGGGACCAGAAGCGAGTTCCGTCCCATCAACTGCTTGAACCGGTTCGGGTCGGGGTTTATTGATCAGGGGTAGGTTCAATGTCCGAGCCAGAGCGATATCAATATAGTTCCCGGAGGCCCCGGAATCGATAATGATCCGCACGGGGTGGATAATCCCAGGGGCAGGCTGTATGGTGGCATCTACCTGAATGGGCCTGATCTGACCAAATGATGGAACGATTTTCGGGGAAGGGCGTGGGGAGCTCGATCCTACCCCCGTATCTAGGATCGAGCTGGATGAAAAACCTGCTTCTTGGGTCTGGGTCTCCGGGGACACTCCTTCACAAAATGTCCCCCTAAGCCGCAATAAAAGCAGGCATTCTCAGCCCTTCTGCGCTCCCTCTCTCTCGAGGTGATGGGACTCCTAACACCTCCTATTTGCATCGGCTCACCGGTGGCTTCAGAGGACGACGACGGAATAGCAGAGCTGGCCGTTTGGGAAAACCCGGCCTCAGCCCTGCGTTCGGAGCGTCGTGCGTCTACTTGGAGAGCCAGGTCCACCAGGGCCGGGAACTGGACTGGCAGAGACGGTACCATAGCCAAGGCGTCTTTCATAGGGCTGCTTAGTCCTCTATAGAATACCACCGATCTCTTACTTTCAGGCCAGGAGGTCTCTGCTGCCAGTTGGTTAAATCTTGTGATGTATTCAATAAGAGAGCCCTTCCCCTGGGACAGGTCCAGTAGTTCTAGATCATGGGATTGTGCTTTATACCTGGTGTCGAACACTCGGGACATTTCCAATACTAGCTGATCGAAATCATAGAGGGCAGGATGGTTGGTTTCTAACAGCGGGTTTGCCCAAGCAGCAGCCGTGCCGGCTAGGTGAGAGAGAGTGAATGCCGCCTTGGTGGTAGGATCCGGAAAAACAAGGGGTCGACACAAGAAGTGCAACTTACACTGGTTAAGGAAAGTCCTAAACTTTCTTGGGTCCCCATGGAACTTTTCTGGGGCAGCCAAAGGAAAGGGAGAAGGCAAAACCACCGGAACAGGAGCCGAGGGAGTCGGGATTGGGTGTGCAAGGGGTATCGATGCTGGAGGGGCGTCTCCGAGCTCCGGGTCCAAGGGTAAGGGGTGTTGGGTGCTTTGTAACAGGTCAAGACGCTGATGGACCGCGGTATTAGCCGCCACCATATCGGCTCGTAGTAACGTGATTGCTTGGATGACAGCAGCCAGGGGGTCTTCGGCGGCACCCTCCATATCTTGCACGACAAGGCTTCACAGTCTGTCTTGTGTTGAGAGTCGTGAAGATATAGAAGACCTCTGTCCCCAAGTGCCGCACAGGGAGAATCCCTAAATCACTCCCTGTGCAACCTTTGCGGCCACAGGTGGAGATAATCCGAAGCCGGAACCGAAGTGCTAGGAACCCCAAGGCAGCTGTGGAAAAAGGCAATGATTAGATACCAAGCAGTCAGGACACTACATACAATAATCCGAATACAGTCAGAGTCTTACCGGGGATCTGATGAAAGGGATGGAAAACCTGAACGGGAGGAAGGTTCCGGGACTCACGTAGGTAAAAGACCCACCCCGCGGGATAGGTCTAGAGGTACCTCGCCAGTCTCCACCTGGAGAGTGTAGTGAAGAGGGCCACAGGTAATCAGGTGGCAGCCACCAACTGGAGAGTGAGATACCCCGTGTAGTGGTGCAATCAGGGAGGCCCAACAGAGATCCGTTTGCAGACGAAGGTCTGAAGCCAGGAAGAGCAGTCTACACCAAAGGGATAAACAAGAACGAGATCCAGAGGAAGTCCGTAGTTCAGTCCGGGGTCAGGAGCCGTGATGAGCAGAAAAGCCGATGTAGCCAAATCCAAACGTGATCCACAAGAAGTCCAGTAAACATATAAGCCAAGTCCAAGGAAGCCAGGTAAGCAATACAGGTAAGAAGTCAAACAGAGTACTCCTGGTAAACCAGCTGTGAAGCGTAGGATACCGGCACTGCACTGCTTAAATATCGTCCACTTCCTGGTCACATGATGTCAACCGGAGTCACGTGACCGCGAAACCGGGGCACGTGACCGTTTCCTCGGGTCACGTGATCGGGCCACAACAGCACGAGCGAGTGTGTTACTGCTCGAGCGGTGGCCTAATCTCCAAGGCAACTGCCAATGGAGAAACGGCCGCAATCGTGACTGCAGGGTGTATGGCGTTTGTTTGGCCAGCGCGCGAGCCAACCGGGGTTGCCTACGTGAGCCCCGGGAGACAGGTGAATGGGAGGGGTAGGACACTGGACTGGGTGTCGGGACAAGGTCGTAGGAACTAACCGAGGACATGACAGTTGAGCGGTAAGTGTACATGCATGTTGATAGTACGCTGTGCGTGTCGTGGTGTGCCAGTAGTGTGCAGGTTGCTCATGTGTTTATGTAGGGCCATGCAGGGATGTGTATGAACATGGGCGTGAGGCTGCCACATGTGAGTCCTCTCAGTTGTGAGACACATTGATGGTGTATGTGTTGGTAAGCATGCTGGGCAAATGCAGGTGTGGGAGCACACATGTTTGAATTTCTGTGTATGTACATTGGCATGGTTGTGGCATGGATGGTGGTTCATAATGCATGTATCTGCACTGTGTACATGTTCATGTATGTGCATCTGACAAGTGTGCAACTGTGATGCAACATGGATGCACGTGACACTGATATGTAGAAGGATGAATGGCAGATGTGACATGTATGGCGATCTCATCACTGCAACAGTTGGAGGAGATGTAGACATGCATGTAAGTGTGGTGGCGTGTGTGCATGTCTAGTGCACTCCTTGTGTTTCATGTGATGTCAGGCTCACCTTTGGCTGTTCATGCTGTTGTATGTGTATGGATTTTGCTGCCTGGTGCAATATTGCTGTTCATGTGTGTGAGTTAAAATGTCATGTGTGTCGTGGAGTGTGATGCCGTGTCTGTAGTTAAACAATGCCACTCATGTGCAACTGTCATGTGTGTATCAGTCCATTGTACAGTGCCCTGATGCCTGTGTTTTATCTCTCCATGTCTGCAGCGTCAACTGAAGAAGAGGGCCGGAGAGGGTGCTGTGGAGCACAGCGGCAGGGATCATCCCGCCAGCCGGAGATTCAAGGCCCGGCTCCCCTCCCAGGTTGTCATCTTGTCGGGGAGTGAGGAGTCCGGTGCCGCGTCCCAGGCCGCAGCTGCCGAGGGAAGGTCCAAGAGGCGGAGGTCAGAGTTGGACTCCTCGGCAGCAGAAGGGGCAGCTGAGACCCCACAGGGTCCGACGGAGGAAGATGGCACAGAGTCATCCAGGTTGGTGGGGGGTTTGGTGGAGGAGGAGGCCGTGCAAGGGACAGACACAGGGTCTGGAGGTGGGGATTCCACTGGTGCTAGTGGTGCAGTGCAGGGACAGGAGGTAGCACAGGCCACGCGGAGGTGCCTGTGTGTAATCCTGTCCCCGATCCTGTGACTGCATCATCCCGCACCAGCAGGGATGCCTACGTCCAAACCCGTTTTCAGGGAGGGGATCCGCTTACGACAACTGGCCTTCCTCTCCCTGCGGACGTGGCTATCCGGGACCAGGTTGAGCCTGTCCTGGGTGGGGTGGCGTTGTGTCAACGGGCCATGCGAGGTGTCCTGCAGTCTTTTGCAGGAGACTGCACGTCATCTCGAATGGCTCGTTGACCGCGTTGACCTACTGGGACAGCTCACCAGGGCCGGATTCCTCCGTTTACTGGACCTTGTTCCGACCCCCTCCTCAACTGAACCCCCTATGCTCCAGTCGTACTCCATGCCATCTTCCCACCCATGTATCACCTGGGTACCCTGTGGAGCGGGCTCTGACCCTGCGGCAAGGCTGGTGGAGGACACATCCCTGCCACAGTCGGGAGTCGGACGTCCAGCAGGGGTGGCCACATCAATAACTGCACCCCAGCCTGAGGAGGATGCGCAGGCAGCAAGAGCCAGGGCACAGGCAGAGGCAGAGGCACAGCAGCAGCAGTAGCAAGGTGGGAGCCATGATGGCTCGGGGCCTTCGTCATCGGAGGGGCAGGCATCGGCCAGAGGGCAGGAGGACCCAGGACTGGAAGTGTCTTCCGTGTGGCAGCGGTTAGGCCATGCTATAGATGCGGAGCGGCAGCGGGCAGAAGAGGCACGGCTCACGATGGTCAGGGCGGGAGAACTCCATGCTGAGGGCCCTGAGGCGGGCCGAGTGCCTCGAGGCAATTCACAGGGAGTTGGAGGAGAACATGTCGTCGTCCCTGCGAACCCTCGGGGCCATGGAAGAGGACCGCCTCCAGGACATTGAGCAGGAGTTCGATGATGCCCTGGCCTCGGACATCCAAAAGTGAGCCGTCGGACTAGCCGCTGCCATTGTAAATAGTTTTTAGAGTTAGGTTTCCTTTTCGTTTTCCTTTTATTTGTGGTCAATGGACAATGCCACACACATTTGTATATAGTTATATTTTAAGGTAGTTTCTTAGGTAGGTTTCATTTGTTTAGTTGGGCTCATGGACCCTTTACATCGTTGGACAATGGATTGATTTATTTTTGGGATTTTTGCACATGGATTAATGGATTTTTATTTTGGACAATGGATTGTATATAGTTACATCATGGATTCATTTGGATTTTTTTTTTCATTATGGACATGGAGTAATGGTTTTTTTTTCAGGACAATGTATTGTAAATATTTGGACTATGGATTGATTTCGCATTTTTATTTATCATAAACACGAAACAATGGATATCTTTTTTTTTACCTTTTTTTGGATTTGCGTTGGTGGAGGGAGAGTTTGGACTGTTTTTCTTTCAAATTCTTTTGCATTGCTTATCATTTTCATTCACTCATCTTTTTCACATGCTTTTCATTTCATGTTTGATATTTTGGTATGCTTTCATTTCATTTATTTATTGATGTACATAATACATTTTCATATTTTAGTTCCATGTGTGGGATTTGCTCATTGGGTTGATGCATGTGAAATTGTGGGTTTACACAAGCAATGCCAACCAGTGTATGTGTGTGATGGACATGTGTTGATGTACATAGTTGAGTTTTGGTTTGTGTCTTGAGATAGGCATGTCAGTGTGGGGTGGATTGGGAAATCATTGCGTCTCAAGAATGGGGTGGCGTGATGTGGTATTTTTTGGTGTAGAAGTGGGCCATGACTGTGCATCTTTATTTTGTGTAGGGGGGGACATGAGTGGAACATGAGTGGGGGCTGCTGGCAGGTGCCCTGCACTGCTGGGGGGCAGGGGTGCAGGGGGACATGAGTGGGACATGAGTGGGGGCCTGCTGGCAGGTGCCCTGCACTGCTGCAGGGTGGGGGTGCAGGGGGACATGAGTAGGGGCCTGCTGGCAGGTGCCCTGCACTGCTGGGGGTGGGGGTACAGGGGGACATGAGTGGGACATGAGTGGGGCCTGCTGGCAGGTGCCCTGCACTGCTGGTGGGTGGGGGTGGAGGGGGACATGAGTGGGGGCCTGCTGGCAGGTGCCCTGCACTGATGGGGGTGGGGGTGCAGGGGGACATGAGTGGGACATGAGTGGGCGCCTGCTGGCAGGTGCCCTGCACTGATGGGGGGTGGGGGTGCAGGGGGA
Organism: Ambystoma mexicanum; assembly: GCF_040938575.1. Lineage (NCBI taxonomy): Eukaryota > Metazoa > Chordata > Amphibia > Caudata > Ambystomatidae > Ambystoma > Ambystoma mexicanum. The sequence continues at coordinate 719,624,591 of NC_090939.1, read as the reverse complement.
CATGAGTGGGACATGAATGGGGGCCTGCTGGCAGGTGCCCTGCACTGCTGGGGGGTAGGGGTGCAGGGGGACATGAGTGGGACATGAGTGGGGGCCTGCTGGCAGGTGCCCTGCACTGCTGGGCGGTGGGGGTGCAGGGGGACATGAGTGGGACATGAGTGGGGGCCTGCTGGCAGGTGCCCTGCACTGCTGAGGGGTGGGATTGCAGGGGGACATGAGTGGGGGCCTGCTGGCAAGTGCCCCTGACTGCTGGGGGGTGGGGGTGCAGGGGGACATGAGTGGGGGCCTGCTGGCAGGAGCCCCTGACTGCTGGGGGTGGGGGTGCAGGGGGACATGAGTGGGGGCCTGCTGGCAGGTGCCCTGCACTGATGGGGGGTGGGGGTGCAGGGGGACATGAGTGGGGGCCTGCTGGCAGGTGCCCTGCACTGCTGGGGGGTGGGGGTGCAGTGGGACATGAGTGGGGCCCTGCTGGCAGGTGCCCTGCACTGCTGGGGGGTGGGGGTGCGGAGGGACATGAGTGGGACATGAGTGAGGGCCTGCTGGCAGGTGCTCTGCACTGCTGGGGGGTGGGGGTGCAGGGGGACATGAGTGGGGGCCTGCTGGCAGGTGCCCTGCACTGCTGAGGGGTGGGGGTGCAGGGGGACATGAGTGGGGGCCTGCTGGCAGGTGCCCTGCACTGCTGGGGGGTGGGGGTGCAGGGGGACATGAGTGGGACATGAGTGGGGGCCTGCTGGCAGGTGCCCTGCACTGCTGGGGGTGCAGGGGGACATGAGTCGGGGCCTGCTGGCAGGTGCCCCTGACTGCTGGGGGGTGGGGGCACAGGGGGGCATGAGTGGGGGCCTGCTGGCAGGTGCCCCTGACTGCTGGGGCGTGGGGGTGCAGGGGGACATGAGTGCGGGCCTGCTGGCAGGTGCCCTGCACTGCTGGGGGGTGGGGGTGCAGGGGGACATGAGTGCGGGCCTGCTGGCAGGTGCCCTGCACTGCTGGGGGGTGGGGGTGCAGGGGAACATGAGTGGGGGCCTGCTGGCAGGAGCCTTGCACTGCTGGGGGGTGGGGGTGCAGGGGGACATGAGTGGGACATGAGTGGGGACCTGCTGGCAGGTGCCCTGCACTGCTGGGGGGTGGGGTGCAGGGGGACATGAGAGGGACATGAGTGGGGGCCTGCTGGCAGGTGCCCCTGACTGCTGGGCGTGAGGGTGCAGGGGGACATGAGCGGGGGCCTGCTAGCAGGTGCCCCTGACTGCTGAGGGGTGGGTTCAGGGGGACATGAGTGGGGACCTGCTGGCAGGTGCCCCTGACTGCTGGCGGGTGGGGGTGCCAAGGGACATGAGTGGGACATGAGTGGGGGCCTGCTGGCAGGTGTCCTGCACTGCTGGGTGGTGGGGGTGCAGGGGGGACATGAGTGGGGGCCTGCTGGCAGGTGCCCCTGACTGCTGGGGGGTGGGTGTGCAAAGGGACATGAGTGGGGGCCTGCTGGCAGGTGCTCCTGACTGCTGGGGGTGGGGGTGCAAAGGGACATGAGTGGGGGCCTGCTGGCAGGTGCCCCTGACTGCTGGTGGGTGGGGGTACAAAGGGACATGAGTGGGGGACTTCTGGCAGGTGCCCCTGACTGCTGTGGGGTGGGGGTGCAGGGGGACATGAGTGGGGGCCTGCTGGCAGGTGCCCTGCACTGCTGGGGGGTGGGGGTGCAGGGGGACATGAGTGGGGGCCTGCTGGCAGCTGCCCCTGACTGCTGGGGGGTGGGGGTGCAAAGGGACATGAGTGGGACATGAGTGGGGGCCTGCTGGCAGGTGCCCCTGACTGCTGGGCGGGTGGGGGTGCAAAGGGACATGAGTGGGACATGAGTGGGGGCCTGCTGGCAGGTGCCCCTGACTGCTGGGGGTGGGGGTGCAGGGGGACATGAGTGGGTGATCAGTAGTGCAAGCTGACATGTGGCTTGGCTGGGGGCAGGCCCATTGTAGATGGGCTGCCTCCGGGGCATGACCAGAGGTGCAGGGTAGTCCCCTGTGGTGTGGGCTGCCAGGGTGTAGAGGGAACACCTGGGAGGACCCACACTGCCAATTCACGTGTAGGACTCCCCGCGCACCCCCGAAATTCAGTACACCACTCTGACAGCAAAATCACGTGTGAAAATTCCCACGCACCCCAGGAAGACACGTACCCTGCTCAAATCACGTGTGAAACTTCCCGCGCACCCCAGTTATACACGTACCCTGCTCGCACAGGGCCAATCCTGTGTGAAACTTCCTGCGCACCCCAGGAATACACGTACCCTGCTCAAATCGCGTGTGAAACTTCCTGCGCACCCCAGTTATACACATACCCTGCTCGCACAGGGCCAATCGTGTGTCAAACTTCCTGCGAACCCCAGTAATACATGTACCCCACTCGCACAGGCCCTTTCGCATGTGAAACTTCATGCGAACCCCAGTAATACACGTACCCCACTCGTACAGGCCCTTTCGCGTGTGAAACTTCCTGCGAACCCCAGTTATACACGTACCCCAATCGCACAGGCCCTTTCGCATGTGAAACTTCCCGCAAACCCCAGTTATACACGTACCCTGCTCCAATCGCATGTGAAACTTCACGTGAACCCCAGTAATACACGTTCCCCGCTTGCCGTTTGCTGTTTGGCAGCCCTGTAAACTGTTCCAGGGTTAGCGCAGCCCTTTGCGCTGGATTGGGGATTTTGATGGCTTTTCCTTGCGCGAGGGCGTTCTTGGGGGCGTAACTGGCGCTGCTGCAGGGTCGCTGCGCCACTCTGTGCCACGGCTGATTTTGGAGGCTAAAATCCATGAATACGCTGTGCGCGGAATTCGATTTTAGCGCACGCGGCTGGCGCAGACATTCGCACGCGCACACTGTGCGCCAGCCGCGTGCGCCACTTTTGTGCGAAATTCTATGAATTACCCCGTTAACCTTTATTGTGACCTGCGATTATATAATAAGTAAGGACGCAGCAGATTTGTTTCTCTCTCGTCTGTCCACAACATTGAGATAATTAGATGCACATTCATTGCTTTCTACATTCAATTTAGGACACCTAGTGGACACTTCTAGATACACATTATACTAAGATCTAATTCCTAAATGTTCATTTCCGATGATGTTAGTACAATCTGTTCCCCATCGGTGGTATAGAGTGGAGGAATGGAGGTGTCTGCTAGCTTGGCATCGAGAATAAATATTCTTTGTGTTGAAGGACTAATGTTCTTGATGTCAGGCATGGTAACTGCGTGTCTTACACAGATTCCTTTCGGTGTATGCCTGGATTTCGCGATGGAGCTTTTGTGTTAAGATGTTTCAGTCGTGCATTGTATGCATTGTGGGACTTTTAATTCTTCTTTTGGGATGTGAAAGTGATGCTACATTTGTTTGTTCTTTTGACTTAATTTGTGTCTGTAGGGATTTGCATGTTGTCAGGTTGCGGCAATGTGTATGTTTTGCAAGTGAAGCTCTGTGGAACAGCGTTATTGTAGGCCTTCAAGTTCAAACCTTCGATGTTAATGCCATACGGGTTTGGAGGGTGTGTGTGTGTTCGGGTGCTTCGGTTGTGGAATGGATACGGGGTACGAGCCCCTGCTTTGAATCGTCATTGTCTGGCGATTCTGGCAGATGGTTTGATCTCGCTCTGACTTGGCCACACAAATTGGAGTCCTTGTTAGTGATTGAGTTCACACTAGATGAAGGACTGATGGCTTAACAATTAGGACAGATTTAGGGACAAATGGTGTACCCTCCTGCTCCTCTGCTGGTGGCCCCCAATGCCATCACCTGGAATTGAATTGTTATGGCATTGGCTCCCCCTCGGTTCCTGCGTCACTCATTTGACAGGCAGACATATGGTCACAGGGGTTCACCTGTAATCAACCACTGAATGCAGCCAGAACACTGCATAGTAAAGCACCATGTTCATTATAAATTCCTAGGGCCCCATATAGCTCAGAAAACTTCAGACCATTCAACTACATTATTGTCACACTCCCCTTCTCCGCTTCACTGGACATTTCTTGATTCTTTTCACAACTTTTGTCGTTTAAACCCATACTACCATACATGCATCCCAGCAACTACAATCACTCAACCTTCTGTTATCCTTCCCTTTCATTGTGACCTATGTCTTTCTCTTTTTCTCTTTGACTCTCTCCCTCTTCCCCATATTCCCATGTACCGCTTATCTCTTGCCCGCTTCTTTTTTCACCCCTCAGACCATGGCCTGTTTACACCCTGGGTAGGGTCGCAGTACACCCATACGGACTATGGTGGTGATTTGCGCGGAATAAAAGGCAGTTAACATAACCTACATAATTAGCAGTGCATATTTCTGGATTTCTCTTAATTTAAATTACTGTTCCAAGCAAGGCCAATGTTGTTCAAAATTGTGGATTAAGATTTAAAAAAAAAGATTTCACATTTATTGAACTTTCATGACACCCAACTTTGGTTGTTGCATGCAATGCAGGTTAATGATTTGATTCTTCTTGCTGTTTCTGTTAGTATGCATGATGTAGCTCCAAAAAAATAGATCCATGTGGAAACATGCTTCTGGTGTTTTTTCTGGTGTAACATGGTGTTCATTCTTTACAGGTGAACCCAACGTTGATTCATCATTTTGAAGATAAAGGTTTAAAGTTTGTTGGCCATGATACAGAAGGACAAAGAATGGAGGTTGTCGAACTGCAAGGTATTGTGTCTTATGCCACAATAATACAGATTATAATGTGAATATGATGGCACAGTAACTGCCAGCAAATATTGTACACATTTCTTTTTTCAAAATAATTCTGGTGAATTAGTCACATCTTCCACACATCTCAACACTTTTATACCCCTGTGTATCTACTATACTCGTTGTACACAACTTTTGAGACGTTGTTCAGCATTTCACCATCAGTGGCGCTCATTCTAAGTATGCCGGTCCGGAAACAACAGTGCCAGTAAGCTCACTGGCACTGTTGTTTCCAGGCCGGCATACTACGAGTCTGCCTGCCGGAGCAGTTGTGCCCGACAGGGCAGACCCTGCTGGACACAGCGGCTACGGTAGGCAGACCGACACAGAAGCCCCGGCACCGTTGGGTGCCAGTTCCCATGGAGTCCTTTGGGACTCCATGGGAATGGGGATTTACAATTTACAGGCACCTGTCTTTCCGGAACGCAGATGTTTTAAGACCCCAGTTCAGCGCCAGTAAATAATTACAGGTCTGGCAGCAACCGGACCGGTAGTACCGGCATGGTTACCGCCGGACTCGTAATGAGCCCCAGTTTCTCCTTGCTATTCAATGTGACTGGGAGCACTTGTACCTTCATGTGCTGTCCTCGCCACAGGCGTGTTACATTCAAGTCTTTTCAAGCACATATGCATGCAGATGCCCACCTCGCTTAACAGAAACAGTGGCTGCAGGTTTGAAGCCCTACCTGTTGAATCTCTGATAGATTTTGAGGCCGGTGTTTGAACCTTAGTGAATTTGATCAGCTAGGTGAAAGGCTGATCAACTGGCTAACCCCTCACTCAACTGGGTCCCAAGACTACATGTTCAGAACCGTTTTTTTTTAAAATTCAATTTTTATTGGTTTTTCAAGACAACAAAAGAGCTTATGCATATAATAAACATTGGGCGCATGCCCGTAACAACTTCAGAACATAAAGGAGTCATAAATCTCTGATGCTTTTACCCCCCAACTCCCGTCCCCCAAAGCCCTTTTCTCAGGACGCAGGGTCCGCTTTTCAAGATTCTTCTCTTTGGGCGGCGCCAACCGGGCTTGTGGCCATCTATGTGTAATCGACTCTCCTGAGTCCTGTGTAATGGGTTCTATGCGAAAGCTAATTTCGGGCCGAGTGGAGAGATCAAGTTACCCTCTGGTCATGTCCTCCGTGTTGACGAACGCCTCCATGAATTTCAGCCAATTGGTTTCTATCTGCGCACTTGAGCCCTGTATTGCAGCCGTTAGTCTATCCATAAAGTAGTTGTCCTTGGACACTGCCACCCATTCTCTTTTCGTTGGAAGGGGTGCTCTTTTCCAGGTCCTGGCTCGCGCCGCTCTAGCTGCCAACAATAGGGAGTGTGTCAAATCTGGTAATTTCTCCCAGTACTCATCCCTTTGTTGCAGGCCAAATATTAGCAAGATAGGGTCTAGCGGGTAGTCCCCCTCCCCCGCCTCTCTGGTCCAACTAAGCACCTCCGACCAGTAGGTTTGGACTTTTTGGCATGTCCACCACATGTGCCAATAGTCGGCTTTTCCCCCGCATCCATGCCAACACACTGGGACAACATCTGGGAACATCCTAGAAAGGGTGATCGGGTCATACTGCCACCTGTGGAGAGGTTTGATGGCGTGGGTCTTATATTGGCATGAGATCGATTTCTTAAAAGCCCTACTACAGAGTTTCCCCCAGAGACCATCCCCAATGGCGCAGCCCAGGTCCCTTTCCCATTTCCTTCTGAGGCTCCTGGTCGTTCCCTCCAGGGCGGTCAGAAGAGCTTCATACAGGAGAGAGATGAGCCCCTTCATTTCTGTGTGAGAATCCAGGATTTTTTCAACCGGGGTGAGCTTCCTTTGTATGCATTCCTTCAGCTTTGGCTTCATTAGGGTTCCCTTGAGTCTGAGGTATAGGAGTGGTGAGAGCCTACCAATTCCCAGTGCCTCCTCGAGTTCCTGGATATATATGAACGAGTCCTCCCTAACCAGCTGACCGACCCTACAAAGTCCTGTGTCAAACCAGGGCTGGTAATGTTCGTGGCCTGGAATCTCTTCTAGCACTGTCGTGGACCAGATATGACTTAATGGTGAGGGCCACGTGGTCACTTTCTCCCTGTTTCCCTTCCATGCTAAAGCTTTCCACATGGTTCCTAATATTGGGTGGTCCCTAATCCTTTTTGGGAGTTTTTTTAATGGGACCCATAACCATTCGCCTACAGTGACTGGGCTTAGGAAGGAGTTCTCAATGTAGACCCATTGCTTATTGGGGTCCTCTCTAAGGTGAGGGGCTAAAGCCCAGAGCTGGGCCGCCCTATGATAGGCATTCAGATCTGGGAGGGCAAGCCCCCCTCTTTCTTTGGGGAGGGTGAGGGTCTCGTACCCTATCCTGGGTCTCTGGCCTTGCCATATGAACTTCACTATGCGCCTCTTGGCTTCTCCGAGGTAAATTGCAAGAGCCTCCAAGGGAAGCATCTGGAAGAGATACAGCACTCTAGGGAGCAGATTCTTTTTTATCGCATTTATTCTGCCCATCCACGAGATTTGCCCCTTCCCCCAGCCTTCCATGTCCCTGAACAATTTCCCAAACAGCGGGGGGTAGTTTGCCTGGCTCAGGTCCTCACTGGGTCTTAGAATGTTAATCCCCAGGTATTTTATCCCATCCGTGCAGACTTGAAGACCTAGAGGGGACAATTCGGCTATACATCTATCTGTATCGGAAGCAAATGGGAAGATCATTGACTTGCCTATGTTGACCTTGAAGCCTGAGAAACGGCCCAACAATTCAATTACCTGCAGGGCAGCTGGGACTTACAGTGTGGGTTCCCTCAGGTGGAGCAAGATGTCGTCTGCATAAAGGCCGAGTTTGAAGGTGCGGTCTCCCACCTCAATGCCCCGCACCGTAGGAGAACCTCTGAAGTATTCTGCAAGTATCTCCATGGTAATGGCAAAGAGGAGAGGGGAGAGGGGACAGCCCTGCCTCGTCCCTCTTTGGAGGCTGAAAATACATGACAGGTGTCCATTAACTGTCACTCTGGCTGATGGTGACTCTTACAAGGCTTTGATGGCCTGCCTAATCCCATTTCCGAACCCCAGCTTCTTGAGTACCCCATGTAGGAACCCCCAGTCGACCTGATCGAACGCCTTTTCGGCATCGATGGAGACCAAGACCGGGTTCTCAGCCTTCGGAGCTGCCACCCTCATGAGGTGCAAGGTTTTATGTAATGTGTCTGCCCCCTGTCTCCCCTGTGTGAAGCTCACCTGGTCTGAATGAATTAGGCTCGGCATATGGCCATCCAGCCACAAAGCGATGATCCTCGTGAACAGTTTAGCGTCCACATTGAGGAGGGAGATTGGTCTATAAGAGTGGCAGTCCGATGGATCTTTCCCCTCCTTCGGGATCACTGTGATTAGCGCTTTGCCAAATGACAGGGGCCCCCTCCCTGTCTTCATTATATTTGAGAATAGACCTGCTAAGATTTCCACCAGTAGCCCCTAGAACGCCTTGTAAAAGCCTGCAGTAAATCCATCCTCCCCAGGGGCCCTACCCAACTTCAGCCCCGATATTGCTTTCAGCACCTCCTCTTCTGTTATCGGGGCGTCTCGGGCCAATGACGCAGGAGTTGCAAGAGTTGGGAGGGTGACCCCATCAAGGTATATCTCCCGTGCTTCCCTCGCCACTTCCCCCTCCCTCCCGTACAGAGTCTCATAGAAACTAGCGAATTTCTCTGGTATGCCTTCCGGGTCTGATCTTTCCCCCTCTGCACCATTCCCAATTCTTGACAACCATCTGTCTTCCCTTTGGCCTCGAGGTTTGGCTGCTAGCATGGCATCCGCCTGTCGCCTTTTTCCTAGTACCTCTGACGCAGGTGTTGGAGTCCTGCTACAATTTTGCCAAACTATATTTCCCTGAGTGCCTGTCTCTTCTCTCTCGCCAAGCCCATATCCCTCTCTTTCTCTCCTTCCTCCTTCCCCTCTGACCTTTCCAGGGAGAGTATCTCTGACCTTAACCTGTGGGACAGGAGGGTCCTCACCCTCTTTTTGGAGGCTCCTTCACTTATCAGCCTACCCCTCCAGGTTGCCTTCGCCGCCTCCCATACAATTTCCCGATTCACTTCTCCTGTGTCATTTAGCTCGAAGAATTCTCTGATTGCCGTTGACATTTCCTCCCTAAACACAGCGTCCCTCAGTAGGAAATCATTACATTTCCATAAGGATTCCCTGGATTTCAGACCTGACATGCTGACGTCTGACCAGACCATGTCGTGGTCTGACCAACTGACTGGTCGAATCTCACATGCATCTATTCTGCTCATGTACTGGTGTCCCGTAAACAGGTAATCTATTCTCGTCCTAGTTCCATGGACTGCAGAGGAAAAGGTATATCCCTTTGCCCTTGGATGTAGTTCCCTCCATATGTCCACCAGCCCCTGCTCCCACATCAGGTCCCGGAGCCCCCATTCCGGTCGTCCCTCTCTGCTGCCTGGCTGGGTAATCTTCCCACTATGGTCTAAGTCCCGGTCCGCCCACATGTTGAAGTCCCCACCCAGGAACAAGAGCCCTTCTGCCTTGGGCATCACCTCTCCCATGACCTCTTGGATGAATTCCATTTTACCTACATTGGGGCAGTATATTGCTGCTAGAGTGACCCTGGAATTATGCAGGTTACCGGAGACTACCAAAGCTCTCCCATCCTCCCTCTCCCAACGGGTTACCTCTGTTAGTTTATGGTGCCTATGAAGCAGAATCCCGACTCCGCCTTTCTTTGTGAGGCCGGACGCCCAAAATGCTTGGCCCACATGTGATCCGGGAATGGCCCTCTCTTCGCCCCTCACAGTTCTGGTCTCCTGTATGAAGAGGACATCTACCCTTGCGTTCTTCATTTCTCGCCCCAGAAGGGAGCGCTTTGTTGGAGAGTTAAGCCCCTTGGCGTTGAGTGAGCCTATTCTAAGTGTCTCAACCTGGCCCTTTCTCTCCTTGTCTGCCATTACTTCTGTACATTGTGTTCATTGATTTCCCGGTCCTGTGGAAGCTGCCCTGTTCCCCTTTGGAGCTGGATCTGTGTTGAGCCCGAGAACCCCTACCCAGCCCTCCCTGCCCTTCCCTCTCCCCTCTCCCTCCCCTGTTTGTGATGCCTGCCAATGGGCAAGCCACCAGTGTGAAAGCATGCTCGTGCACTGCAGTTCTCGAGATAAAAATTGTGTCCCCGGCCGGGGTTATTCAGCTGCTGTCCTTGCACTCCCTGCCAGATCGTATTCATTCCTCTAATCTCCTCCTGCTCCTGACTTCGGGGTGTTTGGTTTTTTAAATTTTCTCCTGCCCTTTTTCTTCTTTGTCGACCAGGGGCCCTCCGGTTCTCTCCTAGCTCTGCCGATGCCTGGGTTCCCTCTCTGTCTCCCTCCTCCTGGGTGTCTCCCTTAAGCACCTGCAGCACCTGTGTGGCCTCTTTACCACTGGTCACCCTGTAGTCTACCCCAGCTCGTTCGAAGGATAAGGCAAACGGGAAGGACCATCTATATCTTATGTCCTGGCTTGTAAGCCACTGGGTGAGCGGGCGGCATTCTCATCTGCGGGTGAGCGTGATGGTTGATAGATCTTGATAGATCTTGATAAATCTTGATTGTATCCCCTTCAAAGATGAAGCTCCCCAACCTTTTTGCCTTCTCCAGGACCTCCATTTTCTCCCTGTAGCGGAGGAACCGCACCACGATGGTCCTTGGGCCACCCCCTGCGCCTCCTCCACCTATGTGCGCTCTTTCGAGGTGGACCGCCTTGCCCCCCCTCAAGCATGAAAAGTTGGTTTATCAGGCCCTGGACTTTTCTCCCCACGTCGGCAGCTGTCTCCCCTCTCTCCTGGGTCACGCCCATAATGCAAAAGTTGTTTCAACGTTCTCTGTTTTCTAAATCATCCATCTTGATAATTATGTCCTCCTCTCTTATTTCTAGGTCCGTTAGCCTTGCCTCATATTTCATGTCCAGAAGGTCTGTCTGGAGATGATTGTTTTCCATCCCTTCCATTTTGTCCTCCAGAGTATCCACTCTCCCCTTGAGGTCTACGATGGAGGCCTGTATGTCTGTGCAAATTTCCTTGATCTCCTGGAGAATGTCCCTGAGGTCGTCCTTAATGAGTGCTGTGGAGGGTGGGTCCCCTACAGCGGGCATGATGGCTCTGTGGACCTCCTTCTGGGCCTGGGGATGCCGGCGAAAGCGCTGCAGGGAGGGGATCGCTCTGGAGGGTGGGTCTGCTCCAGGGTCTGGGTATAGTGAGGCACCTGGGGGTCGTGCCACTATGCAGGTTCTCCTTGTGGTGTCCTCAATGTTCAGGTCGGGGCACCAGCCCTACTTCTCTGCCGGGGTACTGAATTTCTGTTTGCTTTACTTAATATTATCCCCAGGGCTCTATGGAAGTTTCGCGCCCAGAGCCAGGGCCTGCAGGGCCTGCTCTCCAGGATGGGCCCCTGCTACCATGACCAGGGGAGGCCCCAAGGTTATGTGGCAGCCGAGGCCTCCCAGGCCATCCGCCCGTCCGGGCTAGTCACCGGGCTTATCAACGAGGAGGGGCCGGGGGGCGACCCCCACTGCTTGGTCTTCTGAGTTCCGCTTCCCCTCCGCCACCTCCTCACCTTCTCAAGCCCACTGTCACAACGTTGGGCCCCGCTGTGTAAACGCTGTGGCCCGGGGAGCCTCGATGCCGCCTGCAGGATCGGTGCCCTAGATTGGGCTCCTCCTCTGTGGGTGCTGCTACTGGTGAGGGGCCGGGTGGGCCTCCAGGCTCAAAATTCGAGGCTGGGGGGCCCCAACCGAGGGGGGCGCTCCTGGGATCCCTCCGGCAGTACTCCTCCAGTTCCGGCGTGACGATCCGAGGGGGGGGCCCGGGGCGGCCTCCTCTCAGCCTTCGGGCCCGTGAAGCTCCTCGTCTTGGCGGGGAATGTGTCAGCTGGCCCTCCACCCAAGGCCGCCTAAGGACCGTTGCCACCCCTGGCACGTGTCCTCCGGGCTCACTCTGCTGGTGGGGGTTGGGGGGGTGCCCGGCCCCTCAGGTTTCCCCACGGGTCCGCGGTACTGGCTGCCTTCACGGTCCCCGGCGCTCACCCGGCTCTGCGGCCGGTGCGTGCTCAGACACCCTCCCCCGGGGCCACGGTTCGGGCAAACGCCATGGGCGTGCCTGCAGTGGGACCCAAACTCTTCCCTCTGCGGGGTCAACTGCGTGGGGCGATGGTCCTTCTTCGGCTGGGTTCTGCACTCCCGGCCGGGGTCTGGGAAAGCACGCTAGGCCCTGCGGTGCAGTCAGGAGCGCAAGCCTCACGCGTCACACATGCTCCGCGCCCCCTGGTGGTCTCCAGAACCGTTTTTAATGATCTCAGTAAATTGTTAAATTAAAAGAAATAAAAAAATGTTAATTTGACTACTGTGGCATTTACTTTGTATTTATTTGCTGTTTTTGTTTTTTGCTCTAGCCAATGCGTTTTAATGTACTCTGATTTTGGGGTGTGGGACATAAGCACCATAAATAAGCCTACAAATGTGTGCACAGTGTGTTACCTGCTGAATGCCCTGGCCATAGTCGTACAGTATGTACTACATAGAACACACATAGAAATAATCTAATGTAAGTAGACTACTTGATGAACCCAGATGTCACCATCTTGTGGAAAGGTGGTGTTCAGCTTAAGCTGTCCCCTCCTCGTTTAACTCCTCTCTCCCAATCGTTCACACCTGAGAGCAACTTGGACCCATGTGAAAACGTCGAAGGTGCAAACAGAAGCAGTTTTAAGTTCTCTGTAGCAGGTTAACTCATTAAATCAAAACACCTAGTTTAAATGTACTGCAAGAAATGTAAGACCTGAAAAAAGGTGGCCCAAACCATAGCTCAAATGTCAATAAAGAAGTCACAATAAAATAACACCATTTTAACTATTGCTATTTTAGCCAAAATCCAAAAAGAATGTTGGTCATCAAGAAGATCGGAACCAGTGCTTTTACATCATTCCTGTGTATCTCGATATATAGGAAGATAATCTCCAGCTAGTACTGAACCGCCCGTCAAACATGCTGTCAGGGTAATGGCTGCCCCAAGTGTAATATGCAAACCCATAATGTGTTGTCTTTTTGTACACGAATTATAAGTAATCTGTTGGTATAGTTTGTATTTTAATTGCTTGACAACATCAAAGTAAGAGCATAAACATAAATAATGAAAGCAAGGCCAACCGCTTAGGCAGGTGAGTGTTAAACCTGGGCCACTGGCTTCTTGCCAAAGTGGAAAGCTCTCACCATATGAGTGCTGTGAAGGTGAAGCCAGGAGAAGTGTAAATTAGCAGAAACCCATACCTAAACATCGCAATGCACTCGGCTACAAAATGAGAGTCACATTTCACAGTACCATAGTACGCAAGATACCACAGTATGCAAGCCTCATTGCACTATGAACATTTTTGTTTCTGTTTCCATTTGTACTCTTACAAAAGAAACACATGAAATTGTCTTGGAAACATTTTGTACATGGGCAGTATGGGTTACACCTGGATGTACAGACTCTGGACATACGCATCATTAATTAATATCAGCATGATTTAGGATGTATTATACACTTTGTGTCTCTTGTCGCCCTGCTCCACCTCTCCCCTTGCACCCAACTATACACTTGAATTCACCCTCCTCTTTCCCACAGCCTGCTTTTACAGGAAAGCAGCCCATTCACACCTACCCTACTTTAATCTACCCTCCTTTGATAATGCCCCTTTAACAGGCCCCTACATACTTGATTGCAGGGCCAGGCCTTATAAACGTTGTCCCTACCCTCTGGCGCTATCAGACCAGAACCTTCACTTTGGGATTCCACGAACCAAGTGTTAACATTGCTACCATTGCTCCACCCCTGCCCTCAAAGACATTGTAGTTGCCAATGATTTCCAGTCAGCTTGCTAATAGACGTTAAGCGCCTGGTCTCAGCTACCATCTGTGGGCATGGAGGATGTGGGGGTTAGAGTGGAAAATGTGGCAAGATTACTGCTTTTTTTGCCTTGATGTACTTCATTCATTGTACAGCCAATACAACAATAAAAGTTCATCAATTATAGATTACATTACAGTGTTGTTTTTGGGTGGCTAACCCCAGAGTACTTTATTTCTACGTACCTACAATACATTATGAAAAGTTCAACATTTTCAAGTTGGTGATGATTGTAAATTGTGCTCTCAGGCAGACTGTGGATGTTGTGCCAAATGATAAGATGAGCACTGTAGCTGTTACAATTAAAGGCAGTCAATCAATTATGGTCACTAACCTGTTCTGATGGCGATCTCCTGGAGCAGCAAGGGAGAATCTCCCGGAGACCCCTGCCTTCCCCAAATCTCGGAGAATATGAATGCCAGAGAGGGAGAGACAGGAGCCCCAGGGAAACCCTCTGGGGAAGAAAACCATGGGTGGTCTTGTCGAGTGCTTCCGGGTAGTGAGCTCTTCTTTGACGCAAGGTTTGCAGCGGTAGATGCAGAGTCTTCTAGAGAAGAAAGAAGAGAAGGTGAGTTATGAGAAAGGACAGAGTGGGATAGTAATTCTATTGGAAGTAGCCCCACTTATTGATGTAGCCTTTCACTAATCTATTCCTTAGGAGGGAGATGGTGTCGGAAGAGTGGGCTCCGTAAAGACCTGAAGATACCGGACGAAGCACAAGGTAAGTGGTAGAAATGAAGGAGAAGAGAGAAGAATCCTGGTTCTGGAGAGAAGGTAACTCACTGTCTTAAGAGAGAAGGATGGCCCAAGAGGGATTCTGCACAGGAAGGCGAAACCTGAACGGGAAGAGGAGGAGGAACCCGGGAGTTCGGGAAAGGGGATTCTTGCGGGAAGGACGGGAGGCGCTGGAATACTGACTGGGAAGAAAGGTAGAACGAAATTAAGGTAATATTGATGGATATAAACTTGAATCTTTTCAGATAGGCGAACAGCGAACTTACGAAGCGTCGTACAGAGCAGAAACGACGCACTGAAGGGAAGGTTTCCGGTTTCTTTTAAAGCAGTCACGTGATTGTTCGATTGCGTGAGTGAAAGACGTGCAGCAACTAGACTGTCAATCCTCCCGTGCCGGTGATTCCCCGCCATCTTGAAATTCCCGTGAATCGCAGATCTTTATAACGACCAATGCCGTCTAGACTGCCATCGTTGGAAAGGTGTAACAGTAGCATCCATTGACAGATTGGGAATTGATGTGTGCATATGACCATGCCATGCATTTGAGCCAGTATGTACCACATCAAGTACGAACTCCACAAGCTTACTCTTACCCCGAAGAGTAAGTTTGCTACCCAAAGCCACCTATGCCACTCTTTTGCTCCCATGGAGCACCACAATGCAGAGCTAAAACCCTATGAGCTCCCACTCAACTGCAGGATCTGAAAATTGCCTCTTCAACCAGCACCCTCAACCACAATGCTGCTGTCCCAGGCACTACAACTCTCATGTTCCACGCACAAAGACTGATATGTTTGGGATATTTCTTCTCTGTGAAAGATAGTGAGATAAAGACTTTGGGTAAGTCTCTCGTAACCAGGACTAACGTCTGGCAGAGGGACTCCCAGGACCCCCCTTGTTAATTTGCATATTTAAGTAACTATGGGTCTCACCCTAAGTTACTAGGGGAATCCAGACGTGGACCCCTTGCTCACTATTCTTAGAGAGGCACAGATCCACCCTACTGATGAGGTCCAACCATACCGAAACACATGTCTGGGGTTTCTGTTGGTACTTTTGTTCAGAGGAGAATTGCCTAGCATTTCGGTGCTGGACTGCCCCAGGGCAGGACAAAGACTGATATGTTTGGGATATTTCTTCTCTGTGAAAGATAGTGAGCTAAAGACTCTGGGTAAGTCTCTCGTAACCAGGACTAATGTCTGGCAGAGGGACTCCCAGGACCCCCCTTGTTAATTTGTAGGTTAGTTATTGGTCAGTTGAGATTTTAGTATGGTCTTTGGTCAGCCCCGTAATTTCTAGGATTGCCCCAAGAGTGTGATTAACCACATATGAAACGTATTGAGTTTGGTTTACATATTTTTTTTCCCTATCTGTATTTTTCTTTTTCCTTTTTCCAGTTTGTTAATTACTTTACGTGCTATAACATATGTTGAACGTTCATTCTAGTACTGTTATATTAATTTATGTTAACCATTAAAATAAACTTGTTTTTTATATTTTTCTACTTTTTGTGTTATCGAGTGGTTGGCTTTACTTCCTCCACCACATAGTGGTTTATTAAGTCCATAGTTGAAGGTCTTAGTACCTTCCTCCTCCTGTTTTGGGTAGGAATAGCGAGAGGAGGGTCCCCACCTTTCACCAAATACTGCTCACCAATATTTTTTTTTGTGTCAAATTTATATGGTTGCCTATTTTGGGGAGTATATTTGGTGTAGCAGTATAAATATACTATTTTCTTCCCCATACCTCCTTTGTGTTATAAGGTGTAGGCATCTGCACAAGTGCTTTCCTAGGCCCCACTCCAGTGAGTTATTTGATGCTGCTGTGAAAATGTATTTTTTATAATACCGACTGATAGTAAATGTTGGCCTAAGCACATTCGCATCACACTGTAATATCGCATTGAATGAACCTGAAACATGCTTACTACACTGCCATTTTGAGTTGTCCACCATTTTGATTGCCTCCTGCTTTCTGTTCCATGTTCAGAACTTGTGTGTTTCGGCTTCAACAGAGCAAGATGAACTTTGTTCTGCTTTATGATGACAACTTTGATAAGAATGTTGAAGCTGCTAAGGTGGATTGTTTATCCTGCACTGAAGAACCTTGAAGCTAAACAAAAGCTGTACTAATCAGTAATTTAGTTGCCATCTGTCCCAACAGTGCCTTCTCTATTCAAACAGTAAAGTAGAATAATGAATAGCTGAATGTGCTCTTCTGCAGAAATGCTTGTTTTCTCTCCTTGGAACTAACTGACTTTAAGCTCAAGAACAAATGTTAGACAAATATAAGCGAGTAAAATGAGGAATGTTACCTTGTCTCTTGTATTTGGAAAACGTGAATTGTTTGATGGAAAACAGCAAACTATGCAATTATGTTTAAATATGAATTAGTTATGTAGTTAGGTCATGAATCCTAGGTTATGTATTATATGAAGAGGGGTTGGACGATGTGTCCAAGGCTGTGAAGAATTTGTATAAATATGTGTACTTATGGAATGTTCAGTAGTCTCTCATCTCACGATGTCTGCTTGCACACATTGTGGGGTGTTGAGAACCAAGTGGCCACCTGCTAATAAATACAATTGTAACTTTGACTTCAAGACTGGCATATTTCTTTTATGTGGTAGTAAGCCTTGATATTTCTTAATCTTTCACTGCTTGTAAAATATGTGCACTGGTGTGTAAGGAAGGCATGGTATCAAACAGTGAAGACAGACACAAGTGATCACAGTCCAAGGGTGTTTATTGAATTTCAAAGGTTTGGTTGAACGCCTATAAAACCCTAAATCTAAGGATGGCAGCAAGCTACGACCATCAAATAATAATAACGCTGTCCTAGTGGAGTCTTTGTCAAAATAAAAGGGCCTAGACTAAGAAACCTATTGTCAATCCTTACTTGTAAATTCAAATGGTATGGGAAAATGATGCCTGCAAAAGAAAAGTGTTCAAGAAACAATAAATCAGGATAGTTGAGCAGTTGGCTTCCCTTGCCCACGTTTTCAGCATGGGACAAGCTGGCAAACTGGAGCTTTGCACACACTCTGGCTTCTCTGCCACAAGGATGCAGTTCCAAACATAGGTACCTGGGCCTTCTGCACCAAAATCTCTTTCCCAATAAAACTCTCTTATTGCAGAGGGCCTTGCGTAACAAACTGGTACCAAAGTTCCTATCTCATCAGGATTTTCACTTTCACAAGTTCTCAGGTTTACTGTTCACCACAGGTCTCCGTCAGTTTGGCTCAGACCTCCTTAAACACACGTTCTCAATTGGTCTCCCTTTATTGGGCTCCTACCACGGGTCTCCCTGGATCAGGCTTGGACCTTACTATTTCACTTTCTTTGCTTTCTTTTTGTTATCAAAATTCAAAGACTTTCAACTGTGCGATGGATTTTTCTTAAACCATTGCAGGACCACTTCGATTCACTTCATCCATTAGTTTCACGTTATTACTTTTGTTTCTGTCTATTCTTGGCTGGGTACATCACACAGAGACCTTTGATTGAGCACACCTGCGGTGCCGGACCATTCTGTTACTTTGTCTCGTACCTTCTCTGATTCATATTAAAGTTCAAACAGCCATCGGCAATTGAGCTTTACTCGCGTCTTTCATCACATAAGTTAATATTCTTCGCTCCTGCACTCTTCATACAATGTTGCCACTTTCAACCTTGACTTCAACATAGACCGGTCTAGCATTGGTCTCCCCAACTGACCGGCTGTGTTGATTTCTGGTGCTGCTTTGATCCTGGAGCCAAGGACGGTACCACAGCGGCTGCTACTCCTCCCCGACTCGATTAGGCATGCAAGAGGGCCCTGGGTATCTCTGACACACAATGCAGCAGTGTTCAGCCTAGTTTCCTGGCCTTACGTCTTTTAATCTGAAGGTTTCTGGAAAGTAACAGTTCATCGCCTGAAAGGTCACAGGTATCTCCCTCCCTGCTCTCCCTTCTCGGTTTGCCGCCTTTCTCCCCTCGCTCAGGTGCCGTCTGGAAAACGCTGTTCCTTTGTGTGCTTTGCCTTGCTCAGTTTGTGCTCTCGTACTCCGCCTTTTATCCATGTGGGGAAGCTTATTGGAAGTCAGGTGTGAGTTGTTAACAGTAATTACCTGACTTTACCTGACCATAGTAGTGGGACATGTCAGGTAAAATGCTGGGGTATGAGTCTGTTTTCTCCCAGAGTGGTCTGTCTGTGTGAAAGTGTTCATGTAGGGAAGGGGGAAGTCACAGTTCTCAGGTGTCCTACCTGGTAGGATGGAGTAAAGTTGTTATAGTGGGGTATACTGCATCTCACCATCAGGTGTCCCACTCAGCATCAGGTGTCCCACTCCCAATCCCCGAAGACCCTTCACCCAGGAACTCTGAGCACAATATGAGTCGGAGGCGGCTGCAACTTCGTTGCGGTGTGGCCTGACGTCTGCAGGACCCTAGTGGGTCCTTTCTTCTGATCCTTTTCCTTCTGCATGGCGCAAGGATTCTGGGCTGCAGCTGAAGTTGGGAGCCGCTCCAAAGCGAAGCGTTGGTTACCCGGCTGTATACTGCCGTCCTCTGGTCACCAGGCTCGACAGGACCCTACATGGGACTCGGCGTCCCTGGATTAACACTGAGTGCAGCCGGACCGTGCATCTGGCATCACGGCATGGTACGGCATTGACCGCCCAACATTAATTGTCCAGCTGGTAAGCACCAACTCACGCTATTACTGTACTAGCCCATGGACTTGCTTGGCATCAAACGGTGTTCTGCCTTATTAACTCAAAGTGCCTGAGCCCAAGCTGGTTATGAATAGCACTCCTATAGTAGAGTGGAGTGTTTCCCCTACTGCCTGCTCCTAGTAATCTCCCGAATCACAGTATGGTGGATTTTAATACGTTGGCAATACTACGTCCACCGTCTGGCAACCTGGAAGGAATTAATTCCACACCTGAGCCAAGAGTGGCTCTTTTGTGGACTGGGCTCGGCTTAGCAGCCGCTTCCCCTTTGTTTAACAGCAACCGTGTGTCAGAGTTTCTCGCCCTAAGCTCTCACAAGAGACAGGTTGCGCGGGGGCAACCTCATTGCGGCAACTGCCTCCAAGGCACATGATTCCTTTCGTAAGAATCTCAATAGGGATCTGGAAGGTCTGCCTCCAAGTCCTGATACCTCATGCCCGGCTACCCCACAACACTAATTGGGAAGGGCTATTATAGATTCCATCACTCCATCTTTCTCCCCAGCCGTGACCTCCCTATTGGGAGGGATAAAGAACTATGCCAAAAGGGATCCTAATGTCATTACTTGATCGCCTTCAATTTTAGCAATGAGCTTTAAGCTGACTGCTCTACAAACTGATGACACTGCGTCCATTCAATTCTTTCATATGAAAGCAAGCATTTCGAAAGAACTTCTTCAGTGTCACAGCTTATCAGACCTTTGTTCATTGAGGGACATTTTGAATGAGTTTGTCTCGGCCACATGCCCTCATAGAGAAAATACGGGAACACAGACTGAAGCTCAATGTTCTTCAACAGCCCTGAGTCAATCGATAACAACGGATACCTGTTGCCAAGCCAATTCACGAGGGTAGAGACTGGACTAAGCCTCCCAAACCAACCCCATTAGAGGTATCCCCCTGTTTCTTCATGGCTCTTACCAGTCACAGTCGACCTGGCTAATCCACCCATTATTGATCTCAAGGATCACATTTCTGAAACACCCATCTTATCTCCGGTACCTGATCACAATCTTGACCATAACCCTAAGCAGGTATTTATGCAGAATGTGCATTTAAAAAAATTCCAGTTTCAAACCATAAAGGACAGTCACACCTACTCCTTTATTATGGACCAACGAAACGTTGTGATCTCTATTATTGAGAAAATAAACGGAAGAGAGTCAATGGAAGCGCTACGCAACAAAGTTCTCATGTGGTTGCGACAACGTACGAGCCCAGGGGTGGTTAGATTATCTGACTTGAAGGTCATACACCGAATTGACTTGAACGAATGGTGCTCCTCTCCTAATAGGGAGTGTGTCATAGTGGGCTGTGGTTCCAGCACGTTAACACAATTTCTTAGCATGTGCAATTATTTTCCCAGAGGGGGTTCAAATTGTAATTTAATTCTTTAAGGGCACGGTTAGTTGGAAAAATTATTGACCTCTCCTCTTCTTATATTATGAGTATTCTGATTATATGGGGAAGATTAGATTTGTTTGGGTTTATATGGTATTTTAGGTTGTACTTTACCGTGTTTAATGTTCTCTGTTTCATGTTGTATTTGTTATTAGTTGACTGTATGAACCATCATGCCTGAGGATCCATTGTGCGCGATATAAATAAATAAAAGTAAAAAAGGTGATCCTCCCGCACTGGACCACCCCCAGGTCTGGATCGAAAGGCGATGGGCGTGTCCTGGCCTCCTGAGACAGAGACACACAGGGACTAGTGAGTGAGACACCTTCCGTTTTCTCACATACCCTTCCCTTATGCAATGTAGCCGCATCTATTTCACAGGGAAACTAGGAAAGGAAATCGACGTTCCCCTGGTCTTTACATTTTCGGTGTTCCACAGTGAAACACTAGGGTTGCAGGTCTAAGAATCATTGCATAACTCGAAGTTTAGAGTCCTTTCGTTGACTTAGCCATACTAAAGGTAAGTGGTCAGTGACAAGTGTGAACTTCCTTTCTAGACGATAGTATCTTAGATGGACAATTGCCCATTTGATGACAAGGGTCTCTAATTCCAACACAGAGTAGTTATTTTCATGTGGGAAGAGGTTACAACTAGTGAATAGGATGGATCTGTGTGATTTATCCGTGGCTACATTTCCCGCAACGGAAATTACCGCATTTAAAAGGTCCATTTTTTTTTCTTCGGGTCAGCTGTGGGGTTGTCCCCTGCAGCCCCCGGAGCTGTTTTTTTATTTTTTATTACCGACCCCACCAAACATACATACCACTAAAGGTTCGAACTTTTAGTAGTTAGAACCAGATTGTACATTATTAATGACCATATAGCGTGCTCTTTCTATGATTTGATCACTTGTTATTAATGTGCACCAGTGACTTGAACTGTTCTATCATACTGATAATGAGATCCATTAACCCAAATTAATAGGCTAGTGGTGATAGGTATTAACTCACCTATCATAGGCGCAATCTGATGTTGGTCCTAATGAGAAAATATAATTGCTTGTTAGCATGGTGGCCTTTCTTTTGTTATAGTGTGAAAGATATTAAATCTGGATGGATAGCTTTCCATTAGATTATTCAGATAAATCTATCGTACCAGTAGATATTTATTGAAGGTCGTAGCAGGTCTTTTATGAGTATTCGCAGGTCAGATTATTATTTCCCTTCTAATTATCTGGTTTTTAATTCAGCTGTGAATAAAGCATGAAAACACAATGAGCAGTGTGCCCACCATGTTTGCATTGTTTGCTGACACGTTAGGTTGTTTCTTGGTCTCTTACCTCAAATAAGCACAAGGGTTGCGCATCTTCCAAAAATGTCAAACTGGATAAGTATTCCCGAAAAAGTCCCCAAAGTCACAGAGTGGATTGACTCTGCCTGTATATAACAAAATATTTTGTTCTTATTAAGATTCAATTGGGTGTGCTGCCGTTCAGCAGAGAATTAATTTGGCGAGTGTTAATGGTATGTGTTTGAAACTAAATATTGTGGCTTAAAATGCTCATATGCATATTAGGGTGAGCAGCGATGCTTCATGATGACTCATTTTGTCCAAATGCTTATAGGGTTCTATAGGCGCATTATAAATAAATTTGTCAGTAGCCACATTAGATATCATTCCCTACAAAGAAGCTGAGGTATTTCACAGCTGATTGAGCCAGCTTACATTTTGATGGATTGGCAGTTAAGCCGGCTTCTCTGCGGGTTTTCATGATAGTAGAAAGATGGAAAAGATGGTCTTCCCAAGTTTTACTATAAATGACTATGTCGTCAATATAGGCCCCACAGAAATTGGAGTAAGGCTGTAATATCCTGTGCATAAGCCGTTGGAAAGTGGCTGGGGCCCCATTCAGGCCAAAAGGGAGGACTTTGAACTGGATTAGTCCCAGCGGTGTCGAGAAAGCTTTCTTTTCCTTATCAGGTCCATGTACTGGGAACAGCCAATGTCCCTTGGTTAAATCTAGGATTGATTGACATGTGGCATTTCCAAGTTTATCTGTTAACTCATCAATGCGCAGCATAGGATAGGCATTGAAGGCGGAGATGGCGTTGACCTGCCTGAAGTCTATGCAAAACCTCCAAGAATGATCGGGTTTAGTCACCAACGCGATAGGGGCGGTCCATGGACTTGAAGAGGGCTCGATAATGTTTGCCTTCAGCAATCTTTTCACTTCCTCAACCACTATTTATTTTCAGGCTTCTGGGAGTCTATGTGGTTTCAAATGGACCACTTTCCCCTTTGTTCTGATATAATGATAAGTACCATGTACTCTCTCTGGTTTCTCACAGAATACATCAGGGAATGCCATAACAAGGTTGTTTAAATCTTCTTGAATGTGTCTATATTATTCTTGGGGAATAAGCTCAGAATTGTCTCTCTCTGGTACCAGACAAGACAATTTCGAGGTGGTGGTAGCGGAAGGATTTTCTTTCCACTCCTTTAAGAGATTTATGTGGTAAAGATGGGTATTTTGCTTCCAATCAGGTTGGGCTATTTTATACGCACAGGTCCCTGTTTGCTCTAGTACCTCATATGGCCCATGCCACTTTGAGACAAGTTTATTTTTAGAGGTAGGTAAGAGGACTAATACCTTTTGTCCTACTCAAAAAGATATTAAATTCACATTCTTGTCATTGGTAGACTTCTGTTGGGCTTCAGCTATTTCTATGTGAGTGTGGACTAGATTCCAAATGAGTTTCATGTGCTCTCGCAATCGGGTAGCTGTTGGTGAGAGTGGAATAGGTGCCCCTTCTCTCTCTTCCCAGGTCTACCGGAGCATGCCTAAGACATCTCTTGGTTCTCTACCGTAAAGTAGTTCAAAAGGAGAGAATCCAGTGGATGCCTGAGGGGTCTTTCATACTGCAAATAGGGCCAAGGGGATCATGGGATCCCAGTACTTCCCATCCTTATCTAACAATTTTCTCAAAATCATTTAAGGGTTTTGTTAAATCTCTCGACCAATCCGTCTGTTTGGGGTGGTAAACTGATGTTCTTAAAGTGGTAATGTGTAGTAATTCCTTGCTCTCACCCATGAGTTTACTCATAAAAGTAGATCCCTGATCCGTTATAATTTCCTTGGGGAAACCAACCCTAGAAAAGAATGGTAGTAGGTGATTTAGGATTTGCTGGGTTGTATTATTCCGCATGGGGAAAACCTCTGGGTACCGGGTAGCTTAATCAACGATTACGAGAACATATTTATTACCCAGTCGAGAGGTTTCTAACGGTCCAATGATATCCACCCCAATTCGGGAGAAAGGGATTTCTATTATTGGTAAGGGGTGTACAGGGGCAAGCAAGGGAATAGGTGTGCTGCTTTTCTGGCATATTTCACATGTCTGAATGAAGTTCTTTATGTCAGCATGGATACCTGGCCAGTAGAAATTCCCACTGATGTGAGCATGGGTTTTAGATTGTCCTAAATGTCCCCCTGTCAAATGAGAATGTGCAATCTCTAGCATGATCTTGTGATGGGTTTTGGGGGTTACTAACTGAGTTTTACTTAGGCCTTCTCTAGAGGTTTCTTTTCTATATAGAAATCCCTGTTTCAGGAAGAGAAAGGGGTTCCCCTTTTCTTGTCCTTCCCCCTCAGGAATCACGTGTAAGAAAGCCTCTGCAAGTGCTAGATCATTTTGCTGGGCGAAGGCTGGATCGGGAAGGATGGTTTGTTCTTCCCTCTTTGTCTCAGTGATAGGTGTTTCATCAGCCTCTCCCGTTTCCTCTGGTGCACGTTCTTCCTTAAAACAGGGAAATAGAGTCTTCTCAAGAATTTGTTACGCTCACCTGGTCTCTGCGGGGGCGTTGGGGCACGGTTGGAGCCCTCCCTCGACTTGGCTCCTCTAGATCGCCTCCCTCTCCCAGTTGCTGCAGAGCCTGCCATTCTGGATGCATGTATTGCCCCTGAGAGAAGATGAGAGCTAATGAGAATGGCGTGGGGTTGTTGTGACTTCCCTCTACCCTCTCGTGCCAAAATGAAGTGTGCAAGCGTTTTCCCATGCAAGCTCACCTGTTGTGTTGTAATGTCGAGCTATCTGTCCTGCTTATCGTAGCAGGGGCGCGTAGAGCGAACCGAGTTGCTTCACTGGTCCATGGAAGTGTTGATCCAGACAGGCTGCGACCAATCCACTTAGAAGGTAAGTCTTTTGGTTGTGATTATAGTTTGTTTATTATAATGTCTTTGTCTTGTTCAATAACAATTCTTGCAATGTCTAATCTCATCACAATAGGTATGAAGAAGCAGATCAGAGTCGTGGAGCGAATCCAGGGAGTTCCTTGAGCCTGACGGAACTGGTAAATTGGCCTTTATAATGGAACTCTAGGCACTGGTATGGCGGCCAAGCGTTGGTTATTGTTATGAATTCTAACCTGTTGTCTCTTTTTTCTCTTGCAGGAGAAGGCAGACGGTGAAGAACGAAGTCCGGATGCTTGATGCAGCTCTGCGGTTGCAGGGTGAAGACGCCGCGAAGAAAAGGAACAAAGTGGAGCTCTGGGTAGCTGGACGCCCGGATCAGGTGAGAAGAAGGCTCCGACTCCGGTAGTGATGGGAGGCAGGTAAGAGGTGCGCCCAGCGATGGAGCGGCTGAGAGCAGGTAGGAGTGCCTTTGGCGATGGAGTAGCTGGATTCAGGTAAGAGGCAAGCACAGCGATGGAGTAGCTGGATTCAGGTAAGTGGCGCTCACAGCGATAGAGTAGCTGGATTCAGGTAAGAGGCGCACGCAGCGATGGAGTAGCTGGATTCAGGTAAGAGGCGCTCACAGCGATGGAGTAGCTGGATTCAGGTAAGCGGCGCACACAGCTGGAATCAGGTAAGATGTCTTCAGATAGAATTAAGTTGATATGCAGGTAAGAACAGCAGTAAGCGTTATGCTGTAAAAGCAGAACAATGCGAAGTAGAGGCACGTGGATGGGTTGGCCTTATATAGGCTGGCCCTAGCCCCTCCCTTTAGCTCCACCTTGCCCCACCCAAGGACTCCTGCATGTGCCACCCTGCTGCACGTGGGTGGCTGCAGTTTGTATGCCCAAGGCATCCGCAGTTCTGTTCTTTGCCCCGGAAAGAGGAGCTGCCATTAGAGACAGATCATTCTCCAGAACCCAGAACCACAGTCTCATTGCTTCGCTGATCAGGGGCTCTACACCCCCTTGTTTATTAAGGTAGTGCATTGCTACTGTGTTGTCCTTCAGAACCACCACATTCCTGCCCTGCACTGAAGCAAGGGAGGTGACCGGGGCCAGCCTTATTGCTCACAATTCCAGCAAGTTGATGTGTTCTTGGGATGCTGATGCAGACCTCAGGCTGCTCACTATCAGGTCTTGCAGGTGAGCACCCTAGCATTTCAAGGACGCATCAATGACTCCTGTCATTTGGAGCCAGGGCGAACAAAGTAACGCCCCTTTCAAAAGGTTGTTTGGCAGGCACCACCATGAAAGGTCCTCCGATACTCTCGCCAAGAGTTGTAAAAGGTCTGATGTGTGTCCTTGAAACTGAGACCACTGACAGCAGAGAAGCCACTGAAATGTCCTCATGCGCAGCCGGACCTTTGCAACTACAAGAATGTAGGAGGCCATGAGACCCAGCAAACACAGGAAGGCCAAGGCCTGAACCCTTTGCTGTGACCAGAGGACAGGAACCCTCTCAAAGTTGTTCCCCACTCAGTCTTTTGGCGTGAAGGCCCTGCCCAGGTGGGTGACCGGTACCGCCCTGGTAAATCAGAGAGACTGAGGCAGCAAAACCTGACATTCTTGAAGTTCAGGGAGAAGCCCAAGCTGTACAGCAGGATGTATGTGCAGAAAAAATGTGCCCCTGGTCTGGGGAGTGTCTAGGGCTTCTATACTGAGGTGAGCAGTTACCACTGCCTGTAGTCTGGTGAAGACTATGGGTGCCGAATATAGACTGAACTGAAGGACCCTGAACAGGCAGGGGCAATGGCCCAAAACAAATCTCAGGTACTTTCTTTGCTTTAGCTGAATCAGCACATCTAAGTAGGTGTCCTGAAGATCCAGTGAAAACAATCAGTCCTCCAGATGGAGGGCTTGGGGGATATTGGACAGTTTAACCATCTGAACATTTCCTTTGACATGTACAGGTGCAGCTGGAGATCCAGTATTGGACGTAAGCCCCCATACTTCTTGGGTATCAGAAAATAGAGTGAGTACCAGCTGTTGCATTTTTCTGAATGGGGAACCAGTTCTATAGCACCTTTTGCCACAAGCTGACAAGCCTCCTCCAGCAGGAGAGGGTACAGAGGCAAGCATGGAGCATGGGCTGGAGAAACGATGATCTAGAGTGTGTTGAGTAAAAGGGAGACAATTTCCCTGGTAAAAACCTCTAAGGCCTAGGTATCAGACATGGTAAGACACCATTCCGTGCAGAACAGAGACATTCTCCCCGCTATAGGGGTGATGTGGTTGAAGTTGCCTTTGCAGGGGATTTGTACCTAGGACAGTGGTGGGCACAGCTAATGTGAACATAACTCTATGGGTGCACTCTGAGCCCGTTTCTCTGGCTGGACAGTGAAGTTGCTGCTTGCTAGAGGGAACCTGCCCTGTGCTCCTGCGGGCATAAAAGGGGAAAGGGAAAAACCTCCTACCTCTGTTCATGGGGGCAGCAGGCTGCTGCACTGCTAGATCCAGGGACTTGGCTGTCACCTTTGGAGATTGGAACCTCTGGAGGGATTCATCAACCTTTTCCCAAACAGCTTAGGGCCA
The DNA here is from genome assembly GCF_040938575.1 of Ambystoma mexicanum. Classification (NCBI taxonomy): domain Eukaryota; kingdom Metazoa; phylum Chordata; class Amphibia; order Caudata; family Ambystomatidae; genus Ambystoma; species Ambystoma mexicanum. Next base: position 719,597,328 of record NC_090939.1, on the reverse strand, counting down.
TCAAACGGCATGCCCAGGAGATTGGATTCAACATCCAGTGGAAACCCTGAGGTCCTCATCCTGTAGTACCTCATCAACACTGCCACTGTTGCCATTGCACATGCTATGCAGTCGGCTGTGTCAAGGCTAGACTGCAGTATTTTGTGGTATCCATCTCTACCATCCTTAGCCCGGGCCCCTAAATCCTCTTTAACCTCACTGCTAGGTAAGTGCTTAGTGACTCCCGAGACTGCTAACCAGAGTCCAAAGGAGAATTATGCTATGGCACAGGAGGCGTTGATTGTCCTCAAAACCATACTGTCTGAACCAAAACTCTTCCTTCTTAAGACATCTAGCCTCTTGTTCTCTCTGTTACGCAAAAAGGTTGGGGAAGGAGGACTTTTCAGGTTCACTGTGGCAGCCTTAACCACAAGACTCCAAGGGAAGGTGTCCAAAAAAAGAAATGCAGGATGCAAGGGTGCCGGCCTGTGCTTTTTCTCTAGGTTCTAATCAACAGTTGGTAATGAAGCCGGTTTCTCCCAGATCGACAACACTGGGACCTCCACTGCCGTATTGAAGGACTTGTGGTATGTAAGGATGGCATGGTATCAAAGCAAGACAGACACGAGTGATCACAGTTCAAGGGTGTTTATTAAACTGTAAAATGGATGAGATAAACACCTAATCTAAACCTAAAACTAAGAAGGGAGCAAGCTACAACCTTCAAATAATAATAATACATTCCTAGTCGAGTGTAGTCAAATAAAAAGGGCCTATTCTAAAAAACCTATTGCCAATCTTACCGCTATGCTACAAAATAGTGTGTGGTAAGAAAAGAAAGAAGTGTTCACCAAATGATAATTCAGAATGTTATGGCCGGGGTCTCCCTTCCCCATATTTTTAGAACGGGACAAGGAGGGACTCTTGAGCACTGCACACTGCTGGGTTTTTCCGGCACAAGCTTACAGTTCCTTTTCTCTATATCAGGGCCTTCTGCGTTCAAGCCTCTCCTCATGCAAAGTCTCTTGCTTCAGAGGGCCTGATATGCCAAAACAACAAAACAAACAGTTCCTTCTGATAAACTTCTTGTTGTGTGATTATTCTTCATGCTAGGATGCCCCTCAGCCGGGCTCTGATCCTTTTTGTCAGTGTTAGCCTCTCAAAGTACTTGCCAATTTAAACAGAGGCTTCTGAAGGGTGATAACGTCTCGCTGGGTCACTCTGTTATTCATTGGCAAGTGCATGCTTCACAATATCACAGTTCGTATGGCATTCCCCTCAGCCAGTTGCAAACACCAGTTTCCCAATTCCCTCAGTCGGGTTCACACTTTCCACAGTTCACAATTTCTACAACGTGTCAAGGACTTTCGATTGTAGAAGGGGTTTGGCTTGACCCTTATACGACCACCTTGACACCTCACACCGGCCTTCTCTATGGCCGCTTGGTAATTGTAGTTTCACTATCTTTCAGTTCAATACTTTCCTTGTTCAGGAGAGGGGTACCAGCCGGAGACCTTCGAATGAGCACCCACGTGGTGCCAGACCCCTCTATCTCTGGTACCAAGTTTGTTCACAAAAGACCTCTGTATCCTAATCGCCTTAATGTTGCCACTGCAACCTTGAACCTAACACAGTCCGGCTGACTATCAGGTTTTTCCAACTTACCTGCCCTGCTGAACTCAGAGTTTCTTTTGCAGTGGAAGTCAAGGAAGGTACCACGATGGTAACCGCATCTTCCCTGCCTGGCTATAATTGCGGCTGGGTTCCATGTACCGCTGACATCCGTCACACCATTCGCCAGCTGCGATTCCCGGTCTTATGTTTCTTTTGTCGGAGGCTTCACGGGTCTGGGTTGAAAAGAGCAAGGGCAACTCCCTCCTTGATGTTCTTTCATGTCCATGTGAGTTTGGCTTTGCCCAGAGTGTGTTTGTGTACTCTGCCTTTTATCCCAGTGGGGAATGGATAGGGCAGTCAGGTTTGTGTAGTTGTAGGCAATTGCCTGTCTCTGGCTGATCCTTGTGTTGGGACATGTCGGGGAAATGGCTCTGGTATTAGTCTGTTGTCGCTCACAGTGTGAGAAAGTATTCAAGTTGGAAAACAGGGTGGGGTAGAGTTTCTAAGTATTCTACTGGGCAGGATGGGGAATAGGTTTCATAAGGAAGAGGATACCGGGTCTCACCCTTTGGTGTCCCACTTCCACTCCCTGGAGACCCCACATCCAGGTGATCCTTCCGCACTGGTCCACCACCAGGAATTGGATCCAATAGCGATGGCCGTGTCCTGGCCACCTGGATGACAGATCCCAGGGACTAGCGGGTGAGACACCTTCAGGTTTATCACAGGTTTCTTTTAAGTCGGCATTGGTAACATGTCCAACTCTGAAGATGTGTCCAACCCACTTGCTTCTTGTAAATTGGAGGCCAGATCCATCAGATCTCCATCTTCTGCATAATCCCTGAATTCCCTAGGGCATGGTTGTGACAGTCAAGAGGGGATGGAATCACTCTCTTCATCAAAGATGTCTCCTTTTTTCTACATACATGATCCCATAGAAAGCAGATCATATTCCCAAGGAGTCTCTCTGATGGTGCCACTGATCAGTGCCATGGCACCATGGAAAAGGGAAGTGGTGCAGAGTGTCTGAGGTTGGAAGACAGAACAGCATGGTGCAGCACCAAGTCATTGCCCGAGAGACCCATAGCAAAGCCCAAAGGCATGTGGACGTGCTCCTACACAGATTCACTAATGGTTTGTTCAAGCGCATTGGGACCTAACCGCACTGCTGGTGCTGAGGCCGAAGCCGTCAAAGATGTCAAGCATCTTTAGCTTAAATACCACCCATTCGTCCAGTGTGGAGCTTTGTCTTGAGAATGGTACCTGTGGCAATGTCTCCTCTTCTTTGAAGAAGAAGAAGAGTGGTGCCGAGAGAAAATGCGAGTTGAGCATGTGATGAATTCACTGCTGCTTTGCAGGAGTACAAGGATGAGTAGAGGCTAAATGGCCTACTCTGCACTCTGCCCTCACACTTTTACAAACCAAGAACCAACACAATCATAAAGGCTCAGTTAAAAGATACACCTCCTTCGCTTTTGAGGTAACATGGGCCGAGGGAAGGCTATACTCTCAAGAGGGGTGTGAGTGTAGTTCAATAGCAACCCAAACAGCAAAGTATAACAGTCCAAGTAAAGGAATGTTCAATCAAGGTTCTATGAAATATAGATACTTTAATTACAAACACCATATGCAATAAGACGCTGTACAAACTCAATGCTTTAGAAAGAACACAGAATATGCACGATACCAAGGGGCAGCATTCTAGGAAAAAAGGCACAAAAAAACACAATTTTGAAAGGATATGTTCTTGGGTTGCAAAAATAGATGAATGTGACCTTACAACTCTCTAGGGCCCAAAATGGACTAGAGGACAGATGCCATTCATTAATGTCTTTGCAGTGTCTTGGTGGACTAGGCTTCTCTGTGCTGTTCAGTGGTTCAATGTGGTCCGAAATGCATCAGTCGGAGAAGTCCAATGCAAGCAGATGTTGAAGCAGGGTCGAATTGATGAAGTCTGCAGTTCAAAATGTTACTCAAGCAATGCCGATCATGAGGTCATCAGATTCAGTTTGGTAGTCGAGGTTCGATGGCGGGTGCAGGGGTGGACTGGGAACCAAAAGAGGTCCTGGAAATACTCAATACATTAAATAAATAATGTGTCCCATATTACACATGTTCAGCAAGCTCAACTCTTTTCCTAGGCAAACATTTTGAAAATAAAATTGGTCACCACATAGGCCTGTCCACCCCTGGGTAGGAGGGCTATTGACAGGAAGCACAGACAAGTCATGTCGATGCAAGGCCCGAAGGACACAGTTCAGTCAGATTGATTGAGACTCGTTTGGCGGTGAAAAAACTGGATGTTCGAACAGCGGTCCGAGCAGTGCAGATCCAGCGATACTTCTGTGTTTGAGCCGAGGCAATTATGCACTTTTGGATGGCATGGTGCAGCGGCGAATGGGTTCGAATGTGCAGGACAGTGGTTCGAAGATCAGCGAGTGCCCTATGCAGCTCTGGAGGGTCCTGCACGCTCAAATCACTGCTCAGAGCGGTCCGATGACAGAATGGCAGAACTCAGGATCTGTGGGTCCCACTCCAGAGAGTCAGGGACAAGATGGGTCCTCTTATCCATCTCCCAGACATGGGGAAGGCTGGTGCACATTTCTGGGTTCCTTTAACACAGTGAGGTCCTGTGCAACAGTGTGGCTGTCAGAGATGCATGTCTTGTTCCAGCATTTTTTCACCCCCAGTGGTCTTTGTAGGTGGTTAGGGGGCAGAGCCCACTTCTGCCTTAGAACACCTGCCTTCACCTCACAACTGGAGGGCTTTGCAAATGACTGTTCTCCCAACAGGATCCAACTAAATCGTCTGGAAGGTTTGAACTCTAGAGATGATTCAAAGGAGTGCTGGTAAACCCCTTCTTTTAAAGCCAAACACGCCCAGGTGATTGGACGAGAGCTAGCCTCCTTTAGAGGATGTTGCCTTTTGACATCACAAAGTGCTTTGTGCTACAGGAAGGGGAGGAGGCAAGAAGGATAGATATTGGCAGAGAGAAACAAGATGGTGGAACCTTCCTCCAGCTGTAAAGTACTCTCTCTGTCTACACTAACCCAAACCCATTACCTTCTCAGTAGTGTTAAAGGCCTTTTGATACTGCTCCTTGTGAGGATGGGTGTGTCCTTTGATTCTCTTCCCAGGACAGCTTGCCATGCAGTGGCTGTCTTTCTGGGGAGGGAGTTATCTGGCTCCACAAAGGAACACAGAGGCAACGCCCAAGGCAACAGTCTTGCTGACACATGTGTGATATCAAATTGATGTGAGAGATGCTGGCCACCATAACACAACTCAGGTATGGCTTATATTTACAGTTTAAGTTGCCACCAGGACAGCATTCTTATAGTTATGTAGTTTTTGGAACAGTGGTGACTATCTTAAATGCAGTCTGTCCTCTGCAGAGACTTGGCTGTTAATGCAGCGGTCAAGAGGGCATCTGTTACCCCTCAACCTGCTCTGGGTCACTGAAGAAAAAACACTCCAGATCAGGACACGGATGCAGCTGGGCACAGGTGTACTGTGCTTTTGGCATGGAGCTTATGATAGGGAAATTTGATCAGCAAATTTCCCCTTCTGAAATGGAATCAGCCTCATCACTTTACTAACTAATACAAATAAAAAAAGCAGGGGCTTCTAAACCATTGCTAGATGGCAGTTCCTCACAGAGTGTCTTCTTCTTTCCGGACTGGGGAACAGTCTTCAGTACCTCCCTCTCCACCCGATGACCTCTAACCAGTATGTCTGATGTCCTTTTCTTTGAGGAAAGATTTGAGTAGCTTTGCAGCCCACTCCCCGAGTGCCTTTGTGTGTATAGACTGATACGGCCCACAGTCGTGCATGTCGTGTTCCTTGCCTGAACTGCTGAGCCATATTCTGTGGGTATCCAAAATGGTCCCAAGTCAGAACATGACTTGATACCCAAGGTCTTTGCAGAGTTCCCCATGGTGCGAAACAAATATCTGTGAAACAAAGCAGTTTTCTTGATGATAGAGTTTACAGGAAAAAGGAAATGACGTCACAGGCAACCTGCTCCAATATATACTGAGCCCAACATCATGTCTCCAAACGGGGCGTGTAGAGGCATCGCGCATAACTGACACAGAGCACGCTGCAACCCCTGGTAGCAGAAAGGTTTCCAAAAAGCAGATGCGCTGGGAGATACATTTCATGGATGAGGAATCTTTGAGAGGAGGAAATCCATTAGAAACACCCATTTAGTGCACCTCACCTCTGTGTGCCTCTGGTCTGTAAAGTGGACGAAGCCCCTGGGAGGAACTTAGAGTTACTGGGAAAAGATACATGGCAAAAGCTCTGGCAGGGTCTAATCTGTTAGTTGCACTCTTCAAGCCCTGCTGCCAGCCACAGAGAAGAATAACAAGTGAGGGTCTGGGGGCCAGGTCCCAATCCACTTCACCAAAAACCCCTGTAAAACAGCACTCAGCTCACCAAAGACTATCTAAAGAGGGAGCAGCCCAGCTGCGACGACCTCTGTGAACATATTCCTCGGTCAACTAGTCATAGCTGTCAGAGTCTGTAGCTACTTTAAGCAAGGAGAGTCATGAAAACTAATGACTCTCTGGGACACATCAAACCAAGTAAGGAACAACAAAGTAAAAGTCAGGCCCTCTTGAAGGTGTTTGTTATACGAGAAAGAGCCTTCAGGGCCTATCCATTAAAGGACCACTGAAGGCCAGCCATGCCAACTTGCACCATTTCCAAGTAGACAGTGTGTGCCAATCAGCTCATGATCTTCCTAAGAGCTTTAGTGATAGTCTTGTGGGAAAGGTCTTGCTGAGTGTAAGATTTTGGATTGGCTATGGCTGTACCGCTGAAAATTGGAAAGGAAGCTACAAGGGGCTGTCACCAGCCCAGCAATGGTGTATAATTGAGGGCGATCAGAGGATGCTCCCTATACCACCTATGAGCCATCATGCAGTAGCTCAGGGAAACACCTATCCCCATGGTCATGCTAGTAGATATCTTGTGTGTCCGGCAGGGGACTAAGTCACAGTTCATATACAAAAAAAAACGATCTAAGTAAGGAACACAGCACAAGTCAAGCCATCTGAAGGGGTTAATTATAAGCAGCACACAGGGCCCATCAAATAAATGACCAGTGAAGGGCAGCACCTGTCTGCTTGCACCATTCCCAAGTCCGGGACTATGTCCAGCCACCCCATGATCTTCACAAGATCCCCAGTGACAGTTACTCTACAAAAGATGATGGAAGGCCCACCACCAGGAATCTGCATCCCAAGCCTATTGGCCTCTGCTAGCCCAGCAGTGACTGCCCCACCAAGGAAGAAAGAATTTTCAGCAAGCAGATGCCCCAGCCCTACCGGCTTTCTCCATCAATTTGGATCAAGGTTGAACTGCATTTTTAATTCAAGGGCAAGTGGCCCTTCTAAATGAAAGTTGTCAGGAACTGCCTTCAAGGGCTGAGTCATAAGAAGCAGTGCCTGCTTAGAGAGTGCCAGAAGCGTTACAATGAAAAAGACTGTAAATGTGTCATACTGATTTCTTGCACTGCATAGTTTAAAACATAATGTAGTTGTCGCTAAACTGCTAAGGTTTACAGTCATTGTGCCTCATCAGGGGTTGGGTGGAATGGGACAAATGTAGCAGTAATGCTATTACCGCTGCATTATCGCTCTGCCCAATTCCGAGTTGGGAAAGAAATTATCAGATTTACCTCCAGCTTCGAGCCACATTCCGCCCATTTTGACATCTCCCAGCAGGTCTCAGATTAATGTGAGGACACTGGCTATGGCCTCTTGCAAAGAAGTTAAAATGAGGCTGGGAAAATAGCTCAGCAGCAACGTTTCTCTTCCCTACAAAGTCCATCAGAGAGCTCACTCAATATACATACATCATTATGCAATTCCAAACATGGGAATTTCAAAGCCACCCTTTTCTTTTGTACTCCTAAAGTTTGGTCATGAGAAACAAGCCTTCATATTCCTCTCTCAAAGAAAACATGGCATCCCTTTGTAGAGCATTCTGTAACAAATCTGGACTATTCATCCATTCCACCCATAAGGGAGCCACCCTCTTTGAGGCTAGGGAGATGAGCCCGCTAAGCAAGACCCTAACTAGGGGTCTTGAAAAGTGGGACCTCACTGGGAGTGACTCTCCCTTACGGGACAAGGACTCTCATCCCTAGGAGGATCTCTCTATCACGAATACAGTGTCTGCACATAAGGGAATCGAAAAGACTGATGTTACTTCTGTTTTGGATTCAACAAATAGTGACATTGCTTTAATCTCTTTGGCTTCAGGTAATACTGTAGTCCCCCTGAGGTCAACAGTTAAAGAGGAACAACACACCCCTTTCGTTTGTGGTGGCAAACATAAAAAGACAAGGAACCTTGAGTGGAGGAGAAAGAATCCAATGCAGATGCGAGCCTCTGGTGGGAAGACGTCCTGGAGAGGCAGAGCCATGCTAGATGGCAGATCTAGTGGTAGTGTGAAGAGCTGGCTGATTGCAAGGGAGATGCTGGAAGGCTGGCGCCCAGAGAGGCAACAAAGCCGAAGCAGAGAACGAGATGGGGATACTAGGAGAGCCATCTCGCTGGTGGTGCAACCACACAGAATCTGTGGTGGGACTGGGTCTCATTAACGGACGCCGAGACCAGACCCCAGTGGAGAGATCAGATCGCCGACCTCCACTTGAGAAGTGCAACAACTGCTGAACCGGGCGGAGTAAGGGAAGCAAATGCTCCTGAGAACGTAACAGTAGGTGGAGGGGTGAACGGTTGCATCCCTGAGTGCCGGAGGAGCAAAGAGGGTTACGGGAGCCGGGGAAACCTGAACACTGGACACGGGCAAGTGCCCAATCGAGTACCTGCTGAATTAAGCATATCAGAGGGCTTCGGGGTGCCCTAGAAAAACAAGTAACTTTCCTATGTGAGGCTGGGGAAGCCAAAAGGGTTACTGGAGCCAGAAAAAAAACATTGGATACAGGCTGACCCCACAAGAGACTGTGTTGAGTTAAACACATTAAAGGGTCAGAGGGCTTTGGGAGAGCCCTACAAATAAAAATGGCAGTGATCAAGACTGGAAACGGAGAGAACCTGGAGGGTTCCATTGCTGAAACCCAAACCAAGAACAATATCAAAGGCAAGGTCAACACTGCAAACAGTATCGGATGTGGGTGAAGACTGAAGACCTGTCATTCAGAATCTGGAAAAAGGATGGAGAACTGTATTGGGAAAAATTTACGAACTTTGACCAGCTGATGAACAGTATTTGGGAGGAGCCAAAGCAGTTTGACTAGGCGAATTCGAATTGGAAAGGCGCTGCTCTGTTCTATTTTTTGTTAAGTTTATTTTTTTTAAAAGTGGTAAGGCCCATGTTGTTTACCAAACTATCCACCCAGGCCAAAGCTCCCACATTGGCCACCTCACAATCCGTTGGGGTTGTTTGTTACAGCATAGCGAAGGTCTCTATACCCCCTAACAAGAGACGATTGATACCTACAGGACTTAGTGCTTCCTCTCCACCTAGAACGTATACACGATTGGCCGCAAAGTCAGGACTTGCCTGGTGATATGCCCTAGATGTCATAGATGGTTATCGGGTTGAGGTTAAGATAATCATCGATAACCGCGGGTCTTAACCTTTCATGGTCAAGGAAGGTGAAGCCATATCACAGGGGATATTAGAACAAGCCCTTGCTCCAGTTACCCAATAGGTAGAGAGCCTAAGGGAAACCACAGGGGATCGTTGGGGTTTGGAGAGGCTGACCTTCCTAGAGATGAGGTAGACCCAGTAGAGACCGAAGACATTGCACAGTTACCCAACCTTGCTTTTGTCCAAAGGAATGACCCTGGTTCTAAAGAGGCCTTTGAAAGTGTAATGCCAGAAGAGCATAGGCAAAGTCAAGCTGGGCCCTTTTTCCTCCTCAAAAAGGATTGTATACATACCGGGAACATCAGGAGAGAGATGGTCTTCCTCAAAGTTAATTAGTAATTCCGCAGAGTCACCAGATAATAGTGTTTGAGTTGGCACATTCAAATCTTCTAGCTTACAGAATGAGGAAACTTCAAACTGAAAAGATGATGCATGAATTTGCCAATAAATTACCCATATAAATAATTAAAGCGATGAACATAGTTTTTCAAAACTGTTGCTCCAACCTGTGAAAAGCTTAACATTTTTTGAGCAATGCGTTAACCTCCTGAAAATCCATCAAAATCTGTACATTGAAGAAATCAAGAAGAACGAAATTAAAATAAAATAGCCATCACATTTCAAGGGCAATGCACTATGGTCAAAATGATTCGTAGATCAATTCTACAAGCTTTATACATTTGGACACTCTCAAATCCTATTTAACCTACATAAACATAACATCTCTCGTACCATATTAATTCTTTTTTTAATTCACAAAAAAGGCTGCACAAAATATCAGAAGTGAATAACCAATACAACACAATCAACAATTACTTTAATATGCTTGATATGCAAAGAAAAAACGAAATCTACATATCGATGGCCCAACTATTAGATTCCATAAACTACAAAAGTACACCCCACATTTGAACAAAGTGCTTTACCGATCCTTTTGAAAAACATGCATATGTATTTAACAAAAACAGATGTCAATCATTTCAATAAACCAATCAGTTCGGGTTCATATCCCTCCAACAATGCTCAATAGAAAATTGGTCAATATTACAGCTTTTAAAAAGAAATTGCCATATGAATAATGGCTTAAGGTAATCTAAAAATTGGGTCTTCATGGTCGACCAGCACTGTTTGGTTTAAAATACTGGGCATATGTGCAACAAATAATACCCTAAATGGCTTAATGAGGGGCATGAAAATGCAAAATAAATCCACAGACACTTTCCCACTCTGTTGACATTTGAACATCTTCCCTGGGCCATAGACTCAATTTCTCCTGTAGGAGATTGTATAGAAGTAGCATCCTAAGAGGGTGGAACATGTGTTATCATAGCTCTCTTACATGCACTAAGAGACTCCAGCATATGTACCTCCATATCACACCTTGAATAATTATGTCCCCATTGAAAAGGTGCAGGGTCATTTTTCATCCCAACTCCTTTATTGAAGTGTCTACTATAAAAGGACACTGCCGGTTTCCCTTCCATATTTTCCCAAATATCTGCTGTTATCCTATATTTATACTGAGCCACAGTAGGGGTCTAACGGCACCTAGCCTTGTCTGAGTGTTAGCGTATTGTGACCTGGCAAGGGTGTTGCCAGACCTGAGCCTATGGATATAAAAGAGTAGGAGTAGGGCAGGAGTTGATGGATGAAGGTAAAGTTAGGGGTAGAGGTGATAGGAAAGAGGCAGTGGACAATGTGACAGACAGATGTGATGGGGAAATACAAATAGGAGGGAGGGAGGGTGGGATATGGTTGTGAAAGTAGGGATGCATGTGTCATAAAAGAGGATAGTTATTGGTATTCATGAGAGAAGCAACCAAGGGACATGCAACTCAATTTCAAGCAGAAATGTGTTGTGAAGGCATACTGCCGTTCCGATCTTTGCCAGTCAAATTCCACAAATATCATATAGAATGTAGCAGAACATATACGTTCTGCACTGAGTGGGTGAGAAAATAATTTTGCACATGCAAGTATTTAAAAAAGCTGAATTAGGAAGCTAATACCTAAATTTCAGTTGTTTAAATGAATGTATTTGATTTGCCTCAAACAGCCACGTGAGACCCGAATACCCAAGGTTTCCCACACTTCAACCAGAAAATAAATGGTAGAAATGTAATATGCCACATTTTGTAGAACTTCTGAAGCCTTGCTATCTACATTCTGCATTGAATATCCATACATGTGCTCAAATATGCATGTATTCTAAATTTTTTGTCACCAAACGTAATGTTCCCTGTCAAACATATCTCTCTCATATAGAGCTGAATCGAGATTGGAGTCCACATTGTGCTAAATCCTGTGGAGTCATCACTGATTCCCAGGCAGAGATCCCTTTATATGTGGCTCGGGGAAAGCAGCCACTACATGATCCTGACACTGGGGTGGTATTATGGGATCAGGGTTGAAAGCCTGAGATCCAAATGTTCCAGGGAGAAAAGACCGAAGATTATTTTTCCGAAATAACCTTCGGTCTTTTCCCCCCTGAATATTTCCAACTTGGCCCCCACCATCACCCCAAACCATGGCTTGTAAATGAAGCATGGGTTTTCAGTAGGGCTTATCGCGCACGCGTCGATTAAAGTGCAGTGCTAAGTGCAGTCGTCAGTCCACAGTTGACGGGCGGTGATTGTAGCTTTCTTCCTTAGTTTTAAGACCAACATGACAGTGCAGTGGCCCTTAACTTGCAGTTTGGTGTCAACGTACTTTGAGTACTTTGAGTCTGAGGAGTATGATGTGTCCTTTATTTTGGTATAAGGACCAAGAATGTATGATCTAAGAAGCAGACAAACTGCCTTGAATCTGGAGGCCATGAGGAACAACTACATTGTTCAGAGAGGCCCACTGCCGTAAAGGCTCCCCATATCTCCTCGATAGAATCCACAGCCTCAGTTAAAATAGCCTCACGTTGACAAAAAAATATAATGGACTTCTTCAAGGATAAGGTCCAGTCGAGAGGCTCATTGGGTAAAAATGCATTGTTTTTTGATACAGCTGAATGGCTTTTGGAGGTCTCAGGGCAATTGGCCTAGGGGAAGATGAATTATCACCCTTTAAGTTGACTGTCGATACTCAGACATCAGAGGTAATTAAAACAGAGATCCCAGAGGCATTGGGTCAAACAGATTTTTCTCCATGTAATACTCCTGCAATCTTGTAAGACTGTTTTAGTGACTAGGTCTTAGATCAATATACGTTGTCATCCTCACATGTATGTCAGCGGAGTTCTCCTGACGTCCATACGATCTATGTGATGCTTGCAGTCAAACAGTCAGTTCGGAATTGTCAAATGAGGCTGACACATCTGTAATAGTAATATCAGCAACACTTGAGCCGGAAGAAATAAATGTCAATAACAGTGAAAGGAACAGAAATGTTGCTTGTGGTAGTAAGGATGAAGACACCTTCAAGGATCTTTATGAACTACAGGAGGCCCCACCAGCTCTGGTAAAGCCTAGAAATCAAGCAGAAAAATGAACCATGGAAAGATATCAAAAAATAGAGCAAGAACCTTAACCAAAAATCCTCTCAAAATCATTTAAGAGCACTTACTCTCCCAGAAGTAGGAGGAAAACCTATGCACACTGCCAGTAAAAAAGGCAAAAAGTTAGCCACGGTGAGAAATCTCATCTCATATCGACCTTATGGAAATGATGCTCAAAGCTTCCCTAAATAAACATACATTGGTGGCGGAAGCCACTGATAAAAAAAGTCTCAGAAAGGTTAGTAACAGCGGAACAATTACATTAATGTCAAGTAAAGACTACAGTGGGTCTGAAATGTCAACAATATCAGTAAATATTAGTTGATCTACCACAGGGAGAAGTACAAGGGCCAAATCTACATGATACTCAGTTGCAACTGGAGAATCTCCAGTTTGTCGAAAAATTGATAAAGGAAGGGATTTTATCCCTGAATGAACCGTTGCATAATGAGTCTGAAAAAGGCACTAAAGATCTCCATTCAAAGAGGGAATCTGTCTGCGGTGTTTCTAATAATTCAAGGCGGGCTACGGTTAATAAAAATACAGGCCTCTGTATCACGATGGAGTGTGCCCATCAGGATGTAAATAAGCCCCTACTAAATCGAACAAATATACTGGTGACTTCTGTGACATTCCGAGCTTAATTCTGATCACCTCCATAGACATAAAAGTTGTGGAATTCTTGAATGATAAACACCCAGATTTTGTGTGTCTATAAATATCCTCTAGAGTGTTCAGAGAAATGTTCTTGTCAGAAGTTGATAGCTTTAAGGCAACAGGTTATTTTATTGTGTTCATAGTTTACAAATAAGCCTTACACAAAAGAAGTAAAAAGTGATTCAGATAAGAAGAGATCACACAAGTCATTGCGTTTTTGAACATAAAAATAGGAACACATAAAACAAAAATTGAATCAGCATGCTTTAAAATATGTACAAAACACAGATCATAAATTCATAATTAAGCCGTAGAAATATTGCTAGGTTCTCCTAATAATCCTTGTAAGTTATAAAATGATCTTTATTTATCAAATGTATCTGAAATATAAACTGCAATAGTGCCAAACTAAGTGCAATTGAATTACCACTAAAAATCCTTTCCCAAAAAGGCGACATTATTTACAAAGCAACCAAAGCACAAGACTCTTAAATTACTCAATGTTTCACAGTATAAAATCAGATCCTTTTGATTTTCGATTTCCTTAAAACAAAATCTGATTGAAGGCTCAAAACAGTCTTATTGCCCCACAACCATATGTTCTATCTAGTTCTGAGGAGATCAGATCGAAATCGCATTAATTGATTGTGAGGATAGAAAATGGTTTGGATAGGGAAGTTGGAGCCCTAGTTTTGTGTGTTGCTGAGTCAATCATGTGTTTATATTTGTTTAGGTTTCGGCACGTCCCACACCAGTCATTTTGCTAGAGCCTGTTTTTTTATTTGCTCATGTTTTCCATACCATTTATCAACAGGATCCACTTTCTATCAAGATCTACTTCGCATTTCATTACAAAGATGTTTTCCCCCCTTGTCTGGAGTGATAGAAGGCCTCATATAAGGAGTTATAGGGTGGTATAAAGAAATGTTTACAAATCAAGAGCCTTTTCCAAAATAACTTTCATTTAACAAAACTATTCTCAACTCAAAACGAATTACTGGCATTGGAGTACTTTTAGGTAAAAATAAAACATTTTTCCCTGTAACACCTTCTGAAAATGTTAGGTCCAGATCTAAGAGAGAATTGCATATTTCGAGACCATATATCAATACAGGGATTACTTTGCTTTCATGGAATTTGATTACAGGAAGTATAGTAAACTTTCCAAAGCGATTGTGAAAATGCTTCAGTTGATTCCTCGATCGCAATGCTTTTGCTTTTAGAAGAGACTTTGGAGTGGTTTTGTTGGGTCTCGCTAGAATAGTGAAACCATGGTATTGTAAATAATCTACTATTTCAAGTTTTTGATCTAACAATGCCAGGACTCAACAGCTTCCGGCACTGATTAGGACTTTGCAGCAACCTCTGCCTGGGCCGCAGCAGTGGTGCGTTCCTCGGCGTCTGTCCGAAAGTGCTGCGTGGTGCTGTCTGTACCGTGGCATGCACCAGTTTGTCAGACTCCATCTCCTAGGGTCCTGGGCGCTGGAGCGTGTGACATCCCGGAAACTGCTGGGGATCCACCACGGCCTTCATTTAAGTGGTCAGGGAGAGCAGTGTCGTGCTCCCCAACTATTTCTCTTGGGATTTGAGCTGCTTGTGTGTGTTGCAAGTTTTAGCTTGCTTTACCATTTTTGTACCTGTTTTTCTGTCTCCTGGACTGCCTTGCTGTGCCTAAACTGTTGTGGTGCCTGGCTTTTCCTGTTGCCTGGTTTGTTGGTTTTCTAGAGTATGTTTTTAGGATTCTCCTTGACTCTTCTGCTGCCTGGTGTTTTTTGGACTCTTTTTCTTCCTTGGATATACCTGCTGTTGGATTCTGGATTGTTGTTGGAATGCCCTTGAACTACTTTGGATATTTGGACTTCTTTGGTTACCTGGTACCTGGAGCTGGGTATTTTTCCCCTGCTTGCTACTCCATTAGTGTGCTTCCTCGTGCCATCCGGGTCAGGTCCTTGCGTTTTCCTTTGGGACTTTGGCGACCGTTGACTACTGTCGTTGGGCAGGATATCTGGCCTATGGACAAGTGTATCACTGGTAGGAACTGTTTCCCTTGCCTTGGGTTTATCTGCACCGTACAGCTGAAACTAGGTAAGAGACGGGGACAAGGGGGAGAGGGTGGTGGTGTTCTAATTAAAGTCACTTCTTTTGATACTGCCTTTCTTGCGTTTCCCCTCTGTTTGCTTGCCCTCCAGCACTGCGGGTTGCTCCTGCTGAGCTCCTAGCTTGTCAGGTTATCCTCGAGTCTTGCAGGCTGTTCTCTCAGGGGAAATGGCTCCCTGTGAAAGGAGACCTCAGTCATCTGGTTTAGGTGACTGGGGTTATATGGACAAGCTTGTGGTCTTGACAAACAACCACCAGTTGGTACGTGTCCTCTCTGTTTTGTTAGTTATGTGCAAGAACTTGGATTTTTTACAATTAATTACTGGGTCATTAGAAGCAGTATATTCTTGAAAGGCCTTCAGTAATCTTTGCAGACCCACTTGAGTACAGACTAACAAGATAGTGTCATCTGCAGTTTTATAGCAATCATTTTTATACGACTTTGCAGCTCTTTTTTACATTGCTGGATTTCGTTATTGAAACCCTGAGGACGTTTAAATCGATTGTTGGTTTTATAAAAAATACCTCCTGTTCAACTGTCAATAAAAGTTGGAATATTTAGAGGAGCTAGAAAATCAAGCTTTGATTCAGATGTTAAATCATCTAAATCATAGTCAAAAGCTGATGTTTTTATTAAATCTCTTAATGTTTGTTGGGTGCCAGATCAATCTATTTTTCCTCCTGGAAATAAAAACTTCGGGAAAGACTTCCATGCCATGGGTCTTTTTCCAAGTCTCAAAGGAGGCACATAGCATGTTATGATCACTGAGTTCTCGAGTCACTACCTGAAACTGTGTTAATTGCTTAAACAGTTTTTCTGAAATGAAAATATAGTAAATGCATGACTTCTGGTGACCCCCCTGCTAAGTATGACTTCCCACCAAGTCACCCTCAGTATTGCCATTCAAACAGTGTAAATTCTATGTATTCAATACACATAGCCATTGTACTCCCCTCTTACTTTGGCTGGTATGGTAAATCGTGTCCACGTTTTGTGTGGCTAGACTCAATTCATGATGCAACAGACAATTTGAACCTGCTATTAGGATGTATACATTAAAGAATTCCTCCCCCATTTACATAATATGTTTTCTAGATTCAAAATAAATTTACTCAGTGGACTGTTCACCACATTCCAATACACGCTCAAGAATAGTAGGTCAACCGATGGCTCTTCAGTAGTTACATGAATATCTAACAAACCATCAGAGTAGTCGTCAAAGATTTGAACTCCAGAGGCCCAACTAGAATTTACAGCAACTGTTATCCCCACTGAGGTCTTCCAGAATTGTTACTGCAGGCTCTTTGGGCCATTGTAAAGTAGCCATCTAAGGTAATGTTATGACACATAAAGGTTTCTTGTAAAATGATAGTATCAAAGGCCATTAATTTTCTGGAAGACACGAGTACCATATAAAAGGTGGAGGTGGCCCTTTTTCAAGCGATGACCCCAAACTTGGAATTAGTACTAAAAACCCCAGTCGTATGATCCTCCCATAAAATGAGCATGGGTTAAGGGCTTCTGGCAGGCATACCCAATCATTACCAGGACTATCACCTTCAGGGGCAGAATTCGAAAGGACAACTTTACAACCAGACTGGGTTTCCTGTTCACAGGATATCATGATGGTTTTAATGTTGATGTTGATGATTAGCTGTAATTTCGTAACTGGCAACTTGAGACATGAAGGGCAGTTGTGGAATATGGATTAAGCGCAGAAGCAAGGTCCACTACTATCTTAATTGTTAATGTGTATTGGAATCCTTCTAAAAGCCATGGTTCTCTCTACTTTGAGAATCTGAATAGGATTCTTGAAGAATGTTCCTTATAATGTAATTCTGTTTCGGTTATTTTAGCCGTTGATTTTAATTCCACTTGCTCTGAACTAGATGATGATCTTGGGTCTAGCTCGGTGAATGAAGTAGGGAAAAATAAATTGAACGTGTGTACTTGGGCAGATGATTATGCAGGTATCACCTACTGCCCCTGCTCTGATCAACATGCAAGTACCAATTCCCTCCCCTACTCCTCACCATAACCGTGCAGGTGAGAAATGATACCAGCTGAGGCAGCCCTACCACACTATGGGCCTCATCACGACTTTGGCGGTAACCCTTAAATCCGGCGGTAGCGCTATTACCGCCGGATTTAAGGGTCTGCCAAATCAGGGCTTCTGCAGATTTCGCCCCAGCTCTGAGCTGGGGGGAAATCCGCCGAAAATTTGTGCTATTACCGCCGACGAGAAATCCGCTGGCGGTATTAGCGCGAAGATTCCCCATTGAGCCCAATGGGGAATGGGGCATTCCCGAAAGGGCTCAGTGGGGAATGGGGACTTACATTACAGCCGAACTCGTGATCCGGTGCTATTAGCGCCGGGGAGTTCGGCAGTAGGGCTAATACCGCCCACGCTAATAGCGTTACCGTTACCGCCCAAGTTGTGATGAGGCTTTATGAATGTCCGGGTGAGAGACGAGACAGATTTCAAGCATTAATACTTTAATACTTTAAACAGCCAATGTAGACGCCTCTTCCATAAAGAATTAGTTAGGTTGTGCAACACTAGTAGTAACAGGAAGCACAAGTACTGTGCTTTATAAAGCTAGAAGGAAGGAGGATTCCGTAATACCAAGAGAGGGACTCATTACAATAATAGGACAGATGAACTTATAGGCAAATAAGATGCAGCATACACAGGCAGGGAAACCAATGTATGGTAGATACACAAGGTGAAAGTAATATGAACAGACACGAATGTAGGTCTCTAACATGGAGAAGAAGAGCACAGAGGTACAGCCATTTTCCTAGCAGAGGCTGCAGCAGGTCTAGGAGTTAGCAAGGTCTCAGACAAGATGCTGAATTCATAAAAACACATTTATTTTAGAAGCTTGAAGCTGCCTAGACAGTACTTCATAGCAAGTGCTAAGGTCAGAGGCACGGAAGGGAGTCATGGATGTGTAGAACGCAGGGATCAGATAACAGTTCCCTGGACGCGAAGAAGTATACTCCTAAATGAATTAAATTATAATAGGAGCACAAACAGCCATTGATGTCCAGCTGCATGAGATCAGAATGCCAAGAGATACTATTGTGGCTGGACAAAGTGTGTCTCCAGTGGCCACAAAGAGTAGAACATGCACGTTAGAATTAGCTAAAAGTCCAGTAAATAGGAAAACAATAATTCTCCAATACGGTTCCCTAACATGTGATCAAGACTCGTCTCGGGAGTATAGCTCAGCGGCAACGTGCTTGCCTTGGAAGCAAGACGACACAGAGCAACACAGGTTCGATCCCTGGATCTGCGCTTAGAAACCACTGGGTATTAAATGCGTTATAAATAACCTATCATATCATATCATATCAAGATATGAAGAACACTGGCTCTTCATTATGAGCCAAGTACAGATAAGACACCTGCTGAACTCCCTAGCACACACACAGATATGAGATGATACGCAAGGCCCAATCCAAAGGAACAGATAGGCCTCATGGCCTGGGAATGATGAGGAGAATGTTTAATTGGAATTGTGCAGACCATGGACATCTTTCTCCTCCTACCCTATATGTCTCTCATATTTTGACATCTTGTCAAAGTGTCCAAGGTTGATGAATAAAGTGCCAACCAATAGAAATTCATCTTCCCGCATTGCCCATGATGAGTAACGCCAGCCAACTAGTGTCCAAAGTAGTGATGTAATGAAAATATTATCTATGATGGGTTGGACTCTGGAGGAGCTATGACATATGTATAAACAATGAGGAAACTAACACTATGTATTCCATATATATCTTAAGATATTAACCAATCCTAACCACTTATACGTTTTGTAACTAATATAGTATTATGACGTCATTGCTTATGGATTTTCAGTGCAAAATCCGCTTATACTCATTGTAATCTTGAGAGCTGCTTGTATGCTGTCCCGAGCCAGATTCTGTGTTTTGAATAAAGCTGAGTTTTGTCATGCATTTTGAGTAGTCCATAATTGCTCAAAGGTAATGTTAGGAGGGACCTGGTGGGAGCTCCTACTTGTCACAGATGCCGGTTCTGATCCTGTATCTACCATATGTATGTAAGTTCTGATCTATTGCATAAAGTTGAACATTTTGGATTATACCTACAGAGCGGATTATACCTACTGAGTTTAGTGATCATGATTTGCTTACTGGAACTTCTGCTTTAAACCTCAGGGTTTCGCCTGTTATGAATCCAGATGAATTGACTATTAACCCTGCAAAGAAAATATCCTGGAATTTGAATAAGGTCAAAAAATGTGAAATGTGTCTGAATGTTGATTTGATAAACCTATGCGAGGAGGAGTTTGAGAAGATATGTTCACCAGGTGTGTTGAATACATTCTTGAAAGAAACTATAGTATTAAGTTTAAAGAGAAATTGAATGTTATATCACATCTACACATGATGCACTGCACATGTAGTAAGGGGAAAAAGGGAGATGAGGAGAAAGGTGAGGAGTATAACATCATCCTCTGTGCCTCAAATAGGAAAAATGCAATTGATAAAACTTTGCAAAAGCGATTTAAAAACTGGTTAATCCAGCATTGACATTACATGTTGCAGAAAGATGTGGACATTATGTTAACAGTGATTCCATTTAAACAGGAAAAATATTTCTGGTCAATAATTAACTCTATGGAGTGTGATCAGCTGGAGATGCACATTAATCCGGTCCTGCAGGGGACACAATAAATGGAGATTGAGTTTTGACTGTAACAATATCCTTCTCCTGTTTAAATGTGTGAGCAGTTCGAGAGCAGTTGGACCAAACGGTTCATCCAATCGGTTTGTCCAGTCGCACAAAGGAAATCCAGAGCTCTGGGCCGATATACTGTACACATTGCTTTGTAATATTATCCGTCACAGTAAAACTCCGGATTCCTGGAAATGGTTGTATGTTGTGCCTATCTTTAAGAAGGGCAGCTGTTTGGATCCAATTAATTACTGCCCAATTACATTACTACATGTGGTGAGTAAGATCTTTTTCACTTTAATCATTTTTGAACATTTATTTTGTAAAACTTCAGTTCAACAAATGAATATTAAATTTTTGTTTCATTATTAAACCATAATTCCTTTTGTCTTAAGATAAATGAAACATCTGCATAGACTACATTTTTACAATTCGCAATTCTGCAGATTTTTAGCCCTTTCAGCAGGTTTTTAACCATTCCACCATGACACAGGATTGTCAATACTGTGATTCTTTTACTACTCAGCCCCCAAGATCATGTGTAAGTAGTCAATTACACTGCAAGATAACTTGATTGTACGGCCTGCGGTGACATAGGACCGCCATTCTTCCATGTCCTTGTTTTGTGGTTTAAATCTGCCAAGGTGTAGATTTGCTGACTAATGGTTCCTGTGCATGCTATTATTAAGTGCTTTAGGGACTCCATTTTTTGGTACAGCAGAATCGACATCGATTGTCAATTGTTTCTTTGTTTTGTCTTGTCCAAAGCATTTCCTTAGTTTGAAGAACATTTAACCTGAATCTTGAGAATTGATTTTGATGGTGTTGTGACGGGCATTGCAACAGATATTTCGGTTGTTCATGTAGCTTGATTCCTCATGCATTTAGAGGAGGAGCAGATTTAAGTTTTCTGTGCTTTTCTGAGTTAATAATCCAGTCCCAGATCTCGAGTTTCTTTTTTGCAGTTTGAGGACGATCGAGTAGCTCTGATTTGCTTATACAGGCCGCTTCGATTGTTTTCCAAATTTGTAGTAATTTGGATTGCAAACCCTCCTTTCCGAATGGAAAGATTTGATAAGCTGGAATTTTGTCTCCTAGGTGCATTTTCCTCAATGCGGCTAGGGATTTCCATATAATTATCATATGCAAGGAATTAATGGCCATTTCATATCTCAGGGCCGTCATTGAGATGTATTGGGGGAGCCTTAAAGCTCTTCGCCAAAAGGTGCCTTCCAATCTTTGCCAGAGGTGCTAGTCTATGTTCCATCCTGCTTCAGCTCCAAACACAATTGTTGGTATGACCTTCTGGAGATAAAAGGTCATAACTGGGGCAATCGTAAATTTCCCATATTGCCTGTAACTGTTTGTAGACCAAATGTTATCATTCTGTTGGTCAGGTCTTTCATTCAGGCGGATTCACAGATTGAGTCATTGAACTTAATGCCAAGGTTTCTAATTGAAGTCACGGTACTTAATACATCATTTGAAATTGTCCATCTAAAGTTTTTATCTTTTTGTTGTGCACCGGACCAATACTCTTAGTTTTCTCCGTATTTAGTACCAAATCGTGCTCTTTTAGATATTCTTGCAAACTATTCAATAATCATTGCAAGCCTATCTGAGTACAATCAGTCAGGACTAAATCGTCGGCATAGACAAGACATTTTATTGGCATTCCGTTTATCTTTGGGGGAAAACAGTGGACAGCATCAAGCCACAAGGGCAAGTCCGATATGAATAGCTTGAACAGCTCCGCTGCCAAGGGACATCCTTGCTTGATGCCTTTGTTCGTTTTCACTGTCTCAGACAGATCGCCTTGCTGATTCACCCTTATTCTTACAGTTGTATTTGCATGGAGAGCCATTAATGGTTCCAGCAAGGTAAACGGGCAGTTCGACTGGGACAGTTTCGACCAAAGTTTCCCTCAATTTATTCCGTCGAAAGCTTGCCTCAGATCTATAAATGCAAGGAACAGCTTTCTCTTTGCCATTTGAGCTTCCAGCTTTAAGATGTTCAGTATTAATAGATTTACTTGAACACCCATTCCTTCTGTAAAGCCTGTTCGGTGAATGTCTGTCGTCCCGGTTTGTTGTGCAAACTCTGCCAGCTTCCGACTAAGGAAGGAACCAAACACTTTTCCAATGGTGTCAAGAAGGGCAATAGGGCGATAGTTTGAGGGATCGTCCCTATTGCCCTTCTTGTAGATTGGAAATATTACAGCTGTTAACCATGATTCTGGGACAGTCTTGGTAGCGGACACTCTGCAAAACAAACTTTCAATGAACTTTGCTCACTGTTTCTTGTGTTTCTTCAACATCACATTTGAGATTAGGTCCGGCCTGGCAACGCTAGAATTTTTTAGCGTTTGTATAGCCAGTTCGATTTCGACCCTTGATGGAGTTATATCCCATGCCTTGTTAGCATTGGGGAGCAACAATTAATGATCGTTTTGGGGCTTCTCATACACCTTGGCAAAGTGCTCTGCCCATTTTGAACTTGCGATTTCATTTAAACAAGTGGGTAGAGATTTCGTGTTTCCATTATTCAGGATTGCCCAGATGTCTCCCATGTTTTTAGTCACCAAGAGCTCCAGCATTATTTCAGCTCGATTTTGCTCAATAGCAACAGCATGAGATTTAATCCAATGATGATAAAGTTGGCATCTATCTTTGACGCTAGTTCTCATGGCTTCCGATGATAACTGCATCTTCCTTATATGCTGCAAATCTTTCCTTAGTTCTTTTTTTGCCTGGACGATTTCATTGCTAAACAGATGTTTGTGAGTATGACCAATGATCCTTGAGGACATTAATTTCATCGTAAAATCCATCAACAATGGTGCATAATCTACACCATTTAGTTCGTTTATTTCTCACATAGTCTTTCAATTTGAGGGCCATTTATCCTCAAGCTATTCCCAGCTGCATTTATTGTTTGTTGAGCTTCATGTTTGCCAATTGTTTCAACCTATTCAGTTTGCCAAGAGAGATGCAGCAAATCGTGGTCGCTATTTACTATGGCAATCACATACATGTCAACCACCTTTTCAATCACATTTCTGGATGCCCAAATATAATCTAACGTTTTTTGACTTTTAGGGCCTTGCCAATGTCGGTTTTGATGGTTGGTCGCCTTTTGTGTTGCCATTTAACATGGTACAGTTTCTTATTGCAAGAGCGGCAGCCCAAATCTGACCTCTGTTCGATACTGCATGGTCAGGAATCCAGTGATTTGTTGCCTTCGCTTGGTCGAATTCAAACCAAGTACAATTCAAGTCTCCAAAAAAGATTATTGACAAATTGTTATATGTCAATATAGCTTTGTCGATTAGCTGTGTTACGGAGCTTGTAAAATTTGTGGTACTAATCATTGCTGGATTCCAGTATCCGTTTATTAATAGCAAGTATTTCTTCCCACTATTTTTTTGAGACTGTGATTTGAATAATTGTTCCTTGAACAAAAGGGTTCAGAATAACCAACGCCAAAGGGTTCAGCCAGTTGTTTATTTTCAGCAAGGTTATAAGACCTTAATAAGGGCGGCCTCTTAAGTTTTTTCCTGCAGGATTTAAGAAAATACTAAATCCATCTTGTGTAGGTGCGTCACGTAGCCATGTTTCTTGCAGGCAAACAGCAAAGATATCATCCATTGGGACCTCAAAACTGTTGAACAGGTTACAAAACCTTGCATGTTCCATGATAGAATTGTTCATAAAGATTCATGCGCCTCCAATCATTGTTATTGACGATAAGAGTGTTTCCGTTGCTTATCACTGTACATGGCAGTGTGCCTCAAATGTCGCCCTCTTTTTGTGTAACATAGGAGTGTGACAATGATTTCCTCAATGTGGCTCATCGTTGTTCATTTGTTGAACCTTCCTCTCTTTCTCGTGGTTCAAGTTTTTCATTTGAAAGCATTTGATCTGGTTCCAACATCATATTGAATCCAAATGCAAGTAGTTCCTCAATAGCTTGCAATATCGTGTTTTTCACAGCAGATGAAACGATATACAATAATACCTGGTCAAAGGTTTTTTTCTGTAGGGTATTCTACAATTTTTATGTCAAATAGTTTCATTACATTTGTTCGATTCAAGTTGACCTCGTTATCATCGACTTGAATATTTTGTAGTCGTAGTTTCCAAACGCGACTAATCCTTCGCAGACTCTTATTCAGGTGCACCCTAGACAAGTGGTGTACTCCTTTTTTCCGTTGGTTTGTAGTTCATTTAGGGTTTAATTTGGAGGCCAGTGCCGAAGTGGAAGCTTTCCATGTATTCTCTTTTTTCCCTGGGGAAACATTTCCACTTTTGATGAGTCTTCACTGAGCTCGATGTTTCAGAGACTTGGGCCAGAGTTTTTACTGGAAGTTCGGAGGTGTGACTTTGATTCGTACACTCTGCTAATTCTTTTTCGTCAATCGAGTAGGTGGAGAGGTCACACAAATTGACCGCTGGTGAAGAGGATGACTTGACATTACTTGTTTCATTGGAAGCAACGTTTTGTTGATCGTTTATTGGCATTTTGACTGGTGCCTTTAGATGATCCATGATCGAGTTCTAAAAGAGGGGCCAACGATTTTGTGCTGCTTGCTTGTTCAAACAGGCTAATGTTTGACGGTGGGGATAGCTTCCTTAAAAAATGTCTTGACATTTGGGCGGACCAAGTTTTGTTTATTTATTGTCCTTCCTTTCACTGACAAGGTTTTAACAGTTGTTGGTTTAGTCGTGGTTGGGTTTACCTTCTTAATCGTCATTGGAATTGATTTGGCCGTGCCATTGAAGATGCCAAATGAACAATGTGGAGATCTGTTAGGCGCAGCATTTACGTTTGGTAGAGATTGGCCGTGAGTGCCTATGTTGGCCATATTATCGAGGTGAAGGTAACCTTGTGAGTTTACATTGCCTCTCGGCACATCCTCATTTTGTTGACCCAAATTCTGTGACGGTGTGTCCAAAATTGCAGTTGTATCAAAGCCTTGGTCCAAACTTACTTTTTTTGCTATTGAACGTGTGGGGACCTGCGAGTCCTGGGTCAAATTACATTGGCTTTGCACGTTAGATGTAATAACCCTCGTTTTGAGAGCTTCTCATGTGTTCTCTCCTTTGATTACTTGTCCAGCATTGTGGCGCATCCATTTCACTGCCTCTAAAAGACCTTCTGCTAGGTTGTCATTTTGGCAATGGTGTCGGGCCGCTAGATCACCAAGGCATTCTTGCCAGTGAACAGAGAGATCTGCTTCCTTTTCCATTTGATTTTGTAGGAATCCTGTGACGAGTTCTAATTTTTCCATTTTCTTTGGAAGATTTGTCAACATGGCCCCCTTATCGCTAATAGCCTCGTTAAGAGATTCATAAAGTTTGACAAATGGAATCAGGCCAAGCGAGGAGGCAGCCAAAACATTATTATGTATCTGAGTTGAGGTTGCAGAAGATAAGCTGGGTTTTGTTTCGCTGGCTAATTCACGCTCAGTCCGACTTGAGGAAACGTTTGAACTGTCCATATTATAGATGGTTCTTAGGAAAGTATGTTTTTGCGATTTTATTTTTGCGTGCTTCCTCAACAGACATGTTTTTGGTCTTTAAACGTGGGGTACTAGCATTCATAGTCGAAATTTCTGGCTCTTTAAATAGCGACTGGTTTAACATTTGTTGTAAGCCTGCCATTCTTTTTCATCAAAGATCTTTTATCGTATAACTTGAGTCCACAATATATGTGTTTAATTTAGATTTTTGCATTTGTGACGATTTTAAAGTTAAATCAGACTTTTTTTCCATTTCTGATGTTTCCGGCGGTCGCTTTTCTTTTACTGCGGGGTCAAGGCATGCATATGCACTTTGGTCTCGGTTGTCCACTGCTCAGTACCCGCAAACTCATGTTAGTCTTCCGTTATATTCATCATGGATAGTTTATTACTTCCATTACTATGTGTGGTTTTATTTATTTCAGATGCTCGTAATTCAATGGCCTTCATTCCAAGGTTGGTGGTAGTCATGGAGCTATTAGCGCCATGACTACCACCCATAACGGGACCGTGTCCGGTCACGTTCAATGGGGACTTACCAGTCCAGTCCGACCTTGGCGGGACCGGTAAGTCCCCATTGTTAAAGCCATTCCCCATTCCCATTTGAGCCCCCATAGGGCTCAATGGGAAGGCGCCAATAACGGTACTGCAAATTGCGGTACTGTTATTGGCCCTGATTTCCTTTAACGGGTCCCGTACATAACGCCTGGTAAAACTAGGGGTTAAGGAAGGGACCCGCTAAGGGAACTCGGAATAGGGCGCAAAGGGATTACCGGCACCGGTGTCCTTACCGGTGCCCGGTATCCCTTTGCGCCCACCTCGTAATGAGGCCCAATATCTTTATTTGATGTTTGAGTCATTGGGTTTTCACAGTTCGTCGCTTTGTTGTTTACAATTTCATTAATGACCTCTCCATGCTTACTTGTATGGGAGTCAGGTGAGTCCAATGAAATTGGTGGTGCTAAAGAGGGGCAAATTAAGCTATGTGCAGAAATGGCTTCGCTTGTTAAGCTTTGTAGGTTTCCTTTGTCGTTTGATAAATTGGGAGCCAAATCGACTGACTCCGGAAGATTGTTGTTATCAGGACCGCCGATTGAGATTTCCACGTGTGACATACTGATTAATTCCGCGTCAGTTACACAGAAAGGGGAGTAATAAACTTCGGAGATTTCGCAACTAGCCGCACTCTCAGCTCCCGCTATTTGTGTTTCGGGGGCAGAGATATGTTCAAGATCACATAATGATAACAATGCAAGAGATTTTATTTTTGCTGCCGGCTTGAGAGGTGTTAAATCCTTATTTGCCTCTCTAATGGTTAATTGGCTGTGCTGACTCATCTCATCTCTCTTGTTTATGGGTATGATGTCCGTAGAGCTAGGACTGGAGTGAATGGGATGAGTGTTAATGCTTATGCTGGTAGATTGGATTGAATTTTGTTTCAGAGGCTGCAGAGGACCCGTGCATTTGCTTACCTTTTCCAAACCGGCCGATGAAGCTTTCAGCGCGGTCCATGGGTTCAGCATGCGCCGGTGTTGCAGCATTTTCCGCCGAGTCACAGGACAGCCTTCTACAGTCAGAGTCATCCTTCCAAGAGGTGACCGGCTGTGGCAGACCCGGGGAAGACTGGGGCAGACTGGGACTCTGTGCCTGGACTTCGCGCCGCGCTCCGCGTGTAGGGTGGATTTAAAAAAGAAAGCAGTAGAAACAAAGTCAGGACCAAAATCATTGAACAGATCCTCTCAGCAAGAAGTCAAAACAGAGACTGGGGAAGACTGGGACTCTGTGCCTGGACTCCGAGTTTTGACTGTGACAATATCCTTCTCCTGTTTAAATGTGCTAGCAGTTCGAGAGCAGTTGGACCAAACGGTTTGTCTAATCGCACAATCAAAGGAAATCCAGAGCTCTGGGCCGATATACTGTACACATTGCTTTGTAATATTATCTGTTATGGTAAAACTCTGGATTCCTGGAAATTGTTGTATGTTGTGGAAGGGCAGCTGTTTGGATCCAATTAATTACTGCCCAATTACATTACTACATGTGGTGAGTAAGATCTTTTCCACTTTCATTTTAAAAGAAGTAGAATATTGGGTGGTGATTGGCAGGCATCTTGCTAGAAACCAAGCAGGTTTCTGAAAAAGGGTTAGTACTTCACTTAACTCATTGATTTTAAGCATATTCCAAAATATACACACAAGACCAGGTTCCTCTGACCTATTTCTGAGTTGTATTCACTTCTCCAATGCTTTTGGTCTCGTAAATAGAGATATGAGCCAGGTTGGCCAAACAGGGCCTCCCTCCAGGTCTGTTAAGTATCTTAGCCTATTTACATTCAAATACCTTTGTGCAAGTTAGGCTTGATTTGGCTTGGAATGTAACTGAAAATATTCCTACGAATGATGGATTGAGGCATGGGTGTGTTTTGGGCCCATGTCTTTTCAACATCTATATATTGGATTTGGGCGAAACCATAGAGGATCATGCATTGGGTTCCCCACATTTGGGTGAAACTAGAATTAGATGGTTAGCCTATGCTGATAACCTCTTACTGCTAAACCATATTCCAAGGGGCTTTCAGAATATTTTAGGAGGATAACACTCCTATGCAACAATTAATGGGCTCCTAATAAATAAAACAAATACAAACATTTTGAGATTCCCCCTAATAGGAGGAAGGTGGGTTTCACATGGATGCTTGAAAACATCCCTATTGCTACTGTTGAGAACTTTGTGTATCTTGGGAGACAGATGCATAGTAGATGGAGAGCTAGGGATGTATCAAAGTCATTGCAAATAAATGTCAATAGCTTTATCCCAGAAATGAAGAAAATCAATAAGAAATATGTGAGGCTTTCTTTGTGTCCTGTAATTAAATACAGAAAAGCAACAGAGGTGATAGCTGGAAGGTTTAGAATTAATCTTAACCTTTGGCATTGCTCTTGGCAACCCTGCAGACCATCGTTCTTCGCCTGCCAAGCCATTACAAAAGGGGTAGACCATATGCAAATCAGGCTTGGTCCCACCCTTAAAAGGGGCAGTCCAGCCCAAACTGCCTGGTCACATCCCTTCTGCACGGGAACACAAGCATAGCAAGAAATGTTTTAGCCTGGTTGGGTCCCATCAGTGAGCTGTAGCTTGAGTCTCTAGGCCCAGCAGGCACGGGAACCACATCTGGGCATACCCGGGCCACTCAGGGTGGCTATAGCAAAACAAAAGAGGTAATGGTAATAAAGTTTAGAATCAATCTTAACCTCTGGCATTGCTCTAGGCAACCCTCCAGACCATTGTTCTTCGCCTGGCAAGCCATTACAAAAGGGGAAGATCATATGCAAATCAGGCTTGGTCTCATACTAAAAGGGGCAGTGCAATGCAAACTGCTAAGTCGCATCCCTTCTGCACGAGACCACTAGCATCCCCGGACATGTTTTGGCCTCATTTGGCCTCATCAGTGAGGAGTAGCTTGAGTCAAGGCCTAGTAGGCATGGGACCGATGCTGAGCATACCCGTCCCACTTGGGGTGACTAGAGCAAAACAAGAGGTGATGGCTAGAAGGTTTAGAATTAATCTTAACCTCTAGTATTGCTGTGGACAACACTCCAGACCATCGTTCTTTGCCTGCCAAGCCATTGCAAAAGGGGAAAGACCATATACAAATCAAGCTTGGTCCCATCCCTTCTGCACAAGACCACAAGTATCCCCAGACATGTTTCGGCCTCGTTGGGAAACATCAGTGAGGAGTAGCTTGTAACATCCGCAGTGTGTCTGACAATTTTACCCATGTTGTCGCTTTTGCAAAATGGATCCAATTAGAGAAACGCTGAGACATCTATTGATAGAATTTCCGAGGATCATAGTTTGGCTCTGGGGAATGTCTGTTGGATTATGAAATGGAAGATGATTTGTTCTGACAACGATGTTATTCAGGTAGACAGGTTAATGTGACCATAAGAGTGTTAAGGTTTTTTAAATGTTTGGGTTTTTATTGAATGGTAGCCCTTGGAGGATTGGGACATACCGGACATGTATTGATGTAAATGAACTGTGTTTAACTGCTTAAAAAAATGTCCTTGCGTTTCCTTTTTCTTTTTCATTGCAAAATTGATATTAGCAATATTTTAAACTTGTAATTTGATGTATTTGTAATAATTGTTTTATGTTTGTCTTTTTGTGAAAGGTTTAAACTAAAACATAATGCTCAAAAAATAGCAACAATACCCGATTCAGCGGGCCAGATTGGGAAATAGACCACCAGAAATGTAATGGGTAGTGAGGTATTTCAAATAAGTATATATATATCAGTTTTTTTTAATAAGCACATTCACAGTAGCTATGGTTTACCTGATTATCTTATTATATTTATGTTTGCCTTCAAGAAGTGGTTCTTTATTCTTGAATAATATATCCTTCTCCGCATCATGGTAGCACTGAAGCTGCATGTATATCCTAAATCTGCACAAAATGTATCTACACATAGTAGTTACATATTCATGAATCGGGAGACACAGAAGAGCCATATCTGCCATTCTAATGCAATACATGGAGACTGTAACCCATGTGTCTAGTTATGCCTTTCTTTGTGCTAGACATCAGAAGTCAATGCAGGCAAGACCTCTTCAATCCGTAACAGATGGCTATGGTCTCATGGGCTGCTCTTTAATGACTGCTGCCTTAGGCACCTACAATATTCATCATTTCTAATTGTTCTGGGAGCTTATTGCATCATTATTGTAGACCAAATGATTTCCCTTCAAGTTTGTCACTAGCGAGTGTGGGAATAGGCAGTCACTCCTGTACATCAATACTTTCTTAGCTGCCTGCAGATGGGAAAGCAGTCGAAATTAAGCAACACGTTGTTTCTCATACAAAACACAAACACAACAAACCTGTAGTAGGAAAACACAGCCGTTTTAAAAACAAAATATGCATTTGATCTAATGATGAGGTTGAACCCACGAGGGGCCCTTTTAAATCAGTAACACATCATACAAGGATGGGAATTCAGAATTACTCTGACACTTAATAATAAGACCGACTCATGAAGATGACAGAATGTCTCTCTCAACTGTTTTATTTTCAATTGTCTTAAACAGGGAGTTACAATGGACATCAACGGACATCGCACATCATAATCTCAATGCATTTCATAAAAAACACTTCTTTTTATAACAAAAACTCATCATATGTGATGTCATACTACATGGCAAACTAAGCAAACCTACATGAGATTGTGGTTGGCTCAAGGGGAAATCTAGGTATACTTTCTATAAGGGATTGGATTGCGATTGGGTCTCTACAGTCAGGTGGTCAACTTATGCCACCCCTAGTGCAAGTCATCTTCATCAGTTATTAAGTACACTGCACATCATTGGCTCTCAAACTAAAGGCCCTTTGTAATAGGGCCTTCTACAATTGGTTGGCACGCTCGTGCCCTTCTGGAACATTTGATTCACTAGCAGCACGTAAGCTGGTACCCCAGGTGCTGGTGGGTGGACTTGACTGTGTCTCCCCACTCAATTAGCCCACTATCTCTCATCACTCATGGCGTCTGCCATTCAGATTGTCTTTGAACTTGACCTTGCAAAGTATCATTGCTCCTGAGAATAAAAGGGAGTATAGGCACAGGCACATCCTTATCGTAGCTCCGGTCTGCACATCCACTCCTATTTTCATCCTCAGGTCACGTGACAGGACACCGTATTTTGGCCTTTAATTGTCTTGAATTAATAAACTTGGTACTCATGGTGTTCTTTCCTCGCACCTTAACAAGGGCTGATTCAGCTTCTCACGTCCACTGTTCTCCAATGATAGATAACTAGTTATTGGCTGCCCCATCCTTGGTATCAAGTCAGACAGCTATTTCAGGCCTCTTCTTGATCTTCAGCTGGTTTTCTTTCTGCAACACACAGTCTTCCCGATCCTTCTCTCTCCGTGGATCTGAGATTACTAAATATGTGACACCATTGTCCAGAATTCTTATAATGGCAGCACCGCCTGCAGTCTATCCACTACATATAGCCAGCCTTGTTTTTACTTAGTTTACTTGCGTTGCTGCATATGTACAGTTATAAAACAGCTTGCATTTTCTGCAGTGCTTCTTCACTCATGCAATCTTTAATCCGCATACGAAAGTCTTCTCGATTCTTTACTTCGCCATCAGATTCTATAAGGTCTATGCATTCTCTCCTTTAGCCACTCTTCTCAGTGCGTCATGCTCACTTTTTTTGATGTCACCAGCCTCTCTTTCTTTAATCTTCATATTCCTTCGGGGATATCCTCCAAGAGACTGTCATCTCTATGGGGATACATCATATAGGGTCTTCACAACGGATACCATGTCTCAAAGGCTCTTTGTGGAATAGGCACCATCACCGGTGTTGCTCATGTCGCAATTTCCGGTTTCCAGCATATAGGCAAGATTGGGGGACTTCCTGCAGAGACATTCAGCTGCTCCTCTACAAGGTGCATGAATATTGCAACATCATCGTGCACACTGCCAACATTTTACCACATTTTGAAACATATACTTGTATGAAAAGCTTCTAGGAAGTTAGCTGTGTGAAATACATAAAGAGCTAATAGGAGTGTTTTAGGAAAGAGTCAGTGTCGTAACAGATTTGTTATTCTGATTGTGAGAGATGGCACACAATAGTGGGTCCTGTTTGACAAACCAATGAACTCCTCATTTGCGGCAAGCTACACCAAGGGTGCTTCTTTGGGGTGGAAGCCACTAGAGTATTGGGGATTTAAACTGCTCTTAATTCATGCTCTTCCTATCTCATCACTCAAACTCCTAGCTTTGCAGCTGGCACAGTGGTGCATTCCTATTTTCCAGGCTGCATCGGCGGCTGAGGATTGTTCGCTAACCGCTTGTTTTTGATTTGTTTTGCTATCCACTCTCCATCACCATACATGTTTTGGGCCTCAACTCTGCTTCGTTGTCACCTGTCCTAAGTGTTTGGCCCTGGCCTTGTCACTATTACCATATGCCACCACACACTTCTGCAATAACTTTCTGGATTTCCTGCACTGGTGTATTGATGTCCTTTTTAGCCGGGAGATAATACTTCAAGTCTTTCTCTAAATTGGTTATGTGTGTGCTTTCATTTTGACATCCCGCAGATATTCAATTATCAAGGAGAGGTGCAGAGAAAGAGCCTTATGGAGGAAAGAGAAGCTTAGAAGAGGAGGAGAAGGATGATGAGGAAGCTGGAAGAGAGAAGGTGACTTGGAATAGAGGAGAATATGTGGCTTGGCATAGAGTAGTGGATGTGACGTGGAAAAGACAGAGGAGGTGGAAATAGCAGGTGATGGAGGCGATGGAGACAAAGGGGGACTTAGTAGAGAAACACTGTGAAGAGGAGGTGGTGAGGAAACAGGAAAAGGCGGTATTGAATCACAAGGAGCCTGTGAGATATCCATCCAGTGGAGTAAGTGCGGAGGCAATTGAAGGAGATGGTAGTGAATCAGGAGGAGGGGGTGAACATCCAGACGAGAAAGTGTTAGTGAATCAAGGGAGGTGGTGAGGCAACTAGTGGCAGTGTTGATGAGACAATAGGGGGAGGTGGTAGTCAATTAGAAGTAATTGGCGAGACAACAGGAGGAGCGGTAGTGAATCAGTAGGAAATGATTCAGTATTTTCCCTGTGGCTGCCCAAATCTGAACAGCTGTAACAGTCAACTTCAAGAACACTGCCATGCAAAGAAGGTGAAGAAGGATAACTACATCTGTCAGACACCAGGAGAGAAATGGCAGGGGAAACCGAAACACACCACACTGTGTGAATGAAGAGGTCCCAATAATTGCTGGCAGATACCCCAGATTGTTAAGAATTGAACACCTGGGATCTTTCATTTTATTTGTTTTGTTGGAACATGAAGAGAATTACTTTCTTTTGGTTCACTTATGTTGAAACCCAAGGAGAAGCCGTCCTGTTCTTTGGTTTCCCTCGTTTTTGTTGTTGGGATGAAGGATGAGAAGGAGTCCACACAATAAACCCCCTTTTTCTGGTATTTCAATGGCTAAATAACACCCCCATTCAACTGTCACCTGCAACCTAATCTTCAGCCCTGTGAATTCACCTCCATTCTTCCCTGTTCACAAAGAAAAGGGAAGGAGAGAACAGAAGGGGGGAATGGGAACTTGTCATTAATAAGTCATGTCATTTAACTTGTTTTTCTCATTAAAATCAATGTTCTCAAGAACCTTCTTTGATGTATACGTGCATCGATACTGCTTGGCTATGTGACACATCGCTACAGAAAATATGCCAGTGACCCTTGTGGAATATTCTTAGATTGTCTCATGCTGGCTTCTACATCTACCTGGATAAAATGTTGTATGCTGGCCTGTTAGGTAACAGATCTTCACCCGTTAACCATATCTTTTTCATGCAACATGGGCTTCAATCTTTGAGGAATAACATGCTGTTTGAATGTCTATTAAACTAAATTTCTTAATGTTTTACCCGAGAGCATAACGATATACGCTTATCTGATTGCACCCTATCCTTTTAAACAAGAGCATATTCTATGCAAACAAACTCACAGCTTTGGGTGTTCATCTGGACCCTTCTCTCACCTTTAAATCTCAAATCAATTCCACCATTTACTTTAGGAAGTCCAAACTGAAATACCTCAGAAACAAACTGTATTCTTTGAAGCTATGGCCTTAGATCTGTTACACAAGATTCATCTCAGATAATCACACCTAAACTGACTACTGCAATGCTTAACTAAAGGTAGGAAATGCAACTCTTGTATCGATACTACAGTGCCTACAAAACCCACCACCCAGACTTATGTTTGTTTGTTTGTTTATTTATTTGTATTGCGCACCAGACCCGGGGGTATTCGGGCGCGAAGGCAGAAAGAGGGTTGTTCAGCTTAAGTTACAAGTTACAAATAAACAAGGAATACAGCTACGGTTACAGTGCTGTAGACATGTGGTGTCAGAGGATCATATAAATATGTACAATAGGCTTACAAGAATGCAGAATTGACAGATTAATAGAACAGAGCACATATACCGAATATACAAGAGATCCCAAATGGCAGTAGCACGAGGTTAAACGTCATTAACTTTTAGCCATTGGATCAGGTTGGATGTGAATTGCTGGTAGGGGAGATGTTCCCTTAAATCATTTGGGAGGGAGTTCCACAGTTGTGCCGCTTTGACAGCGAAGCTGTTCCCGCCAGATTTGGTGAGTTTAAATCTGGGTACTAACAGGAGGTTAGAGTTGGCTTTTCGTAAGGGACGGGAGGCTGTTTGTCTGGTGAATCTGTCTATGAGGTATTGCGGGGATGCATGGTTGAGGCATTTATGGGTGAGGGAGGCTGTTTTGAGGAGGATTTTGTCTTTAGTAGATAGCCAGTTAGTGGATCTCCTAAGGTCTGATATGTGGGCATTTTTAGGGAAGTTTAGGGCGGCTCTCAGGGCATTGTTTTGCAATGTTTGAATTTTAGAGGTGATGTATTTATTGCTGCCTATGTAGAGGGCGTTGCAATAATCTAGTTTCGACAGGATTAGTGCTCTTGCTAGAGTGACACAGTTGTTAGGTGAGAGGAAGGGCTTGGCTGCTCTAATTAGCTTGCAGGTATAGGAGGTGGCTGAGGCCATAGAGTTCACATGTTTATCAAAAGTAAGTGTAGAGTCTATGTAAAAACCGAGGGTTTTGACTACTTTGGCTACAGTGATGGTGTTGTTATCAATTATGAAGGAGTCATAGTTGGTGCCCAGTTTTTTGATGTTGGAGGAGGTGCCTAGAATGAGGAGTTCAGTTTTGTCATCATTCAGGCATAGACCTTGAGCGGCCATCCATGCCTGGATGATGAGGTAGACTCTGTTCACAAAGGCCAAATACTTGTCATAATCTCCCGTCAACGGGATGAGGATCTGTGTATCGTCTGCATAGTTGGTGTAGGTGATACCAAAACCGTCTAGATCATCGGAAAGGGGCTTTGTGACGATATTGTAGAGGGTGGGCGATATGCAGGATCCTTGGGGCACTCTGCAAGTAATGGGTGCGGGGTCAGCAGCAGCTAGGGGAGAGAAGACTCGCATTGTCCTATTGTCTAGGAAAGACTGGATCCATGCGACTGCTTCCTGGGAGAAGCAGGCTGCCGTGACCAAATGATTGCATAGTATTGCATGGTCTACCAGATCGAAAGCGGCAGAGAGGTCAAGGAGTAGTAGGAGTGAGGTCGTGCCATTGTCTCTTAGTAAGTCTATTTGTGCCTTAAGGTCTAGGAGTGCAGTCTCGGTGCCGTACTGTGGTCTGAAACCGGACTGTCGGACTCCTAGG
Source organism: Ambystoma mexicanum (assembly GCF_040938575.1). Classification (NCBI taxonomy): domain Eukaryota; kingdom Metazoa; phylum Chordata; class Amphibia; order Caudata; family Ambystomatidae; genus Ambystoma; species Ambystoma mexicanum. Next base: position 719,561,338 of record NC_090939.1, on the reverse strand, counting down.
AGATGGTTTAGTTCCAGGTGGTGTTGAATTTGTTGGTAGGCCACTTTGTCTAGAATTTTCAATAGGAACAGCACGGTGGTAATGGGGCGGTAATTGGTTGGGATGGAGGGGTCCAGAGTTTGCTTTTTGAGGAGGGGGAGGACCCAGGAATGTTTCAGGTTGCTGGGTATGGTGCCTGATGTGAAAGAGGCGTTTATAAGTTTAGTTATGAAAGGTGAGAGTTCGCGGGCGGCATCTTTTATGATTTGGGCTGGACATGGGTCACCCTGGCAGTTAGAGGGTTTAAGGGTGAGGATGACTTTCTCGACTTCTTTGGTGGAGACTTTGCGAAAGTAGAAGGAGGGGGTGTCCAGCGGTTTCAATGTCGGAGGTGGGTTTATGGCAGGGCCTGTGTTAACAGCATTTGGGGCAGTAATGGACACTTTTTTATTATTAATCTTCGCCTGTAGCATGGTTATCTTGTTGGCTAGGGCATTTTGGATGCCTGTGCACCAGTTCTTGTCCTTGAGGCAGGAGTCAGGCGCTTGTGTGGGGGATTCTACTTCCTTCAGGATGGCAAACAGTTCTTTCGTGTTAGATTTGGCTTGAGTGATACGGGTGTTGTAAGAAGTTTGCTTCGCTAAGATAATTTCTTTTTTGTAGAGGGTGGCTAATTTCTTCAAGTTGTTTTTGTTAGTGTCTTAGGGGACTTTTTTCGCTTAGGCGTTTCTTTTGTCTAATGTCTTTCAGTAGGGGTGTGAACCAGGTATTTAGGTGTTTGCGGGATTTGCTCTTCCTGATTTTCAGTGGTGCAATAGTGTCCAGGGAGGCAAGCATCACCTCGTTGTATATTTCTACCATGGAGGCTGGGTCAGACTGATCTGAAATGGAATTCAAAGTAGGGAGGATAAGGGGGATGATATTTTCAACAGTGATATTTTTTTTGTTTCTAGTAGGTGCAGTGGGGGCTAGGGTGCTGTTGTTGGTAGGTGTGGTGGCTTCTAAGGTAAAGGGGCCGGTGCACAATTTTGCGAAACGGATGCCGTCTTTATCCCACCAGCCTTGTGAGTGATTCCAGGCGGTCGAACGTCTTTCAGTGTACTGCGGCTCCTCTCTATTTGCATGCGGGAGAACCAGTTCCAGCATGATACTGCTCAGCGACCCAGTGCCGAATTGAACAAAAATTGACTAAAAAATGTGCAGGTCGAGAGGAAAAAAAAGAGTTTCCCTGCTGAGAACAACAAGACAAATAACATTATGGCGGAGTAAAACCGTGTAAAGTCTGCTAAAATATCACAGAATCAGTCTGTTGTATGACACCATACATGGAAAAGGAAGCGAGTTCCCACTTCCTTCGTTACATCAACTAAAACTTAAGTCCAACCCCAAGAGCATAAAAAGGTCAGTGAAAAGCGGAGACCACTCAGCAATCCTAGTCACATAAACTATTATCAAAATAGCATTTAAATATGTTTTTATCTTTGATCAAGCACTAACACAAATTTCGCATTTCCACTTCTTACAGCATTGGAAAGTGTGAAAAATCCGGGGATTTTGTTGAACTTTTTTGTCACTTCTGAAAAACAAGATTTCGTCCTGAAGAGGGCTAGAACTACAACAGCAGAACACCAGGGATGGTGTTCATGTAAATCCTGTGCCAAAACATATGTAGACATCTAGACACGAAAATCTATGCGTCTTTATACAGCATTAAAACTCCTGTGCTGTGCATTTCAAGCATGTTCCCCCGAATATAACAAAACAAATAATGTTTAGAAAATTAATTTGTCAATGTGATTTACTACACTCTGTCACTTTACTAACTCTAGACACTACGAGTAAAATATGTGTTTTTGCTGGACTTTTTAATCTTTGTGTGATTCTAACCTGCTTTAAATATTTGTAGGTGTCTTGTGGAAAGCACCAACTATATACATTTGTATGTTTTTTTAATTGAATTCATTATTAAAATATGTATTTATACTTTGTTTATCTTCAGTACAATAATATGTGTTTTATGTGACCTCTAGATAGAAAAAATAGACAATCTATCATTTTGCTCTCCTTGTCCCTGACCCACATGTTAGGTGGACTAAAAGAGGGGTAATTGAGCTTTGCTTTCTGTTTGTTATTCCACCATATGGGACACAAGATTTTCTGTGGCAGGAGCTGCTCCATTTTATATTGTCCCACAGAATCCCCAACTCCCTTCTCTAAGCCTTTACACAACTTGGAATTTAGGCACCACAGCAAAGCTGTTTTGACTAAAGAGATCCACACTCTTTCCATCCCTCAGGTATGGAACAGTGCCATAGGATAGGATTCAATGGTTTAATCAAATCTACCATTGAATTCTAGGTGTCAGGATTCTATGGCTTGCTGGAGGTGGGACTCAGGGAGGGAAGTGTTAATTAATTTGCCTTTTCTCTCCCACCATTTCCTGTTGCTACTTGTGCATAGAAGAAGAGCACACTTGGGCCAAGTGTGGATCAACATTCACATTTAATAGGTACATTTAACAAAAAGTACATGACTGTTGGGTGAATATGTTTATGTTTGTAGTTGGTGTGCGCACAGGGGGTGGGATGAAGTGCCATGTGTGTGTGTCTGTGTGTGTGTGTGTTTATGTACATGCTGTTTGAGTGGGGGGTATGTGTCCAGCACGCATGTGTGTGTCTGTACATGTATACATGTTGTGCGTGCAGTGTATGTGGGGGGAATCATTTGTCATGTGGGTGGGTGTGTGTGGGGGTGTCAGTCAATATGTTGTGGTAGTGGTATATTCTTGCATAATGTAAGCACTGCAGAATTGGGCAGGCCAATCACTGTTGTTCTTATAGCACAACCAATGGCATTTTGGGGCAAGGCCATCAAAGATGTGGTTTTACAGGGGCTAATACTGCCATTTTAGGGCCACGCCATCGCAGATTTTGTCTTTCGGTGGTCAATACTTATATTTTGTGTCAGTCACTGGGACTTTTGGAGTATGGAAGTTGATTCCTTGGGAGCCACAGATGTAAATGCACTCAAACCCTGCAAGAGCTGCACTGCTGGTAAGGTAACCACCAGACAGCACACTTCCCTGAGTGCAGGAGTGCCACTTGACACCCCCCAAGCCCTCCTGAAGGTAAGTCATAAGGACACAGTACACTGGAGCTGTAAGGGGCTACAAACAAATGGAGTGAGTAATACAAATAGCCACAGAATCGGAAAATCACATCACTATCACGTTTGGTTAACAAGGCTTACCTGGGAGATGAGTGTGTGCTGCCTTGGACCTGTAGTCTGTGATATGATCCTTCTGAAATAAACTAACACTATATACCTAATCACTAAAAATGGGGACGCAGGAGCTTGGCAACCTGGAAAATGGTTCAGCGTGACTTTGGAGTACTGCAGCATGCTCCGCAAACATGACTGTTGCAAAAACGGTGCGTCCACGGTGTGAGGGTCTTAAAAACAAGACCGCTGGCTTGTTTTTCCAACCCCAGGTATGGCGCGCAACCCCACCGTTACAGTAAAGCAACCAACCGCATGGGTGTCGGAAAAATTAATGACGTGACTCTGCATCTGGAATGCTGCGGCTGGTCCCGGTGCCTCCAGGGCAGACTATGCAGCAGCAGAGGCAAGTATGCTCTTCTTACCCAGGGTTGCAGCAATGAGTTCCTGACAGCATGCCCTCTTCAAACCCCCCGTGCCAAAAAGTGTCACCTTCGGGTATGTCCCCGGTTTTGAGGGAAATCGGGCATAGAATAGTTTCACTAATCGAAGGGCCATGACATCCTTAAGTGGCACCCATGATTGTCTTCTACACTGTACCCCTTCCATTGAACCAAGTACTGTAGAGAATGTCTGTACCACCGGAAACTCATGTTATTCGTATTCATTATTTGGGCCTATAGCAGGGGTCCCCTGTATTCTAGGTCTGGGGTATACGATAGAGTGTTGGACAGGTTTCAATAGGGAAACGTGAAAACCTGGATGGATTTTGTATTGAGCAGGTAGTGGTAGTTACATGGCTACTGGGTTTATGATACAGACTATCTTGAAAGGCCCGATGTACCGGGTTTGAACTTTGTTACAGGATGAAAGTTTAATATGAAGAGTAGACAACCAGACCAAATCTTTCACTTTGTATTCTTGAGAAGCTCTCCTTTTCTTGTCAGCATACAATCAGGCTTGATTTTAAGAATCTTGAAGGTGGAGTCTATCTTTCTTGAATACTAATGATAGGTTTTCTAGTGACTGATTAGCTGCAGGGACTGGGCATGATGTGGAGGAGGGAACAGGTATAGGGAAAGGATGTATTCCTAGTGAGAGATGAAAAGGGGTATCCTGAATTGAAGTGTGATATGAGTCATTGTATACAAATTCTGCTAAGGTAAGGAGGTCCATCCTGGGTGATGTTCTGTGATATAAATTCTTAGATAATGTCCTATGGTTTGCTCTTTCCCTCTGCCCATCACTTTACAGATGTTAAGCCATGGCAAAGTTTAGTTGGACTCCCAACCCTTCTCACAGCTCTTAAAGGAGGATACAAATTGTGTACCACTGTCAGTAATAATGATTTTGGGGGAGTCAGTGGATCCGGAAGATGTTTTGTATAAGGCAGGTAGCCAAATCCGGGGGCGATGGTATGTGAGGGAGGGCTATGTAAGGAACTCATGGTGGCAACAGTAAAGACAGACACAAGTGATCACAGTTCAAGGGTGTTTATTAAACTGTATAGGTGGGTTGGAAAAACGCCTAATCTAAACCTAAATCCAAGATGGGAGCAAGCTACGACCATCAAAAAATAATAAGGCAGTCCTAGTGGTGTCTTGCCAAATAAAAGGGCCTATACTAAGAAAAACCTATTGCCAGTCCTTATGCTAAATACAAAAAGAGTGTGGAATAAGGTTAACACGAAAGAAAGAAGTGTTCACAAATGATAAGTCAGGATGTGGTAGCTGGGGCTCTCCCTTGCCCATGTTTTGTGCATGGCACAACGTGGGACTCCTGAGCACAGCACACGCTTGAGCTTTCCCCAGCATAAGGCGACGGTTCCGCTCTTGCCGCCGAGAACCTGATGTGTTCGTAATGATAGACAAAAGTTCCTTTCCACATGTACGTTGGGTGATGAGTTTTCACCCCTGCGTCCCCCTCTTCCTGGCACATACACCTCTCAAATCTTATCCTCTCTCCATTGGGTTCACTATGGCGTTTCAGAACAATCTCACCTGTGACATTCACAAGTCTTAATATCTTTTTAAACAGTACACTGTGGACACCCCTCTGCCGGGTTCATTTTTGTCAACATACTGTTCATTGGGACTTCAGGCTTTGCCCCGTTCTATCGGCATCCCTCCGTCAGGTTCACTCTTGCCAATTATTTCCTTTCACACAATTAATTCTCTTGTATTCAGTATGCAGGATTTTCCTCCTTTAGCTTTCCAATTACATGCAGGTCAAAGACTTTCGACTTACAGGGGGTTTTTCTAGACTCCTGTATGATCACTTTGAACTTTTCCTTGCCACTCTCCTAGGGCCTTTTGGTATTGGCAGTTCAACAAATTCCGGATCAACTAGAGCCTATCCAGTGAACACCCATGTGGTGCCGGACCCCTCTGCAGCTGGTTTTCCCTCAATGTTCACATTTCTTTGTACTTTTCTTAATTTGCCACTTTCATCCAACACAGTTCGGTTTCTTATCGGTTCTCCCCTCGACTTTGACCGGCTTTGAATAACTGCTTGGCTTTACTTGTATCTGGAGTCAGGAAGGTACCACAGTAGCAGGCATCTCCCTCTGTCCTGCTTATCAGCGTAGTCATTCTCTGTGTACTGTTGACACCTGCTGCAACACACTCTGGCTATTGTTCGCGGTCTTATGTTTTCTTCCACTGAGTCTTGTCGGTCTATGTCGGAAAGGGCAAGGTCGCGACTCTCCTTGTTGCCCCTTCAGTTCTTGCTGCCTTTCTCCTCCTCTTAAACTGCTGTGCTTGGATATCTCTCTTGTCGTGTGATCTGCCTTGCTCGTATTGTGCTTTCGTGCTCCACCTTTTATCCCTGTGGGGAAGGGAAAGGGCTCTCAGGTGTGTGTGATTAGGGTCAATTTCCTGACGTTGCCTGACCCTTGTGTTGGGACATGTTAGGTAAACGGCTCTGGTGTTAGTCCAGTGTCTTTCATAATATGTGAAAGTGTTTGTGTCGGAAAAGAGGGGGGGGGGTTAGAGTTTCTGAATATCCTATGCGGTAGGCTGGGGAAAAGGTGTTAGAAGAAGGCGGATACCACATCTCAACAAATCTGTGTCCCGCTTCCACTCCTCGAGGACCCCCCATTCAGGTGATCCTACCTCACTGGTCCACCCACAGGAACTGAATCCAATAACGATGGCCATGTCCTAGCCATCTGGATGACATATCCCCAGAGACTAGTCAGGGAGACACCTTCAGGTTTCTCACAGCTGTGAAATGGCCACCTTGCTGAAAGAATCCACGACCATGAGTATCACTGTACAATCGTCTTCTGCAGGAAGGTCAGTGATAAAATCCATAGAGCATGTTTCCATGGACCATGCTGGATAGGAAGAGGTTGTAGTAATCCCATGTGACATATTCTGAGAGATTTAGAACAGCCACATACATCACATGCTTTGATATAGTCTTTGGTATCATTTCTCATGGTGGTCCAACAAGCATACCTACAGATCTTTTCCAGGATTTTTTCTAGTTCTGAAATGTTCTGCTCCAGTAACATCATGACACCAGCGAAGCAAGGTATGTTGACTGGCACAGTTGGGCAACCGTAATTTGTTATCATGGAATAGCAAGCCTTGTTATTCTGTATGAAGATGTGGTTGTTGTAGAAACTGGTTCTTGAGTTGAGGGGTATAATTTTTCTGTAAGACCTCTACATATGTTTTTAATGGATGACCGATGAAACAAATGATTTTCTCCAGAGGAACGAACGGTATGCCTTCATGAGTGTTGGAGGAATCCTTTATACCCGGGAAAGAGCATCCGCCTTGGTATTTTGATTGCCTGGTTTAAAGGTGACTATAAAATCGAATCTAGCAATTTATTGATTGGGCTGTTTTGAGGTATCCAAGATTCCTGTGGTCTATGTACAAAGTGATGGGATGTTTGGCTCCCTCCAGGAGGTGTCTCCAGTTTAGAAAGGCTTCTTTGATGGCTAGAAGTTATTTTTCAATTCCTTTATGCAGAGGTGACTGTACAAGAATAGTAGGTGAGACAATGAGTTTCCTTGAAGTGAGAGTCCTTTTGCAATAAAATGGCCCCCAGAGCATAGTTGGATTCGTCAGTTGCGACAGTGAGTTCCTAACAATTAGTGGGTTCTTACAGGGGTAATTACTTGTATGTTGTGCAAAGCTATTCCTGGTGTGTTCTTACAGGGAACATACTGACATGCTGGGGCAACGCAATCACATTTAGGTGATTACTGGTTCAAATACTGGTATACTGGGGCAAAGCCATCACTAGTCAGTTCTTACTGGGGCAAATACTGGGGCAAAGCCATCAAAGGTAGATTCTTACTTGTGCAAATTCTAGCATAGTATAGGCTTCTTGCAATGTTGGGTATTCCCTCAATCATATTCGCAAGAGCCTTGATAAAGGATCTTAATATCTGGAGTGAGTTCGCAAGAGCCTTGATAAAGGATCTTAATATCTGGAGTGATAATGAGTCTGCACTTCCTTACAATCAGAGAGGTTTCAGGAAGGGTTCCATTACTATAGACAATCTTTTGACACTGATTACCCTCATTGCGTGTACATGGATCAGACGCAGGCTACCAGTATATGCTGCGTGTATAGACTTTAGTGCAGCATTCAACACAGTCTTAAGGGCAATACTTTGGCAAAAATGAGCTACTAAGAATATACCAACAGGTTTGTTTCAAATGATAATACAGTTACATACGGATTTGCGTTTACGGGTTCGGTTTGATGAGCAGGGGAAGGTGACAAACCGGATATCCACAATAAGAGGAGTCAAGCAAGGGCGTATTTTAGCACCAGATCTATTTAATGTATACTTAGCTGACCTCTTGGAAGTATTGGAAGTATTTTCCTGTAAAGTATGGAAGTTTGGCTATTTCCTGGCTTAGTCATACAGACGACCTCTTATTGTTAGATTATACACTGGCTGAATTGCAAAGAAAGCGTCATGCACTAGGTGAATATTGAAGGGAAAAGGGGTTGAATGTAAACAGTAATAAAAACAAAAATGATGGTGTTTAAACCAGTATGGATGAAGTCAAGGAACTATAAATGGGTCATTGATGATAAGGAAATTGAAATAGTTGAGGAATATAAATGCCAGGGGGTTGAGATTGACGACAGGTTGCAATGGGAAATTCACTGGGAAATCGTGTATGGAAAAGTAAAGCAAGTGGCAGGAGTTATAAATGGTTTTGTTGGTAGAAATGGTGGATATTCAGTGAATACTGTGTTGGCTTTATACAAGGCCTAAATCAGATAGATATTGCTTTATGGTGTTGAAAGCTGGGTATGGAAATTAGTAAAGAAATTAAGGAGATTGGTGTATAAGGTGTTTCAAAGCTTTTAAGATTACCATCATGTTTGCCAATTGAATATTTAATGCTTCAGTGTAATCTGACCAGCTGTGCTGCTACGGTAGAGAAAACATTTCTTATGTTGGGGAATAAACTCCATGGGGCCGGGCTGGGGAGCTTGTTGGAACGTGTTTGGCAGGCTCATTGCTTCCAAGAAGTCCAACTAAGGAAGGGAGTTTGGGGGCAGGTAAAATCTCCTATTGATAAAAGGCAGCCAGAGATACTGCTGTTTGGCACTGAAAAATATAGAATGTAATAAAAAAGACATGAATGGGAGAAAAAACAAACCATTGTTAGCTTAGCTGAAAAATCTAATAGTGGAATGTATTTAAGCTGTTATCTGTTTAATAGTGACTTACCTGCATATATACAAGCTTATCCTCACTGTTACATTGTAAAGAGATATATGGCTATCAAATTCAATACTCTGCCCACTTTAGAACTACTGGGTGCATGCACTGGAATTGTACGACAACATAAATACTAGCACCTATTTGGTGAAACGGTAGTTGAAACCATAAAGCACTTGGTGGTTGAGTGCCAGAGGGTCTCATTATGAGTGTGGTGGTCCAGAGACAAGGGCGCCGGTAAGCTTATCGGCACCCATGTTTCCGGACCGCCATACTCCGAGTCTGCCTGCCAGGGCCCCTGCACCCGACAGGACTGACCCTGGTGGGCACAGCGGTCCTGGTAGGCTGACTGTTCACGGAAGCACCGGCACCGCTAGTGGCGGTGCCAGTGCTTCAGTGAACCCCTTCCCATGGAGTCCTAAGGGGCTCCATGAGAATGGAGACTAACATTTTCTGGCACCTAGCTTCCTGGTCTGCGGCACTTGTAATGTCCCGGTAGCACCGGGAAGCTAGGTGACGTTACTGTTACGAGGGCGGCAGTAACCCGCTGGTCGCACCAGCGTGTTACCGCCAACCTCGTAATGAGGCCCATAGGGTTGTTCGAATAAGGAGACAACATTTGTTACAATGTAACAATAAAATGGGAAATGTTAAGAAAAGTTTATGATAGGGAATTAATTTAATCTGATGTTTTATATTGCGAAATGTGTTGATTTTATATTTGAGTCATCAATAGATGTACGTGCTGGTTACGTGTGATTTTAACGAATGAGAATGAATAAATGAAGAATGCATTTTTAACGAACCCAAAACAACGAAGAAGAAACAAGAACACATTTTGTTTTGTTGTTGTTCAGGGGGTTCCCCCCACCCCCGCCTGTTTTATTGTTATTAATAATTTCCCCCACCCCCAAAACTACTATTCCCATTCACAACCACTTAAATATAGTTTTAACAAATTGTTTTTTTTTAATAGGTGTTTTGGGTTCGTTAAAAATTCTATTAGTTATTGTTCATTCTTTAAAATCACTGCATACCGTACTCTGGAATGCTAATGTACATCTTGAAATGTGGATATGTGTTGTGGGAAATATTTCCTTTTTTATTGTAATTAATGTATTTTTATAAATGTGTGGAACTTGAAATGTATGGTTGGAATGCGTTTGAATTATTTTTTAATAAAGATTATATGTATGCTATAAACAATTTAAAAAAAATACTGGCATGTTGGTTGAGGCAAAGCCATTCCAGGTGTACTGTTACAGGGGCAAGCACTGGCATTTTGAGGAAAGTCCCTCAAAGGTGTACTCTTGCATGGGCAAATACTGGCATTTTTGGCCAAATCCACTGAGTTGGTGTTACAGGGGCAAATACTGGCCTGTTGTGGCAAAGCCAGCACAACTGTGCCCTTAAAGGGATAAATACTGGCATTTTGGGCCACAGCATTAAGGATTTGGTTTTACTGGCATTATATAGCAAAGTCATCAGAGATGTGCTCTTATATGGGGAATTCGTTTGTGCTATGGTAACGCAATGACAGGGATGTGCTTCCATGGCCAAATACTGGAATGTTGGGAGCAAAGTCGCCACAGATGTGTTCTTACAAGGGCCAAAAAAGGCATTTTTGGGCAAAGCCATCACAAGTGTGTCCTGACACATGCAAATACCTGCTTTGTCAGGACAAAGCCCTAACACATGTGCTCTTACAAATACTGGCATGTTCAGGCAAAGCCATCAAGGGTGTGCTCTTGCAGGGGCAAATACTGGCATGCTGGTGCAAAACCATTATAGGTGGTTTGTTATTGGTGCAAAGTCTGGCAAGTTGGGGCAAAGCCATCACTGGTCGACTCTTACAGGAGCAAATACTTAAATGCTCAGGCCAAGCCATTCAGTTCGGTTCTTACTAAGACAAATACTACAGTGCTAAGGCAAAGCCATCTCCTGTGTGTTCTTACAGGAACAAATTCTTGAATTCTGGGGCAAACCACCCAGTTCGGTTCTTCATAAGGCAAATACTGGAGTGTTAAGGCAAAGCCATCACCTGTGTGTTCTTAAAGGAGCAGATACTAAAATCCAGGTGTAATGCCAGCCAGTTCGGTTCTTATTAAGACAAATACTGGAGTGTTAAGGCCAAGCCATCACGTATGGGTTCTTGCTGCAGGAAATATGCTTGAGCAAAGCCAACCCAGAGGGTTTCTTATTGGGGGAAATTCTGTGTTGGGCAAAGCCCTATCGGTTGTTGTCTTACAAGGGCAGAAACTGGCATTTCTGGGCAAAGCCCTGATACATGTGTTCTTGCAGAGACAAGTGCTGCCATTGTTCAGAGAAAGGAATCACTGGTGAGCTCTTGCAGGGGCAAACTTTGACATGTTACGGTAAAGCCAAACCTGGCTTGTTCTTACAGAGGTAAATACTAGCATGTTAGGGGAAAGCCATAACATGTGGGCTCTTACTTGGGTAAATGCTGGCAGGTTGGGGAAAAGCTATCACTGGTTTGTCTTTACAGGGGCAAATACTGGCATGTTGGGGTAAAGCTATCACTGGTTTGTCTTTACATGGGCAAATACTGACAGGTTGGAACAAAGCCATCACTGGTGTGTTCTTACAGGGCATGCAGTGATTTTATCGAGAGAAAAAAACAAAGAATCAATTTTTAAAGAACCCAAAACAACAACATAAATAACGAATTTTAAAAAAGTGTACAAATGTAGTGGGGAATGGGAATAATAGTTTTGGGGGTGGGGAAAAACTATGAAATGGGGTTGGGAGGGAGAGAACCCCCAAAACAACAAAAGTAAAATGTATTATTTATTTTTTCAATGTTTTGTGTTCTTTAAAATGTCATTATTTGTTTTTTTCTCAATAGAATCACATGTAACCTTCTTACAGGGGCAAATACTGGCATGTTATTATTAATATTATGATTATTATGGCATTTATTTAGAGTAGAACTAGCATTGAGAAACAACAGAGCGCTTTACAGAGGTATAATGTGGAGCTTTTAATAGTTAAGGAGAACAGATATACAGCAGGGGTAGAATACCCAGGGGCACCGAGGAGGGATACAGCTGTACAGGGTGGTGGGGAGGCGAGGGGTGGACGATGTCTAGCGAGTCAGGTGGTGTAGGGGACAAAATGATGGCCTAGGTGTTGAGGAGGAGGAACTCCTTGAAGAGGTGGTTCTTGAGTTCTTTTCTGAATTGTAGGCGCGTGGGGCAAGTCTGATGCTGACCAGGAGGAGGTTCTCTAGTCTTGGGGCATACCTAGAGAAGACTTGTTTTGTGCTTCTTCCCTTTTTGGAGCAGCGGATTTCAGGTCCGCCTCTGTCATGGCAACTGGTGGTGCGCTGTCCACCGGAGATACTGAGTTTCTCAGCGGGGTAGCTGGGTGACTTGAGGATGACTACCTTATAGATGATGTCACAAGAGTTGAAGGTGATTTGTGTATACAGTGGGAGCAAGTGAAGGTTGATGAGGGTTGGAGTTATGTGGTCATATCTGCATAGACCCTTGATGAGGCATGCAGACGCCTGTAGGGCACCTCTCCAGGCCACAAGGGAGGGGAATGGAAGGACTTGAGGAGGGTTGCTCCCATCCAGGTGGGATAGGAACAGTGCTTGAACAGTGGATTGAAAGCTGTCCATGTTGGGGTAATGCATTGCATATGGGTTCTTACTTGTGTTAATACTGGCAAATTGGAGTGAAGACATTACAGGTGTGGTCTTACAGAGGCAAGGTTCTGGCAGGGGCAAATGCAGGCATATTGGTGCAAAGCCATCATGAGTGTGCTCATACAGGGACAATATTGACATTTTCTTTTTTTGCTGTCTATACTGTACATCTACAAATGCAAAGTGTTCGAACAACCATGACATCTATTTATTATTATGCATTGCACCTGTATATTTATTTTTGTGTAGTTATCTGTTTGCATTTGCCCTAATTTATTGGCTCTGATGTGCCCTTCAGTGGAAGTCCTAACAATGACTCGACATAATGAGTTATGCATAATAATTCAGGTTTACTTTTAACTTACCTTTAAAAAAAAGACGAGTAAGGGGTGAGTGAGTATGTCTCACTATCAATAACTTATTCGCAAATCAAAATGTTTTTGGTTGTTTTACATCAGGAATACATGTCAAGGACTCCTGCCACTATGAAAAACACATATTAATTTATATAACGTTTTTGGCGCCTCATAGTGACCTTGCTGTTTTACTTTATCCAAGCAACGAGCTTTCTCATTCTCTCTCAGTCCAAATTGCCATTTGGCTGAAGGCACTCCGTATGCCCCATACAGTGTCAAAAAGATCAATCACCTGCACAAATGGCGTCCATGTGGTGCAGCAAAATGTTAGCTATTTATTTATACTAACCATATGCTAGTGGGTGCTGATTGCTAACAAAAACAACTCAAGGTGCTTTGCGTCTAATGGGCAGTTTTCGGAACACATGTTGCTATGCTGTTGGCTACAGTTCATATTTCTATCAAAATGAAACGTGTCCCGCGTATATGCTTGTAAACCTATATTGAATCCGATTTTAATATAGCATCTTGCACTGCAAAAACGATGATTCTTTAACATTGTCTGCAGAGGCCTATAGCAGGTTAATTGGCAACAAACTTCGCCAAAAGTGATGTATAACTTTATGCTTTAAGGAGATATTCAAATGATTCCAATGTTGTTTTGGTGGCAGTTTCTTAAGACCTATTGGATGCTCAGAAATATAGTGGTTGTTCTCCATCTCCTAGACTTTACTGAGGCTGGATTTGTTTCCAAGTTTTATGGCTGGATTATCAGGGTCATAGTTCATGGACACGAGGCCCCTTTTCAATGTGCTTTACATGTATTTGTTTTTCATTGTTATCCAATTGGGCAATCATGGTAACTGCATATCGCACATATTCAATATCTTCATCACTGAAAGTCTGACGTCATGTGAAACTGCTACTCACTAAAAGCTAATCGTCATGGTCTTATCGTAGGAAATAACATAATGGATGGTTCCTAAAGTTCATGGCTCCCTACAAGGCCCAGTGCTGCCACACGTAGACCACACCAATAAAATGGACTTGTTACTAAACTAATATGAAACAACTCCTGTCTGAAAAGTATGGTATAGTTGGCGGTTTCACATGATGTCAGACTTTCAGTGATGAAGATATTGAATATGTGTGATATGGCGTTACCATGATTCAATATTCAGGTGGTGAATAAAGTAGGATGTCTTTGACTAAACACAATAGGAAAAACATCTTTATCAAAATCCATGCAATAGAACTGCAACATGTACAAGAATAGGAGTTGTGTATCACAGGCCATATAGTACTTTAGCTCCTGAGGAATGTCCGACACTGAGTAGCACCAGGGACAAAAACATGTAGAGCTAATTGTAATTCAGAATGTTGTATATTTACATAACTGTATGCATCCAAGTATTATCAAGATTTAATTGTGGTAATCCTGGATACCAAATGTGGCGTGATAATTTTTGGTACAGCTGGATTTGATATGTTGTTTATTTGTACATCCTATACTTTTATTGGGCCTCATTCCGAGTATGGCGGTAAGGGATACCGGTCACCGTTAAAGAGACCGGTGCCGGTAATCCCTTACCGCCACATTCCGAGTTCCCTTTGCGCCCTCGTCCTTAGCAGGCGTTAGGGACGAGGGCGCAAAGGGGCTTTTTAGCCAATAACGGTGACCGTAAAGTACGGTCACCGTTATATGCAATTTCCCCATTCCCATTGAGTCCTATGGGGGCTCATTTGGGAATGGGGAAGGGCCCTGGGGAATGGGAAATTACCGCCCTAGTTCACTCGGAATAGGGTGGTAATTTCCCATTCCACCAGGGCGGTGCCGGTACGGGTCCGGTGCCGACCAAGGCGCTACTACCGCCATTGGTTAGTGCCGGACTCGGAATGAGGCCCATTGTGTATGTGTTTACATGTATTTATATAGTTATCTTATGATTGTTTTTATATTTTTTTAATGCATCTGCAAACAATGCATGTCCATTTTTTCAGGACTGATTTATGAATGTGTTGAAGAGGAGTGACAATACTGGTTTAATGAGTAGTTATGTAACCGTCCTTTTGCTATAGTACACGTTCACCAATATTCCATGCTCTTCCATTTGCATTATTTAATTAACTGTCATTTGTATGCCTTCCTTTTTAGATCATCCATATTTTGTTGGTGTACAGTTTCATCCAGAGTTTTCTTCGAGACCTATGAAGCCCTCACCTCCTTACCTTGGTCTCCTAATGGCAGCGACTGGGAAGCTCGGCCCATATTTAAAGAGTGGATGCAAGTTATCTCAAAGGTGATCCTCCTTTAATTGCTAGCAAATAAAGTGCCCATGTTAAGCTAAATGGAGAGTGCACTGGAAGTTTTGCTTGTAATTTAATAATGTCTTTTGTGCGAGGGCTTGCAATAGTCATGCAGTTAATAAGGTGCTCCAAACATCGATCCGGCCCAGCTCGTTGCTCCACCTGAATATGCACCTTGGTATTCTGAGTTTCTACAGCACTCACTGGCAGCCAGTAATGGTCCCAGACCCATCTTGTGGGATCGGATGGAAGTTTCTTTTTTGGGCCAACCAGTCGGAACCACCAAGTCACCCAGCTGGATGAAGTGTGCTCTGGGAGGTTTTAGAGGTGTGCATGAGGACCAAATCACTTCATTTTTTCTTTGTGGGTTATATTTAGACTGCAGGTGTAGAGGTTTACAGGGCAAACCCATACCATGTATTTTAAAGAGTTTTGGTAGATTTTGAAGGAATCTGGTGATCTTTCTTGACAGTGCTTATATTTGAGTGAGATTTGGTTCTCGTTTTCCCACTTTTGCCTGTTTTTGTATTTATTAGGTCCCTTTGTTGACTTTCCTTCTTACCCTTACTTTCATTCACTTCACAGTGTTTCTCCGCCCTTCCAGTGGTACGTTTCCCCTTTTGTGATAACCTCAAAACATAAAAAACAAACCCCTTTTCCTTTAATATTCCCGATGCCATTTGTCTGTGTGTTTAATTTGTTTATTTTAGTAGGCATTGTTCGAGTTCTTCCATTAACCTTGCAATTGGCCCCCCAAACAGAAAAAAACACTTAAACTGTTCCATTTTGTATTCTTGCTTGTTTGTGAAACCTGAATAACCTTCCCATTTGTGTGTGAACCTTAGAAGCCTTCCTGTTTTAGTCAACATATTTTGTGGGCCTGAGACCTTTCAGAGAATCCATTTGTTTTTGTGTTTTTTATCATTGTCTAGTGTATTGGTCCTTCCTTTGAAGAAAGGAATTGAAATGATGAAGCCGGGCATGTATTTGGTTGAGGAAGAAAAGCATGGCTTCTTTAGGGATGAGCATATTGCAGTGATTTTCAAGAGGAGGGCTCTGAGAAGAAGTATGCGCCTCTTGTGGTTGTGGGCTGTGAAGGGACAAGACACCCATAGCCAAATCAAATATTTCCTCGGGCTGGCGGAGTGTTTGCCACTGCTGCAGAGGGAGTAGATGAAGAAGGGGGTGCAGGCCTTACAGCAATGGAGGGTTTGCCAATGCTATACGAGGATGCATTGGAGTGGAAGGGGAGAAGGCTGAGTTAGTTAATGAGTTCTTATTCCAGGTGTTAGATATGACTGACGGAATGGCAATTAACCTAATACATAAGAGGGGCATTGTAGTTGGGAAACAACTATCTTTGTTGCTGAACAATGCCTTTAACAACTGTGGAGTTATAGAGGAGATGGGGGGTGGGGGGGGTATAGCAGTGGCATCAGATGCGGCAATGACCAAGGTGGTGATGCAGGTGACGAAAGAGATGCAAGAAATGGAGGAGACAGAGGTGGTCCCCCAGTAGAAAGGATGAGGCAGAGGAATCTGCAACTCTTCATGTTCTTGCGGAAGTGAGCAAAAGACACCGGCATCCCTTGTCAAATGTCATAGGGGACAGGGGACCACCCGGACCTGGACATTGCCCACTGTGTTATTTGCTTGGGAGCCTTTTAGGTTGTTAGAGGAAAAGGCAGTGAAGAGGCAAGACAGCATTATCATGTGCAAAACATGTAGCACACCAGTGAAGTGGGGTACACCAAAGAAGGTTTGACTTGGGACCACTTCAATGCACCACCACATGAATGGAAGTATGACCTGACTAGTCCTGCACAAAGGCCAGCTTCTAGTGGCCCTTCTTCACCGCACACTCCAGGGCTGGAGAAGGCAAAGAGGACACAGCTGCCTGTCTCCGGTATCAAACACACTGACACAAGCAGCTCTTGGTCTCCCCACCAAATTCCTTCATAAGTACCTCTGCTCTCTCTGCAGTCGGTACCAGAGGCACCATCCACCAGCAGGACCGTGTTGCTGTTTGGACACGCATGGAGGAATGAACTGATGTGCTATGCTGCTACTTACTACCTGTATTGCCAGGTGACCATCAGACAAGGGGAGCTAAATGGCAGTGATGGATGCCATGGAGAGGAACAAGCTCTACGCTTCCACTTTTTAGGGGAATGGTTGGGTAAGAGTAGCGGGCTGTTGGAGTGACTAGCCTTGGAATAGGTAGGAAAGTCCCCAAATATTGCAGGGCTGGCTGTCCAAGTGTATGATGGGGTCACAAAGAGTTGCAGAATGCATTTTGTTTTATCACTTTCTGCAGAATTGAAGAGGGAGTGAAAAAGTGTGAAAGGAGTTAAGGTTATAATTGGAGTGAACGGAGCAGGCCCACAACAGAATCAAATTAATGGACCAAAATATGTCCTACATGGTTGTAATCTGCAAAAATAATTTTCTGTGTCAATGTCACATAGTTCAGATGGAAGAAAATGTTGAAGGATGATACACCTTTTCTTAACTGTACATATTTGTATTTTGCTGTGTGTTATGCACAACTCTGCCAACTAAGAATGGGCCCCCCTTTTCGTTAGTCACTCTTGTATCATGGATGCAAGACCGGGCAATGTCTGTTTGATAAAGAGGAGACAGTGGAAAAGTGCATAAAGCCCTCACTGAATTCCGGGCAGAATATGGTAGAACCCAGAAATGAAAAACTTTGAAGAGGATGTAGGGAGATATTACACAGCAGGCTAGTTATATAAACTTGTGTTTTAGCAGCCTACTGGGTTAGTTTTGAAAATTTGTCATCTAGTTGTCATTGGTGGCCTGCGGCTGATGGTGTATTTTCTAAATCAACTGCTTAGATGTTTGCTATCTTTGAAAAGCGTTAGGAAACAGTTAAGGTTATACTTTTTGTAGATATGGAGATGCAACACAGCAAGTTATTGCTTTTGAAGCTCATGGCATGTGTTCCTGGCTGTTGTGCTCTCATCATTAGGATGGAATAGATTTAGCAAAGAATCAATGGTGGATGATGAGTTTTTGAACTCGAGGGGTGTAAATGGATGTGCCTAATAGACAGGAGCGACCAAACCAAACAAGGGCATACCAGGGTTTTCTCCCTAGCACACAGGCAAAAGTGACCTGCTACTCAGGCAAGGTGGCTGCTCCCCTACCGCCTAAAGTGGTAGGCTGCCACTGTAGTAAATGCTAATTTTTTCAACTTTGGTTTCACAGGGAGAACTGAAATAATTGTCAAGGCTACTATTATATACCCTGTTGAAAAGTGGCTCACTGCGCATTACTGTGGTTGTAAATTAGTGGCAATAGGACTCAGCAACATAGTAATAGGACACATGCTAATGACATTTATTTAGTAATGTATTGTTCATTCAGTAGGGACCAACTATAACCGCAGTCAGTACAAGTAATTGAGAGGGGAGTTAAAGTGGATAAGTGCACAGATACAAAGGTACTGTGAGGGCATCTTGGAGTAGGACACAGACAGCCGATTCAAAATAAGCTTTTTTATTAACTTAAATGTCAGGATGGAAAAACGCCCATCTTGCCCTATATGGTGGGACTTCCCTATCAAACCAAAACTAAGTAAAGTCAAAGTCCACAAGTTCAATTTAGGAATCTAGCTGTGTCAAAAACCTATAGTTGCCCTCACAACTCTTCTTATACAACGTGTAGGGATGTCAGCAAACAACAAAACAGTCTTCAAAATAATGTTCTGAGCTTAGTTCAGCTTGGCAGCTTTCTTTCAGCTCCCTTCCCCAAGTATAAAACAGTTCTTACAAAAGTCTTAGGATTGCCTTAAGTCCAAAGTAATATAGAATTGACTAACAATTGCGTTCCCTTCCCCAAGTTCCAAAACAAAAAATATCCTGAGGCTCTGTCCTCAAAACAATAAACTGTTCCAACTTCAGGGTTGCCTTCCCCAAGACATAATTTTATTACTGTATTAATATGATGTTGTTTCACAATTTTCTTAATGTTCTGGACCCCACATACCCCCTCTGCATATAGTTGATCTTTGTACCACAAAATGTTTTGGTTGAAAATGACAGTATTGTGCAAATTCATTGTTTAAATATTGTTTTCCGTACGGCATTCAAGAAAATGTAAAAACTTTAAGGCCGCTTTGAATTCATTTTACGCTGTAATCAGTCTTTGTAATGTGTCTTGAAATATGCCCAGCATTTGGAGACTTTCAACAACGTGCTTTCGTCTGGTCTGCACGAGACCGCTCTGTAACAAAGTATTCATTCTAATTCACAAGGTAACAAGTCCTATTGTTCCCTGGTTTACAAATATTCCACTCACAGGCCTTTGAAAACATGTCACCATTCACGCGACCACTCTGCTACAAGATATCCCTGCGCGTATCTTCAAACACTCCCATATCGGGTTTCTGTTTGTATAGAAACTCACTGGTTCTTTTGATACAAGTTCCTGCAGCACAAATCTACAGGCCTTCTGGTCTTTGCTTCAACGTTCCACCTCCTGCCCCTCAGTTGGCTTCTGGGCCCAGGAGAACGAGCATCTAGAACAATACAAAAAAGGGCAGCCGTTCAGCACGGCTCCCCTTTCCAGCTTCTTTTGGTTCCACAGAGCCCCAGCTCCCAGGCTGCTCTTCCCTGAACCCTAAGCACGCTTCACACAAACAGCTCCTCGCTGTTCTTCTTGGCCTCTCTGCTGCTGCTGAAGTTTCACTGCCACTGTTCTTCTCACAACTCCCCCTCTCACACTCATTTAGTGGGGCTTTTTATACACCTGCAGCCTCTTAACAGGCTGCAGTTGCAGGTTCATTATTAGCCCTGCCTGTCCATCATTAAGGGGACATGCCTGACCTCTACTGCTCTCAGCAGGCCTCTTCTTCGTGTTAGTACCTAAGTGGTGAAAGTAATTAGTCTTCACTGCACATGGTTGTCTCCTCCTTCTCTCAGTACTTTTTGTAGTCATGTATGAAGCATTTGAGGGTGTTGGTTTGCAATACCCCATGAAGATGGGGGAAGGGTTGGTTTGGTCATAATTAGAAAAGGGGGGTACCATGTCTCCCCAAAGGGCATCCCACTCCCAGTTCCCACAGACCCTCCACCCAGGTGATCCTCCCTTGCTTGTCCACCCCCAGGGCCGGGGTCCAAGAGTAATGGCCTTTCCCTGTTCACCTGTGCAGAGGATCCATGGGGAATAGGAGTGACTGTACCCTCAGGATGGGCCTCTGCAGCGCTTACAGTTCTGTCACCATCTTTCCATTTCCTGAAGTGCAGAATAAACCACAGAAGATCTCAAAGAGGGCTATCTCAGAGACTTAGGTGGGCAATACTTGGTTCCCTGATGCTGGAGCGTACCCCAGGTCTTGCCCCCCATATAATCGGTGATAGATGCAAAGAGCTTCAAGTAGATCTGGGCCTCAACATGAGAGCTCAGTGCATGCAGGATTGTGTGATCTGGTGATGGGATCTGAGGCCAAGGACAACCCTTGCTGATTTGTTGTAGATGATCAGGAGAAGGTGGATACTGTGTTTATGGAGACGTAGGTAGGGGGAGTTACAGTAGTCAAGTTTACAAAGATCCAAGGGTCTTGTTACTGCCACTTCATGGGGTATATTTAAGAATGGAAGGATGTGTTTCAAAATATAGAGTTGGAAAATTGACTTTTCTAAAAGCTGGAAGGTTTGGGGGCAAAGGAGAGGGAGCTGTCAAAGATTACACACAGGCTCATAGCTCAGAGGGCCATAGCGGGTGTGGGACCCATAGAGGGGGGCTAGGCAAAAAGGCAGAGAGTGGGTAATTGGGGAGCCCACATAAATGATTTCACTTTTACCTTGCCTTGAGACATAGAATGTGCTCAAGCATCCAGATCGGGATTTTGCTGAGTTAAGGTATGATTTCTGTGGAAGTTACTAAGGGGTTTACCCTCAGCTCTGAAAGAAAATCTGTGTCTCGTCGGCATAGGGCTGAAAGAAGCCAAAGGAAGGGGTGATGAGAACAAAGAGAGGAGCAATATATATGTTTTAGAGTCTGGGAGATATGATGGAACTCTGCAGAACCCTGCAGTTAGGCATGGAAGAGTAGTACAAAAAAGGGGCTAGACCTCACCTGAACCTCTTTGTCCTTAGGAAAATGAGAGATCCACTTAAGGGCACAGTTATTTATCCAAAAGTTGTTTCAGGACTACTGAAGAGAGTGACATGGTTGGAAGAGTTGAAGGCAGAAGATGGATCGAGCAAGGCATGGATTGTTGAGCTCTTATTGTCAAGGAACTCAAGGGGGTTGTCCGTCATTAGCTAGCTAGTCATCTCAGCTGCAGTTAGTAAGTAGAGCTATGGGACAACGGCAGCAACATTTTCTGGAGTAGCCCTACAGACTGGGGGCGGCAATGAGATTGGCTGCTGATAGTAAGTGGGCTGAAATAGAGGTCTTCTTGATTCATACCTGTCCTGTGCTTAGTCTTGCATCATACGACACTGCAGAGATGTGCTTCCCAACATGGTGCATATTTTCCACAGCACACAGTTTTATTGTTTAGAGTGCAGGTGGTGAGATGCTGCTGCTCTTTATTCTGCAGTATGACAAATCCCAAAACTTTGGACTTTTTGGTGGATAAAGAAGTTGTGTCCTCCTGCACTCTTCTGGCCATGAATGTGCCAGTGGAGGTGGCAGAGTGGGTGCTATGACTAAAGCTTTGCAATAGGCCGATTTAAAAAAAAGGGTAGCTTTTTCCTTCACTCCTAACTGTGTCATATGAAACGATAGGTTATTTATAATGTGCTTAATACCCATAGGTTTCTAAGCGCGGACCCGAGGATCGAACCTGTGTTGCTCTGTGTCGTCTTGCACGTTGCCTGCGAGACTGTAGAATTATCCTCCCCTACTTCTATTCTGCATTACTTATTTCCACAATCATGTGCTACAGCCCGGACTCTGCTGGGTTACTACCTTTATCAGGTTATCAACTTCATCATAATTCTTATCCTCAGACTTATCCTCAGACTCATCCTAACTGGATTTAGGCAGTGGTGGAGGCGACCAGGAGCAACCCCCAACCTGCACCTCTGCATATGTTCCTGCCAGCTCATTGAACATGTCAATCTGTATCTTTACTCTCCTTCTAAACGTGAAACAGTATGCTGAACCTCCTCTTAATGCTCTCCCCTTTTCGAATTTTGAGGGGGTCTGGACATTTTGGCACTATCAAATGGTCACTTCTACATACCCACAAGACAATGGGACATTTCATATTCAGTTGCAGTCAATGAAGAAAATATTTCTAACAGGAAAGATTTTTTCTCTACGAATTGTATTTGGAAGGGCCACAAAAAGACAACATACTGAGATATAGAGACTAGGGATAACCTTATCATCCTGGCAACATTTGTTCAGTATGGCCACAAAGACACAATGCACTCAGTTATTGACACTCAATACAAGCTCCTCCTGCCTACTGAGAATTAAAGACCTTTAATTTCTCTGCAACTTGTATTTGGCATGGCTACTGAAAAATAATGCACTCAGCTACAGACATTGAATATAGTATCCTTCAGCATATTAAGAAATAGTAGACACTTTACCTGCGGGTTTTGTTTCTTATGGTCATTAGGAGACAACACTCTCTGCTACAGGCACTACATATAATGTTCTCCTGCTTCCCAAAAAATATAAGACTTTTTCTCTGAAGCTAGTCTTTAGTCTGGCCACTAAAAGACAACACACTCAGTTACAGCTAATGAATATATTATCGGGCCCACCAAGAGACTTTTCCTCTGCAACTAGTAAGTGTTGTGGTCACTAAAAGGAATGCACTCAATTGCAGCCACCAAATATAATCTCTTTCTACCTACAAAGAAATATAAGACATTAACTCTGTGACTTGTATGTTGTATGATCGCTAAATGACAACAAACTCTGTTACAGACACTGAATATATTCTCCTTTGGACTACCAAGAAATATAAAATCCTTTCTATGCAAATTGTTTTTGGTATGGCCACTAAAATACAACACACTCAGTTACAGACATCAGGTCTCATTACAAGTTTGGCGGTATTGCAGTGGTAAATCCTCTGGAATATGGCGAAACGGAATTACCGTTACCGCCACTTGGTCCAGCGAAATTAGCACCAGATTACAAGTGGTTGTATGTCAGAAATCCCACTGCCAATTTTGCCGTTTTTGGGGGGTAAGGCAGAGGAATTACCTCCAGCATTTTACTTGAAGTTTTTCCTCCACCTCACCACCAAAATTGCCATACAGTATTGCCGTAATACGACGGTAATGTAGTGGTAACATTATCGCTGTTTTCCCTGCACCGCCGTACTTGTAATAAATCCCACTGAACATAATCTCCTGTCAACCAACAATTACAAACCGTTTTCCCTGTCACTAAAAACTAGTATTTGATATGACCACTGAAAGGTGGCATAGTCACTTACTATAATTTAATCTGCCTGCCTCTAAACAATGATGTGCTGTTCTCTCCTAATACTGACAAGAAATGCTGCATTTGTTAAAGTCATGCAACGTGGTTGCTGGAGTGCAATAGTTGTGACAAAACGATTACCTATCTATGTCAGCTTCCTGTACAATCTGTGGATACAATAATGTTCGGTTGCTCTATAAAGGTTCCATTACATAGGTTTAGCTACTTTAATGTTTATAGGGTATCCAGTGAAAATGCAACCAACTAAAATTCCAGTGAAAAAGTCATGGTGAAAATACCTCCACAGAGAACAATTTGGCAAGCAAAATGTAGTCAAGAAATGCAGATGAAAAGCATCCTAAAGTGGTGTGCTGTTAAGGTATGCATTAGGGTTAAGAGTGGTAAAGATGATGTGGATGGTTTTTGTTTGCCTGGTTTATGGTTAGGGTTGGGGTTAGGGATATAATAAAGATTTTGGTTAGAATTAGGGTAAGGGTTATGATCAGGTTGGTTGTGGGGGGTGGATAATGTTGGGGTTTGGTTAGGGGTTAGTGTAGAGTAAGGGTCAGGTTAAGTTAGTGTAGGGGCAGTGGTAAGCCTAGGGTTAATAGATTAAGGGTTTGTGTTAGTCTTACAGAAGGGTTTAGGGTGGTTGGGGAGGAATGGAGATGTTGAGGTTGCATTGGGGTTAGGCACAACCTAGGTAGGTGTAGAGTAAGGGTAAGGTTTAAGTTACTTACCGGTAACTATTGTTCTCCAGCATAGGTCTGGCATGGATTCACATGCAGATGAATATTCCCCGTCATCAGGCTGGGAATCCTTGGTAAAAAAAATAAAACCGTTTCATTTTCACTTAAAAACTGTATTTCTCCTCTAAACCAATCACTGTCTTCTGGGTCATAATACCCCCATCCAATGACAGTCCTCTCGCTAAAACTCTCCTCTGGCAGCCATCTACAGATTTGGTAAGCACGTAAAGTGGCATTATGACCGAGAAGAGACGCAGAAGGGTCCGGGGGAGGGTTCACATGTGAATCCATTCCAGACCCATGCTGGAGAACAATAGTTACAGGTAAGTAACTTAAACTTTCTCCAGCATGTGGCCTGGTATGGATTCACATGCTAATGAATAATGAATACATAGCAGTACAACATTAGACAACCACAGGAGGTGGCAAGGCTCAACAGAAGCAATAAACTCTGGAATAGGCTCACCTCAAGCGAACAGGTTGCGCAGCACTGCTTGGCCGAATCTGGACTCCTCCCTTGAATCCCTGTCGACGCAGTAGAACTTTGTGAAGGTGTGCATAGGCCTCCACGTAGCAGCCCTACAGGTGTCCAGCAGGGGCACACCAGACAGAAACATCGTCATCGCAGCAATCGCTCTGGTGGAGTGGGCTCTCTGACGGCCGGGTGGCGGTCGGTTTGCCAACCGATGACAGTACGTGATGCAACCGGAGAGCCACCTTGAAATGGAAGCCTTAGACAAGGCCTTCCTATGGTTCACAGGACCAGAGTTCACAAACAGTTGTTGAAGTCTTCCGAAAACTCTTTGTGCGTGTGACATAGAACTTCAGGGCACGAGAAACCTCTAGTGAGTGCAAGGTCCTTTACACAGGCAACAAAGGTTTTGGGGAAAAAAATACAGGTAACACCAGAGGCTCATTGAAGTGGAATTCCGACGGAACCTTCAGCATGAAAGAGGGGTGTGTACGCAGCCCCACCCTCAATTCGTGGGACGTCAGGTACGGTTGCTTGCAGGATAGGGCCTGGATCTCATCTACCCACTTGAGTGGTGCCTGATGCAAAGGCTTGAAGGGGCCCCCCATGAGCCTCGTCAGAACCACATTGAGTTCTCACGCCGGGGCAGGAGCCTTCACCGGTGGGAAAGATCGGAAAAGTCCTTCGAAAAACTCCATGCTTGATGAGTCAGTGGGACCAAAGTGAAGATCTTCCTGGTGACCTAGTGTAGCAGGAGATGGCCGTCAGATGTACCTTGATGGAGGCATGCGCCAGTCGGCCTTGGCCGAGGATAGCAAATACAGAAGAATATGTGGGGCCGTGACCCTCAGAGGGATAACCTTCTGTGACTGGCACCATGTAGCAAAATGCTTGCACTTGTGACTGTAGCACTTCAATGTCGAGGACGCCCTGGCCTTGGCTAGGATCTCCCTGCAGTCCGCTGGCATCTCATACCCTCCAAATTCTAGGGCTGCAGGAGCCAAGCCCTCATGTTCAGCGATCCTTGGTTGTGATGAAGGATTGTACCTCCTTCTCTGGTGAGAAGATCCGCAACCACTGGCAGCTTGACTGGAGGCGATGCGGACGGGCTGAGAAGGTCTGGATACCAAATCTGCCTCGGCCACACCAGGAAGATGAGTATCATCTTGCATTGACACTGTCTGAGTATGTTGATGACTCGTAGCAGGAGAGGGAATGGAGCAAACACGTTCAGAAACAGCCCTTTCTACCGGAAGGATAACGCATCCCCCAGGCTCCTCGGCTGGTAGAATCTGCTGGCAAACTTCTGGCATTTGGAGTTCGTCGCAGTCGCAAACAGATTGATCTGGGTTCTGCCCCATTTGACGAATAGGCGGTCCACCTGATCCTGACGATGCTCCCACTCATGGCAGGAGCACAGTTCCCTGCTAAGGGAGTCTGCAATGGTGTTCTTGACTCCTTCCAGGTGGAGAGGAACGAGAAACATCCCATGTCTGACGGCCCAGCACCACAAGTCTGGCACTTCCTTGGAGACCGTCGGGGTTCAGGGGCTCCCCTGCTTCCTGATGTAAAACATGGTGGTGTGTTGTCTGTGAAGATCCTCACCACCTTGCCTTTCAGAGACGGGAGGAACGACTTGACGGGCCAGAACACTGCCCGTAGCTCTAGGAAGTTGATATGACGTTCCTTCTCCAGCAGCCACAGGCCTCTGGAGTGCAGACATCCAGTGTGTGCTCCCTAACCCACCAGGGAGGCATCCGTGGTGACCGTCTGAAGGGTATGTGGGGTTTTGAAACCCTGTGCCTTGGGCGATGTTGGAGCGGACGCCCCACCATCCTATCACCCGATGGAACTCTTCGTTGAGAGATATCTTGTCCATGAAGCTTCTGGACACCAGTATCCAACGGGAATCCAGGAATTCCCGAAGGGGTAGCATCTGCAGCCTGCAGAGACAGACGAGGTAGATGCAGGATGACATCATGCCTATTAACAAATTAATGGCCCGCAATGTGGCCATCTTCGTGGACGATAGCCATTGCACCTTTCCTTGAATGGCTGCTAGCCTCTCCTCCGAGGGCGACGCCAGGCAAGACACTGTATTGAGGCTGACACCTATGAACAGCATGTTCTGCGATGGCGTTAAGCAGGACTTCGGATAGTTGCCGGAGAATCCCAGATCCATCAGTAGCTGGGCGGTCATCTCTGTGTGTACAATGGCCAGCTCCCTCGAACGGGCGCAAATTAGCCAGGCGTCCAGGTACGGGTATACATGTATGCCCTTTAGATGCAGTTGGGTTGCCACTGGCGCCAAGTATTTCATGAACACTCAGGGGGCCGACTTCAAGCCAAAAGGAAAGGCTTTGAACTGGTAGTGCCGTCCCTGCACTACGAAACATAGAAACTTCCGATGTTTCTTGGTAATGGGGATGTGGAAATCGGCGTCCTCCAGGTCCAACGACATCAAGAAGTCTCCTTTTTCCAGTTGGCCGAGCACATATTGCAACATGACCATGCTGAACTTTTGGGACTTTAGGTATTTGTTCAGACGTGGTAGGTCTAGTATAGGCCTCCAGCCCCCTGTCTTCTTTCTGACTAGAAAGTATCTGGAATAGACTCCGGAGCTCCAAAGTCGTTGGGGAATCAGCTATGTTGCCCCTTTTTGCAGCATGGCTCGTACCTCTTCCAGAAGCTGAGGCATGTGCTGCTCCTGACGGGGAACCGGAGGGATTGGCAGACACCTGCTTTGGAACTCCAGGGTGTGACCTTGGGCGAGAGTGTCCAGCACCCATCTGTCAGTCCTGATCTTTCTCCACTCGCTGATGAACCTTGTCAGCTGGCCTCCCACTGGGGTGCACGAGTGGGGGCCCAATGACCCGGTTGGTTCAGGCTTGCTTGGGCGCCGGTGTTCTGCCCTGCGGGCGATGCTGTCCTCTGCTACCATAGGCCTAGGAACTGCCTCTGTAGGCTTCTTGAGTTTAGGATCTAGAAGGCTGTCGGTACGATGAGGAGAACCCTTTTGAAGACCTGCTCGACTTTCCCCTGGAGGAGCCAAAAGAAAACGAGCGGTGCTGCTGGAGAGTGCCCAAGGAACAGGCCATCTCTGTATCCGTTTTTCTGGCCTGGATGGACTTGTCGACGGCATTCCCAAACAGATTCTTTCTGTCGAAGGGCAGGCCAGCCCCTTCACTTGGACCTCCTGACGGAAATTTGTGGCTTTCATCCAACCTCGTCGACAAAGGCAGACAACATTGCCCATTTGCCCAAACCCTGTGCTGGTGAGGTCCAAAGCCACTGTGATGGC
Source organism: Ambystoma mexicanum (assembly GCF_040938575.1). NCBI lineage: Eukaryota > Metazoa > Chordata > Amphibia > Caudata > Ambystomatidae > Ambystoma > Ambystoma mexicanum. The sequence continues at coordinate 719,533,160 of NC_090939.1, read as the reverse complement.
GTGATCTGATGCCACTTCCCCTTCCTGGAAGAGAGCACCAGCTGCCATCTTCTTATAATCGGCCCCAACTTGTACCACAATTCTCTGTCGTACCTTGCCAGGATCACCAGTTTGTTGGCCGCCTTAATAGTGGATGCCACGGTGTAAATCATCTTCTTTCCTGTGGCGTCCATCCGTTTCCCCTTGCTGTCTGGAGGGACCAAAGACGACAAGGACGGGTGAGCCAACCATTTCCTCGCAGCTGCCCACACCGCCAAGTCCGGCTATGGCTGCGAACTCAGGTACTTGGGTGGGGAGTCCGGCACCCTATATTTCTTCTCCAGCCTATCCCGTTTGTCTTGAGCCGTGCATGGTTTCTTCATGAGGGCCAGGCCCTCCTCCCAAACATCTTCCAGGAAAGGCATCTCTATGATCGTCTTCCTCATGGCCTCGCGCCTTTGATACAATAAGCCCTCCCTCTTGGTTTCCTCGGGCAACAGCCGGTATAGCGTGGAGGCCCTGGCGATCATGCAGTGGAAGGATCCCACCTCATCCAGTGTGGACACCCTATGTGGTGCATTCAAATGTGGAGATTCACTGTCCGCTGCGACAATGTCTTCATTATCATCCGTTGTGTGGGTCGGCTAGGGGAGAAGGGACCAGACGTGGTGAAGAAGTCTGAAATGGCGGCATCAGATGATGCTTCCTCTTCTTCGCTGGAGGCTGATCTGAGACCTGGGGTGCCACAGGTACCAGAACTGGAGGCATCCTCATCTGGATCTCTGATGCCAAGGTGTGTAGAGTCGACAGAATATTCAAGTAAATGTTCCTCTGTTGAGAAGACAGAACAGGACTAGACCCTGTGCCATCATCGCCGTCTTTCCTAATCTTCAGTGTCCTCGTGGACCGTATGCAAGGACTTTTGATCTTTGTCATCCGTGGATGAGACCTCCATGGTTTGTACGATGGCCTGGGAGGGCTGTTACGGGGCCTCCTCACCCCCCACTATTTTCCCCCCTGAGGGCCTTGAACCGGGTCCTGAGCCGGTTTCACCCCTTCAGGCATGCCTACAGACTTCACCAAAGTCACTGCAGTGGTGTCGCACCTTGGGGGCAGAGAAGCTTTCTGAACGGTGGAAGCTACCCCCGTAGGATCAGCACCCGTAGCCTCGTGGTAGTAGTAGTCATCGACGGGGCCGTAGACGATGTCTTCACCTATGCCAGTTGCGCCTGCTTGGACTGCGCAGCTTTATTCTCATTTGTCCTCCACTTCTCTGACTTCTCACAAAGTTTAGCCGTGGTAGATGACTTCCTCTTTGAAGAGGAGCTTAATTGTAGGCTGGCAATGGAGCAGAAGGTGATGTTGATTGCGCCCTATCCACTTTGGGACCTGCTGCCGCGGCGAACCTGGTGGACTCTGACTTGCAGCTCTTGGCCTTATCTTGGGCCCCCACGGATGAGGCACCCTCAAAGGACATACAAGACCGCTTCTCAGACCGGCCGGTCCCGGGTGAGGCATGACCCTGATCGGAGCACGGGTCAGAGGCCTTGGCTTTTAGCCATGCCGCCAGCCTACTATGCCTGTCCTTCGTCGTTTTCTTGGAGAAAGCGAGGCATATCTCGCACTCTACTTCCTTGTGGTCCAGGTGCAGGCAGTAGAGGCATTGCAGGTCCTTGTCCTCCACAAACACATTCCGTAGCCCTCATTTGGTGCAGGGCCTGAAGAGGGACCTTCCCTCCTTCTGCTCCTCCATCATGGTCGGAGGGCGCGAAGTAGGCCCAAGAGACCTTGTAGAATCTTTGATGGATCTTTGCTCTGGAGGGGCGCGGAACTACACCAACAATGAGTCCCCACTGTCGGCAGATGAACAAAAGATCACACAGGCCTCTTTTAAACAAAAATAGAACCTTGTCTGTCGCAAACATGAAAAAACATACAAATAGCTGGGAGAGCAGACTCGAGGACTCCCAACACTGAAGTGTGCTGTCAAAATCTGAAGATGGATTCCATGGGAGGGACTTAGTGAGAGGACTGTCATTGGATGGGGGCAGTATGACCCAGAGGGCAGTGATTGGTTTAGAGGAGAAATACAGTTTTTAAGTGAAAGTGAAACTGTTTTTTCTTTAACTGAGGATTCCCAACCTGACGATGAGGCATATTCATGAGCATGTGAATCCATACCAGACCCCATGCTGGGGAAGTTAAGTGTCTGGGTTTAAATTACCATATGGCTATGATTAGCATTTGAGCAAGCGTTTGTGTTAAAGTAAGGGCTTTGACGGTTTGTTTCACCCCTGGGAGACACCTAAAGTGTCCTCCCAATTTAGGGGCCGATTAATGGACCAAACGTGCGCCGAAAATCCCAGCGCAAGCAGGCGCAAGGAGGCGCAAGTGGGAGAAAGCAAGTGCACGCTCACGCGTGCGATTCAAGGAAGGCGCTGCGCTACTTTCCCATTGGTTGTGCGCCAAACCCGTACATGGCGCACGCTGGCGCACACGTCTCCAAACAGCGTGCGCTAAGCGCACAGCAAAAGCGCACATAGCGCAGCGCACACAACAAAAGTGGGTGGAACAGTGGGCGTAACACGCGGAATGAGGAATAACGCGTGAAAAAGAAGGCATAACTGGGGAAGTACTGCAGGGAACTAGACGAACGCCCACACGCACACGAACAACCCGTATTCATGGATTTGAATACGGGAAACCTGCGCACGGCAAAAGACGCGCACAGGCGTCAACGCGTCCGCCTCAGGAAGGCAGGCAGAAGCATCCCCGCGCACAGCATAAAAGTGCGCGCAAACAACAAACACGTACATACAGCTACGATGAATGCCCCATTTGTCGCAGCACTGATCGTGGGACACCGCACGAGGAGGAGAATAGCCAGGGCACGCATTTTTTCACCACGGACAAGCCTTTTTGGGATGCCCGGTGACCAGGTCTATGGCAGGTATAGGTTTCCACCCCATATCATCCTAGACCTGGTCAGGGAGTGGGAAGATGACCTAACATCCCCCACCCTCTGCTCCCAAGCATTGAGCCCCTTGGAGAAGGTGCTCAATGTCCTGCATTTTTTGGCCACTGGGTCTTTTCAGCGGACTACTGCCATAGTGGGGGGGGTCTCACAGGCCAGGCAGTCACGCTGCCTACACCAGGTATTGGCAATCATGACAGCGCGCCCCTCAGTCCGCAGGCACATATACATGCCCAGAACACCCGCAGAAAGGCAGGCCGTTGTCCAGGACTTTTACAGGGTGGCACACTTCCCCAAAGTGCTCGGTGCCATAGATTGCACCCATGTGGTCCTACGTCCACCTAGGGCCACTGAGCACATCTACCGAAACCGCAAGCACTGGCATTCCATCAATGTACAGGTGGTATGCGATGCAAAGGGAATCCTCACCTCTGTCTATGCAAACTACCATGGCTGCACCCATGACAGTTTCATATACAGAATGTCCACCCTGAGCCGGGCCCTGGAAGCTGGGCAGCATGGCGACACATTGCTCCTAGGTGAGTACAAATTCCCGTGCACATGCATGCATGTCACACACACACACACATACACAAACCCCAATAATCACAACCATTATCACCTCTCCAGGGTACAGTGCCTACCCTCTGAGCAACCACATGATGAAGCCAATCCAGAACCCCACCACACCACCCCAGGTAAGATACAACGCGGCCCATATTGCAACCAGGGCCATAGTAAAGCGCACATTCGGAGTGCTCAAGTCACGCTTCTGCTCCCTTGACCGCTCTGGCGGGCAGCTACTCTATGCACCCCCAGTAGTGTGCAGGATCATTGTACATGTAGTGGATCATAGTGCGAGTGTGTGGGTCAGTAGGGACATGCACTCAACATATGCATGTGAAATCAAGTGACCATCAGTGTCCTCTACACATCACATGTGAACATTCACCATGTGTATACCCCAGCATGTCAAATCACAACTATCCCCTCACACCTGAAAGGTAAACACAACACATGAACAGGCATTGATCAGCAGAATACATCATGTAAATAGGAAAGCACAATTACAATTTCAGGGTGCCCATCACACTGTAGGGCAAGGCAACTATCAACAACAAAACACCCCCCTCCCTCACAAATCACCACGACCCACTGAACAACTGCATCTGGGTTATTCATCCGACATCCTTGAATTCCACCGGGCCACAGGATCACCCTTCCCCCCCTCACCATCTCCCACCTTGTGTGTAAAAAGTTGCCAGCACCCTCAGAGTCCACCTAGATTTGCAAAAGCACAAAATCCAACAGAACTCAAAGCAGGACAACACAGAAGCCAAGCAAATAGCCTGCAGTCAGTAAAACAAACCAGAACAGCCTCCAGTAGATGACTTGAAGTAGCAGTACGCCACAAAGGCCAAGTACTACCACAATGATGTTAACAACCAAGGTAGCACAGTAAAACAATGTCACAACAGGATCTGAACCATGTGTGGCACATAACATAGAATGATGCACCACAAACGGATGTCTACTGACACAGCTCCCGTGTACAGGTGCAGGAGTGGCAATAAACAACCACCCCCACCGTGGTCTGGGTGCCTGCAAGGTCTAACTCAAGCAGGCCTCTGAGACCCTGGTGGGGAAGGAGGGTCAGGGATATGCAGTCGGGACAGGCATTGGCATACTGGATAACCGGAATGAGGGGCAGGAGAGGGGAGTAGGATTGACCCGGGAAAGTAGGGAATGCACCAAAATGTAGTACACACATTAACACATACACAATTAGATCAAACTTGTTCACATGCACATAGCACCAAATTACTCAAATGTAAGTCAAAGAGAAACTTATCTCTGGGGTGAGTGCTGGCCTGCGCACTGTCAGGTCCGGTAACAGGAGCATTTCAATGCTGCAAAGAGAGCCACAGTTAATAAACTGTGTGTGCCCAAAACACACAAACACACCACCAAATATGCCCCAAAGTAACAAAATACACTACAAACAGACAAACGTGTGTGGATGCTTCATACCCATGCGTAACATTACCCCTCTGATGGTTCATACATAGTCAATGCAGTAAGTCAGTAAGTCAGGCACTGGTGGGTGCGTGGCAAATGGAACACCAATGTGTCACGATTCACACAACATGCTATGTTCCCTGTGTAAGCAGACAGACGCATATAGCAAGGTCTGACTTCAGAACAAGTCCTGTACCACCATGACCAAAATAAAGTAGCCAGTGCATGTATCAATTTCTACTTGGAAATTAAATGCACTGCACCCGAGTCTATCCCTTGCTGTCTGTCCCTGTGAGCTGCTTCATTCCATGTCTCGGAACGCTACATGGCTAATACAAGTGCCTCCATGGACCATGGTGGACCTGAGGGTATGTGCCACTGCCCCTGCAGGTGCCCCAGACAACTTTCACATCAACTAGCCATCAGTCCACTAACACATCTGAGCTGTATTGTGCGCTTCTACACCAATATTTGTTCAAGTTCACTGTCAGTGCTGCTACTAAGAATGCATGTTCAACTGGCCAGGTGGAAGGTTTGCTGTGTTGTGACCCCCCTGTGCTGCTCACCTTGCCTGGAGTCCCTTGAAACACGTCATCGATTTTCGGATGTATGATCGCAATCCCTGTGCTTTGCTTGCGCACACATGCACATGTCGGCAGCACCAAACGTGTCCTGATTCCAGACGTCCAATGGCCCATGTCTGCTGGCAAAGGTGGTCTTGAGGCTCATCCCCCTGCAGAAAGTGCATGAAACACATGATTAATGCTTAATATTCATCTGTGTGTGTCTCTTCAGGCATTACATGACTGGACCATGTCAGAGACGTACATCAGAAATTACACCATCAGTCCGTCTTTCACAGCAACAGTGTGGAACACACTATCTACGGCATGATTTGCAACAAGCACATGTTCATTAAAGATAAGAAACATACTACACAATGCATAGCAATGAATGTACACATGAATCATTAAACACCCCATCTAGCAAAAGAAGAACAGTGGACAATTACACCCCAATCATCCCCACTAGGGGTGTTAACACAAGTTCCACAGCAGCAGACATGCCACAGATATGACAGTCCATTGCCCTTGTGTAATAGGCTGTTACACCGAACCATCCTTGCAAACCCATGGAGAAGGGAAGCAGGAGTGGCATATGTGAGTCAAGGACCCCAAGCAGCAAACACATACACAAGACAAGCTTGAAGGGCCCAGCTGGAACAGACAGTGGATGCTTTTGAAAGCCACAAAGCACCACACTGTCACATGAAAGCACAATAGACTAGCAATTTTAAACTATATTAACTAATTACACTAACTATGAAAAACCTACTTTACCTATTTAAACTAACTATCAAACAGAAACTTAACTAACTAAACTAAAAGAAAAATCAAAAATGGCCACATACGACCCGGGGAGGAGGCACCCAGGAGGGGGGAGGTACAGGGTGCTGCTCAACACCCACATGCGTTGATGCTGAGGAAAAAAAAAACCTCTATGGGCTCAACGCCTGCACAGCCCCACCTATGTGGGAGATAGATTGTCGTCCGAGTCTGGCTCTTCCTGTAAAGGAGGACGTGGCACAGGAGCATGATGTCATGCCTGCAAGGGGTCTCCCCGGTCACGTCCCGTCACCCAATCACATGACCACCCCCGTCCATTTACCTTTCTCCCGGGGCTCGCGCAGGCAACCCAGTTTGGCTCACGCGCTGACAAGGCAATCACCACATGCCTGTCAGTCGCGCTTACGACCGTTTCTCCATTGGCAGTTGCCATGGAGATTAGGCAGCCGCTCGAGCGGTAGCACACGCTCTCGCACCGTTGTGGCCCGGTCACGTGACTTGATTACGCGATCACGTGACCCTGATTTACGGTCACGTGACTCCGTTCAGTGTCACGTGACCAGGAAGTAATGATATTTAAACGGTGCAGTGCCTAGACACCACGCTTCACAGCTGTTTTCCTCTGAGGCTCTGTCTGGCTGATTTACCCGTGCTACTCACCCGGCTTCCTCGAATCCTGCTCTTGTTTGTTGGACTCCTTGTGGATCACGTTTGGCTACGGCGACATTGGCTCTTCTATACATCACGGCTCCTGACCTCGGACTGAATCACGGACTTCCTCTGCTCCTTGTTTCCCATTGATACGGACAGCTCTCTCTGGCTACAGACCTAATTTTGTTCAACGGATACCTCTTGGCTTTCCCGGATTGCCTCTCTGCACTAACTGGTCACACTCCTCCTGGTGGCTATCATCGGACTAATTGAGGCCCTTCCTCCAATACTACTCTCTCCAGTTGGAGACGGATACTTTTGGGTCCAGAAGGGGTTCCTTGTCTGCGTGAGTCCCGGAACCTTTCCCCTCTTAGGTCCAACATCCATTACATCAAAGACCCCGGTAAGGCTTGAACTCTTCTCTGTTACATATACATGTAGTACCTGCCTGCTTGAATTATAACCATTGCCTTTTTTCACAGCTGCCTTGGGGTTCCTATTACTTCGGTTCCGGCGTTGGATTCTTTCTCCACCTGTGGCCTCAAGGGTTGCACAGGGAGTGATAAGCGATTCTCCCTGTGCGGCACTTGGGGACGGAGGTCCCCTATATCTTCACGACTCTCAACACTTAACAGACTGTGAAGCCTGTCGTGTAAGATATGGAGGGTGCCGCTGAAGACCCCCTGGCCGCTGTCATTCAAGCACTTACGTTACTACGGGCTGACATGGTGGCTGCTGATACAGCAGTCCATCAACGCCTCGACCTGTTACAGAGCGCCCAACATCCCTTACCCGCGGATCCAGAGCTTGGTGACGCCATACCTGCATCCGTATCCCTTGCACACCCGCTCCCGACTCCCCCGGCTCCCGTTCCGTTGGTCTTGCCCTCTCCTTTTCCTTTGGCTGCCCCCGAAAAGTTCCATGGGGACCCTAGGAAATTTAGGACATTCCTCAATCAATGCAAATTGCACTTTTTGTGTCGACCCCTTGCCTTTCCTGACCCTACCACCAAGGCGGCATTCACTCTATCTCACCTCGCTGGCACGGCTGCTGCCTGGGCTAACCCATTGTTAGAGACCGACCATCCTGCCCTCTATGATTTTGACCAGTTGATATCAGAAATGTCCAGAGTATTCGACACCCGATATAAAGCCCAATCCCATGATTTAGAATTGCTAGACCTGTCCCAGGGTAAGAGTTCCCTCATTGAGTACATCACACGATTCAATCAACTAGCAGCTGAGACCTCATGGCCCGAGAGTAAAAAATCGGTTGTCTTCTATAGGGGGCTAAGCAATCCCATGAAGGACGCTTTAGCTGTGGTTCCATTCCTACCAGTCCAGTTCCCCGCGCTGGTGGATTTGGCTCTTCAAGTGGACGCACGACGCTCTGAACGCAGGGCTGAGGCTGGGTTTTCCCAGTCTACCAGTTCTGCCGCCTCATCGTCTTACACTGAGTCCACCAATGAGCCTATGCAAATCGGGGGTGTTAGGAGTCCCATCACTTCAAGGGAAAGGGAGCGCAGAAGGCCCGAGAACGCCTGTTTTTACTGCGGCTTGGGGGGCCATTTGGTAAAGGAATGTCCTCGAAAACCCAAATCTAGGAAACCGGATTTTCGTCTAGCTCGATCCTAGATACGGGGGTAGGATCGAGTTCTCCATGTTCTTCCCCGCATCTTGCTCCATCGTTTGGGCGAATCAGGCCGATTCAAGTAGAAGCCACCTTACAGCCTGCCCCTGGTATCGTTCATTCCGTACAGATCACTATTGATTCCGGGGCCTCCGGAAACTATATTGATATCATCCTGGCCCAAACACTGAACCTACCTCTGATCAACAAGCCCCGACCCGAACCGGTTCAAGCAGTCGATGGGACGGAGCTCGTGTCTGGTCCCATTAAGCAACAGACTGCTCCCCTTCTCCTAACCATCCATTCAGTCCATAAAGAAACCCTCCACTTCGACCTAATATCCATGCCCCAGTTTGGGATCATTGTCGGTATACCCTGGTTACGGGAACACAACCCGCATATCGATTGGGGTACGGGACATGTACACTTCGAATCCGAACTATGTCAGAACTTCTGCCTACCTGTGGATAGGGAGATTAACACCCCAGCATTGGCTCTTGGTGCGGTTGCCCAACTATCAATATTGGGTGACGTAGTACCCCCTGCCTCACACATAGTGGGTTTAGTCACCAATCGTACACCTGAGGTTTATCAAGATTACAGCATGTTATTTGATCAGGGCTCCTCCGAGGTACTCCCTCCTCACCGCCCATATGATTGCCCGATTGACTTGGTTCCCGGGGCCGTGGTACCGTTGGGCCGCATCTATTCTTTATCCCTGTCGGAGGAACAGACTCTTAAAGAGTACATTGATAAAGCACTGCGCCTGGGTCACATACGACCGTCTAAATCATCTGCAGCTAGTCCCATATTTTTTGTGCCTAAAAAAGAGGGCGATCTTCGACCCTGTGTTGATTATCGTCGGCTCAATGCAGTCACTATTAAGAATCGTTACCCTATTCCACTCATTACTCCTCTCCTAGACCGCTTGATCCATGCCTCTATATACACCAAATTGGATTTACGGGGAGCCTATAACCTTGTTCGCATCCGAGAAGGAGATGAGTGGAAAACCGCCTTCTGTATGCGGTATGGTCTTTATGAGTATACGGTCATGCCCTTCGGTCTATGTAATGCCCCGGCTACTTTTCAACATTTCATGAATGACATCTTCTCGGGCATCCTAGACGTGTTTGTGGTGGTATACCTTGACGATATACTCATTTTTTCTCTCTCTTTGAAAGAACATATCCTACATGTACGAGAAGTGTTGTCTCGGTTGCAAAACCACTCGCTATTTGTGAAGCCCGAGAAATGCCTATTCCATGTATCTAACGTGGAGTTTTTGGGGTTTAGCATTACACCTGGTGGTCTGGCCATGAACCATACCAAAGTGCGGGCAATCCTCGAATGGCCAACACCAAAGAACCTAAAAACCTTACAATCCTTCTTGGGTTTCGCCAACTTTTACCGGCGTTTTATCTCTGGGTTCTCTTCTCTTGTGGCTCCTCTCACATCCCTCACCAGTCCCCTTGTGCCGTTCAAGTGGAAGGAGATACATCAGCAGGCTTTCGACGCATTAAAGACCGCCTTTACCACTGCCCCTGTGCTCCAGCATCCCGACCCTGACCAGCCATACGTTGTTGAGGCTGACGCCTCTTCCTTCGCGTTGGGGGCAATCCTGTCACAAGCCTGTCCCACTACAGGACGTCTTCATCCTGTAGCCTTCCATTCACGCAAGTTCAACCCTGCCGAGACCCATTACACCGTAACCGAAAAAGAGCTACTGGCGGTAATGGACGCCTTTCGAACCTGGCGTCATCACCTGTTGGGGGCTAAACATAAGGTCACGGTATACACCGATCACAGAAATTTGCAAGACCTGGCGGCCCTAAAATGCATAAACAGCAGACAGGTCAGATGGCACCTATTCTTCGCTGCTTTTGATTTTCAGATCAAACATCGCTCTGGCTCTGAGCATAGCAAGGCCGACGCCTTGTCTCGCTCACCTGGGGGGGTTTCATTACCGGTATTTCCAGATACACTCTTACCCCTAGGTCAGGTTGTTTGCATTTGCACCCCTCCTTTGACGCTACTAGAGGAGATACGCTCTTGGGTCAAAGAACACCCCGATCAACTGTCAGAATGGGATCCCACCTTTCACGACGGTCTCCCATACGTACAGGACCGCTTAGTTCTCCCTACCTCTGACACCAGAAATCTGGCCCTGGAGTGGTCTCATGACGCCCCGATTAATGGTCACCCAGGTCAGGCCCGTACTTTGGACCTCCTAAAACGCTGGTGTTGGTGGCCTTCCATGAGACGTGATGTGGGCTGTTACGTAGACTCATGCTCGGTCTGCGCTCAGGGAAAACATCGTAGGGGTCGTCCGTTGGGTCTTTTACGCCCCTTGCCCATGCCGCCAAGGCCCTGGCACACCCTGAGCATGGACTTCGTGACCGAATTACCCAGAATCCAGGGTTTTGACACCGTATGGGTAGTGGTCGATGTCTTCACCAAGATGGCCCGTTTCGTCCCTTGTCGCGGTATTCCTTCTGCCCCTGCCTTGGCCAAGCTCTTCTTTGATTCAGTGTTTTGTCTATACGGCCTTCCTTCTGTCCTGGTCTCCGACCGTGGCTCTCAGTTCACTTCCCGTTTCTGGCGTGCCTTGACCGCTCTGCTGGGTATCGATGCACGGTTTTCATCCGCCTACCATCCAGAGACCGATGGGCAAACGGAGAGGACGAATCAGTCCATGGAGCAGTATCTGCGTTGTTTGATACTCCAGCAGCAAACTACCTGGCTACAGAACATCCGATATGCTGAGTTTGCCTATAACAACGCTACACACTCTTCCACTGGTTTCTCTCCGTTCTATGCCATGTATGGTCAGCATCCCCGCTTCCTCCCTGTCCCCGACATGTCACCCTCCGAGAATCCTGCCGCAGCTACCTGCGTTCGGGATGTGTCTGCCCTCCATGCTCAGGTCCTTGTTCATCTCCAGGAGGCACAGGCTTCCATGAAGGCCTCCTCGGACGCTAGGCGCACTGTGGCTCCTTTATATGCCGTTGGTTCCCGGGTTTGGTTGTCCTCCCGTCATCTCCGCCTGAAGGGGTGTCGCAAGCTCTTGCCCCGTTTTTTGGGTCCGTATGTTGTTTCCCGGGTCATCAATCCGGTGGCCTATCGCCTCGTCCTCCCTTCCTCTTGGCGGGTCCATCCTGTGTTTCATACCTCCCTTCTCAAGCCGTGTCCCTCCTCTACCCGTCTCCGCACCTCTCCTGCCCCTGTTTCCCTGGAGTCACCTGATGTTTTCGAGGTCTCGGACATTCTGGGGTCCCGTTTCCTTAGGGGTCGCCTGCAATACCTGGTCGATTGGTTGGGTTATGGTCCGGAGGAACGTTCCTGGGTCTCTGCCTCGGATGTCCATGCCCCCCGGTTGGTTGCTGGGTTTCATCGGGCGCATCCTTCGTGCCCACGGGGTCGTGGGCCTTTGGGGGGGGGCTCTGTCATGCCTGCAAGGGGTCTCCCCGGTCACGTCCCGTCACCCAATCACATGACCACCCCCGTCCATTTACCTTTCTCCCGGGGCTCGCGCAGGCAACCCAGTTTGGCTCACGCGCTGACAAGGCAATCACCACATGCCTGTCAGTCGCGCTTACGACCGTTTCTCCATTGGCAGTTGCCATGGAGATTAGGCAGCCGCTCGAGCGGTAGCACACGCTCTCGCACCGTTGTGGCCCGGTCACGTGACTTGATTACACGATCACGTGACCCTGATTTACGGTCACGTGACTCCGTTCAGTGTCACGTGACCAGGAAGTAATGATATTTAAACGGTGCAGTGCCTAGACACCACGCTTCACAGCTGTTTTCCTCGGAGGCTCTGTCTGGCTGATTTACCTGTGCTACTCACCCGGCTTCCTCGAATCCTGCTCTTGTTTGTTGGACTCCTTGTGGATCACGTTTGGCTACGGCGACATTGGCTCTTCTATACATCACGGCTCCTGACCTCGGACTGAATCACGGACTTCCTCTGCTCCTTGTTTCCTATTGATACGGACAGCTCTCTCTGGCTACAGACCTAATTTTGTTCAACGGATACCTCTTGGCTTTCCCGGATTGCCTCTCTGCACTAACTGGTCACACTCCTCCTGGTGGCTATCATCGGACTAATTGAGGCCCTTCCTCCAATACTACTCTCTCCAGTTGGAGACGGATACTTTTGGGTCCAGAAGGGGTTCCTTGTCTGCGTGAGTCCCGGAACCTTTCCCCTCTTAGGTCCAACATCCATTACATCAAAGACCCCGGTAAGGCTTGAACTCTTCTCTGTTACATATACATGTAGTACCTGCCTGCTTGAATTATAACCATTGCCTTTTTTCACAGCTGCCTTGGGGTTCCTATTACTTCGGTTCCGGCGTTGGATTCTTTCTCCACCTGTGGCCTCAAGGGTTGCACAGGGAGTGATAAGCGATTCTCCCTGTGCGGCACTTGGGGACGGAGGTCCCCTATATCTTCACGACTCTCAACACTTAACACATGACCACACCTAGCCGCAGCTTGCCCCTCGTCGGCAGCAGGTCTGCCGGACGGGTGAGCCTGGTTCTGAGTGGTGATGACATGTAGGTCTGCATGCAGAACCTCCCGTGATACACGTGCTTCCTCTTGCAAGGTAGCACGTGTAACACGGAGTTCCTCCTGCAAGGCCTGGCTTGACAACCGCTGCACCTCCCGGCAAGCATGTAGCCCAGCCGAGATGGTACGCTCAAGCTATGCAAACCTTTCCTCTGCCCGCTCCCTCTGGGACATCAGAAGGCCACCCAGAGTGGATCTGAGGGAAGCATACTCCTCCCTCAGGGCCTCCATGTCTGCCTCCGCGTGAGCAGCAATTGCTTCACACAGAGACAACATTTCAGCCTGGCGTGCCCTGTCTGAGGCCGCCATGCCCAGCCAGAGCGAGCGGGCCATGGACCGTGCCGCCTGTTGCTGGAGAACCACCTGCCTAGCAAGGGGAGCACATATCGGGCCACACGCTCCATGCTCTCAGCGATGTTCTCCATTGCTGCCCCCTGGCGTTCAGAATTGGCAGTCATGTCTTGCTCCCACTCAGTATACAGCGGTTTCTGGCGGCGACCGCGTTGCTGGGCTTGATGCCTGCGGGACCCAAGGACTGGGTGTCCTCGTTGTGTTGGCACCGCCGCAGCTGCACGACTACATGCCCCCGTCAACGTGATGTCCCAGGCACATCAGTGACTGGTGTGGAGGGTGACCCTGCGTCCCGATCCACCATGGGCGGAGGTTCCAAGGCTGTCTGACCCCTCAGTGCAGGTGTCGCGGACAGAGGAGTGTCCACATCAGAATCACTCACCCCTGACATATGGACCTGATGCTCATCCAACTCGACATGGTCGTCAGAGTGTTCATCAGGGCTGGACTCATAGGCAGCCAGAGACAGGATGGACTGTAGCACTTGGTGGTTTTCGTGGCCTACCACCCCACGACCCCCACTTGTGCTGGGTTGATGTAGTGATAACAACCCTGTGACTGGCATGACAACACCATCCTCCGGCTCCATTGCGTCATCACCTGAAAAATAGAGAGGAAAAAGGTCACTACACATGTTAGAAGCACACTACACACATACACACACCGACACCAAACACATCAGGCAGACGTGTGACACACAAAATAGAACCTGGCATGCATGCTGGGTAAACTTGAAATTGTTTCTGTGATTAGACCTGTGGAAAGGTGGCAGTTTGCACTGAAGTGGGTCTATGCAGTGCAGCAAATATGTATGTTACTCACTATCTACATGTACAAGGACTTCATGGTGTGTGTCAGAAAATGTGAAGGCAGTGCAAGGTCAACTTCAGGCATCACGTGCTATGTGCATTCAATGGGTAGCATATCTACAAGCAAACCACCCCTCCCCCCAAGTGCAAAAGCAGGGATGCCTAGCATGGTATCAAAAGGCTGACCATAGACCTGTGTATTGACAGACAGTGTTGACCAGCATCAACAGCATCATGTGAGTCAAGTGACAACACAGCAAATGATGATGGGACAGTAAGCAGGACACATGATGAAACCTCTGGAGTACACCCACGTGTGAAGAAGACACTACACCAGTTGGACAGAGTCATTGGCCATTAAACAGGCTGAGGCCTGTGACCGACACAGATTGTCAGACCCTCACATCAATTTGAGCCGACCGACAGCAACTTCGCCAAAAATGAGAAATAAATTGATAACCTCGATCCGTAATTAGAACCGAAGGAAAACCGTGCAGTCGGACGATGTTTTCGAGAAATTCTCGGGCCAGAGTTGCTGCTGTTGGCAAGCCTTTGAGCGGAATGAAATGCGCCATCTTGGAGAATAAGTCCACGATTACTAGAATCGTATTGTATCCGGAGCATGGAGGTAGATCGGTGATGAAGTCCATAGAAAGCGTATGCCAAGGGCGAGGTGGGATGTCAATAGGGCGTAAGAGGCCTGCTGGTCTTTCCTTTTGACTCTTGTTTTGGGCGCATACTCCACAGGACATTATAAAGTCTCTGATATCTTTTTTCCAAGACGGCCACCAGAAGTAGCGCTTGATCTTTTCCGAGGTCTTTGCCATACCGGGATGTCCTTCCATTAAAGAATCGTGATAACAAGAGATTACTTTTTTCTGTAAATCTGTGCTGGGCAGGTATAATCGTTCTTGGAAATACAATAAGTTGTCCTTTACTGCAAAGTCCTTTCCCTGCAGATGCCAATTCTGTATGTCTGCTGGAGTTACAAGTTGCCTGGCTTTATCCTTAACTTCCTCTATGGATTGTGTGGCGATTACACCCAGAATTCTTTGTTCGGGAATGATTGGTACAGGTTTAGGGTTGATCAAGTGTTCTTCCACTCCCATCCGAGAAAGGGCATCAGCTTTACTGTTTTTTGTACCAGGTCGATAGGTAATTATGAAGTCAAACTCGGCAAAGAATAATGCCCAACGGAGTTGTCTAGAGGATTGGGCTTTTGCGGTTTTCAAATATTGCAGGTTTCGGTGATCCGTAATCACAGTAACGGTGTGTCGGGCCCCCAGCAGATAATGCTGCCAAGCCTTAAAGGCAGACTTGATAGCCAGAAGTTCCTTGTCAGTAATCGTGTAATTGATTTCAGGAGGCGAGAATTTGCGGGACCAAAATGCCACGGGATGCAACTGATTGGTTACCGGGTCCTTTTGTGATAGAACTGCCCCCATGGCAAGGCTTGAAGCATCAGTTTCCACGATGTAGGGGAGATCGGGGCGAGGGTGTTTTAAGATTGGTGCAGAGATAAATTTAGTCTTCAAATCCTGGAAAGCTTGTTCCGCCTCGGTAGACCATTCAAAACGTTTGTTTTTCTTTAAGAAGGCAGTGATGGGCTGGACTATTCGAGAAAATTCGGGGATAAACCTGCGGTAAAAGTTAGCGAAGCCTAACATGCTTTGCACACCTTTTACGGAGGATGGTGATGGCCATTTGAGAACTGCATCGACCTTCTTTGAATCCATACGCACTCCGCTAGGTGATAATATGAATTCAACTTCAGTCACGTTGAAAACACATTTTTCCAACTTAGCGAAAAGTTTGTGTTGACGCAATCTTTCGAGGACCATTTTCACGTGTTTCCGATGTTCAGATTCCGATGAAGAATAAACGAGGATGTCGTCAATGTAAACAACAACACACACATCTATGAGCTCTCTGAGGACATCGTTCATAAAATATTGAAAGGCGGCCGGGGCATTGCAAAGTCCGAAGGGCATAACCTGATATTCAAATAGCCCATATTTGGTGCGGAAGGCCGTCTTCCATTCATCGCCCTCTTTTACTCGTACCAAGTGGTAGGCTCCTCTAAGATCCAGCTTTGTATATATGCATGCTTTTCTGACTTGGTCCAGGAGTTCAGGGATCAAAGGTAACGGATATCTATTCTTGACGGTGATCTGGTTCAGGGAGCGATAATCTATACAAGTTCTAAGGTCTCCTTCCTTTTTTGGAACGAAGAACAAAGCTGAAGAAGCAGGGGACTTGGAAGGACGAATAAACCCATTTGCCAGGTATTGATCCAGGTATTGTCGAAGGTGAAGGTTCTCAGGCTCGGTGAGGGCATAAATTCTACTACAAGGAGGAGTAGATCCAGGTATCAGGTCTATCTGGCAGTCATAAGACCTATGAGGAGGTAGAGAGTTAGCCTGATCCTTCCGGAAAACATCTTGGTATTCTAGGTATTCGGGAGGTAACTGGGGAGTCTCTGAAGAAATTGCTGCCAGTGCAACACCAGGTGGAGGGTGACAAGTAGAGACACATTCTGGAAACTGGACCGTTCTTGCTCGCCAATCGATCAGAGGATTGTGTTTCTCTAACCAAGGTATTCCTAGAATAATCTGAAACTGAGGAGCCTTGATCATATCGAACACGATCTTCTCATGGTGTCCATTTTGACTTACTAGCGTCACTTCTTGAGTGGTATGCGTTACTGGTCCGGAGGCTATCTCCGTTCCATCCACCGTAGTAATGACGTCCTTTACAGCCTTGGGACAAAGAGTTAGATTCATCCTCAAAACCATTTAATGATCCACATAATTGCCGATGGCACCGCTGTCGACGTAAGCTTCAATTGCATGTAATCGATCCGGATTATCAGGGCTAATGAGGACCATAGGTATCACGAAATGCGAGGTCACGGAACTGGTTTTCACGCTCGGCAAGAGGACCTCTATTCTTGTCGGGCGAGGTCGTTTCCCTGCTTAGAGTTTGTAACTTTGGTAACTGCAGCTCCTACTGCCTTCTTGGCAGGTTTCACCGGACAGTCTCGAAGAAAGTGCCCTGAGTTTCCGCAATAGAGGCATAACTGCAACTGTTTTCTCCTTTCCCGCTCCTTTTGTGTTAGAGGACCTTTCAGGCCCCCTATTTGCATGGGTTCCCCGGAGTCTACTCCTTTGGAAGGAGTTGGCGGTTTGGAAAATACTCGAGCATCAAACTTGGAACGATCGGCCTTCCTGTTCTGCAGTCTGTGATCTATTTGAACGACTAAGTCTATGTAGTCCGAACAATCTTGTGGGGGATTCACTACTTGGGCTAACACATCTTTGAGCTCTCCACGTAGACCTCTATAAAACAGCGTAATCCTTTTGTCCTCAGGCCATGGAGTTTCCACTACCAGTCTGTTGAAAGACGCAATATAAGCCAAAAGGTCTTGATTACCTTGTCGCAACGAAAGAAGCTCATTGTCCAAGGCCTGCCCCTGTGAATGTCTTGCGAACAGTTTTTCCATACTGAGCTGAAAAGCTTGAAAATCATGGAGGACATGATCATCTTGATTTACTAGAGGGATCGACCAGTCTGCCGCATTGCCACTAAGGTACGAAAGCACGAAAGCTACTTTAGCTTGATCAGTTGGAAAGGCTGCTGGCCGGCATAAGAAATGCAACCGGCACTGATTGATAAATACTGCAAACCTCTTTGGGTCACCAGAAAATCGATCGGGCGGAGCCAGAGGTACATTCCCAGGTAGGTTGATCTGCACTGGATTCATAGAGGATGTAGAAGGAAGATTTCCCCCAGATGCGGGTAACTGGGTCTGTCCGGCTTGTGACTGTAGCAATTGTCTAGCGAGATCATCTGTTCGCTCCTTGGAAATAATCAGTTCCCTTCTTAGAGCGTTCGTTTCCTGACGGGCTGCATGCACTTCTGCCCTTAGTTCCCCAAGTAACTGGGCTAGCTGGTCGGTATCCGAGGTTTCCATAGCGCCTGGACGGGAGTTTGCGGTAGGATTTGCGTTCTGTAACGCTCACCTGATTCCCGTAGAGGCGCCGGTCTTGACTGGGCGTATACCGTATCTTCAAAGGTGATGTGTAACACACGGCTGGCTCTTTGGGCTGGACCTCTGTGCACTGTATGTCTGACTCGAAGGGTAAGATGTCTGCAGATAGAAAATATGGGATTAATGAACTGGGTTATTGAATGTCTCTCTCTTCTTCCCTTTCTCTTCTCCTGTAGAACCCCAAAGGTTAACGCTCTCACCTTAGGTAAGTGAACGCCGTGCTCTCCATCTGCCTCGGGGCAGGGTGCTGTAACCAGTTTCTTCACTGGATAAGGGGAGCAGGCCTCTTGACTTCAGAGGACTGCTGTCCGTCGTTTACTGCACGAACGGTAAGTTTCGAGTAATTCTAATGTCTTTAAAAGTCTTTAGTAATGATGTCTCTTGATTTGCAGGGTTCCGGCGATGGCGGATGACGGGCTGAAGTGAGTTGAAGATGGAGCCCGTGTGATGAATAGAAGCGCCTGGAAGCACGTAAGTAAGCGCTTGTTGCCTGCTTCACGATGCGCTCTAACTGTCTTTGTATTTTGCAGGTACAAGTTCTGGAGCGGCTGCAAGGTGCCGGTATACCCACTGGGTTAGATGTGGAAAGGAGTAATGGCACGTGAGTATTAAAGTTCCCCAATGTCTTTAAACGCACCTTGTTTTGTCTTTCAGATGCGGAATGCAGTGCGAAGATCTCCGGAGCGCACGAAGAGTAGGTAAGCCTTTGTCTTTCAGATGCCGGAATGCAGCGCGAGGCGTTGGTGACAGCCGATGGACCAGGTAAGTGAAGCGCTGTAACTGAAGACCGTAAGGCTAACCTGTTCTTTCTTGTCTTTATAGGTGTTGCTGAAGACTGGATTCAGGATGGTAAGCCTTTTTCCTTAGGCCCAGGATCAGATGCAGAAGACACAATGAGCGTTCTGCTGCAGAGGATGCAGAATAACGCAAAGCAAGATTCATCCATCGGGTGTGGTTTAAATAGCCTCCTGTAGTGCTTCGGTGTCTCCTTCCACAGCCACGCCTAGGTAAGAAAAGAGTTCCTGTTTTCCAGAAGAGTTCCAGTGTTCTGAACCTAGGGAGTGGCTCCTGCCCCACCCAACAGGAAAAGTAGTTCCAAACAGAAGAGGATCAGAGGCTCAACTGGCAGGCAAGTAAGCAGCATGGTCTGCTGCAGGTAAGTCCACCCAAGCATTATGAGCCCGGCGCTTCCAGCGCTGGGACTGGGCATATTTATGAGCCTGGTGCCACTGGCGCCAGGACTGGGTCCAAAAGGTCCCAATTGGGACTGGTTGGCACTCGGAACCTGGGTTATGGATCTGCTTCCAAGGGAGTTGGGAAAACCCTGACCTTTTGGAAGCAGAGATCATGAGAGTAACACGAAAAACACGTACGCGCGGGACACGCAGGCTACCATGACCTCCAAAACGGGTGCCATACACAGGGGCACCCGCAGTGGGAAAAATAGCTTGCGCGACTCACCGTCTGACTAGCGCGATGCAGAAAAACACACGTAGCCAATACCCCCGCCAAAAGAAGAGATACGCCCTTGATCGCTGTGAAGATGTGATGGCACGCGAAACACGAAGCAGCTACACACGTCGGTCTCCACGAAAGGCACGTACAGCGAACTGCTGGCCCCGCTCACCTTTAAACCGTGCTGATGGAAACGCCTGCGCGCATCGCGCGTAGACCCTTTCCTCGGATTACACGCATTCATACGCGGACGTGCAGTTTTTTCACGCACCCTGAACCACTATGCCCACGTCACGAGGGAAACGTCCGCGCGCGTAACGTCAGAGAAGCGCTTACGTGCTAAGGGCTTTTGGTCCAATGAAAATGCGTACTTGTGCTGACGCGCTTACGCGCTAAGGGCCTTTCCTCCAATTACACGCTGACGTGCAATTTTTTCACGTGCCAAATCACTCCGTATCAAGCTGGCCACGCAAAAACACACGGAAGACCACGCTCCTGCCCAGAAGGCCGAATTACTGCCCCCCAGAGCCCAAGCATGCTACCACCTGCAATCTGCTGCTGCCTGACTGCCTGCTGCCCACGTGCCCTGCTATTTGGTGCCTGCACGTCAGCCAGGGTTCCAGTTGCTGTGTCCACCCCTTCTGGAACAGAAGACTCCCGACTGGGATACCATCGCTCCACAGCCCAGCCCCAGGACCCAGTTGCCCATCCACGCCTGCCTCGGGGGTCGCCATGTCGGGGCAAACACCATCTGAGACCACTGGTGACCCCCAGCCAGAGAGGCAGAGGGCCACCAGCTTCAGTGTGAAGGAAGTTGGTGTCCTGGTGGAGCATGTCCTGGGGCATTATGATGCCCTCTTCGGAACATCACGCACCAACAAGGAAGGACGGGAGAGGATCTGGGATGACGTAGTGGTTGCCATCAATGCGGAGGGGGTGGCAAGCCACGACATCAAGCACGTCAAGAAGCGCTGGGAGGACTTCAGGTCCAGGACCCTCCACAAGGCCCGGCGCCTCGCGGAGGGGGGCCGGGTCAGCATGAGTTCCATCCAGATGAGGGTCCTGGAACACGTATGCCCAGCGCTCCACGCCCAGATCCTTCAGAGGAAGACCCGTCTGGAGTTGAGCGGTAAGTGGCCAAGCAGTGGTGTGCGAGACAGGGCATGTTGCAGTGTGCTGGTAGTCTGATACTTGCCTGTATGTGTGACATGGGCCATGTATGAATGTGTGTGTGCAGGGACATCATGGTCATGCATGGTAGACCAGTAATGTGCAAACCACATGGTTGGTGCATGAGTTCCAATGCTACATGGGGAGCTGTATGGCAAAAACACGCATGAAAGCATGCCAGTGTCTATTCTTGCACATCGTGGGGGTGTGAGGGATGGGTGCTGCTGTCATGTACATGTATGGTGCACATGTGTGTTTGTCTGAGAAGTGTGTCTGTGACTTCGATACGCCATGGATTCATGACACATGTCCGTGATGATGTGTAGATTCACTCATGCAGTGCGGTCACCGTTGTATGCAATGTGTCTATCAACTGTGTTTGTGGTGTACAAGGCATGATGCATGACCCTCCGATGATGTTTGTGCATGGGATCAGTGTGAGCCAGGATGCATGTGAGTTTGAAGGCAACATTTTGATTAATAGAGGCCCTTGTACATGGATGCTGATGTTGATTGCAGGCGCCATGCCTGTTTATGCATGTGTGTTGCGTGCATTCACCCATGTGTTGTGGAGGGACAGGATGGAAGTGACGTTAGACACTGCCACTCATGTGTTTTTGCTTCCTGTCTAGGGGAATATTGTACTGTACCCTGATGCTTGTGTTCTATGTCTCCCGCTACGCAGCGTCAAGTGAAGAAGAGGGCGGAGACGGCGCTGTGGTGCCAAGTGGCGGGGATGCCTCCACTGGGGGGCGATGCAAGGCCCAGCCATCCTCCCAGGACTTGCCATCATCCAGGAGCGAGGGGGCTGGTGCTGCGTCTGCCACTACGGCTGTGGCGGAAGGGCCGGGGGAGCCCCCACAGGGCCTTGCAATGGCGGAAGATGGTACGGAGACATCCAGGTTGGTGGTCTCCACAGAGGAGGAGGAGCCCGCTACTGAGCCGCACATGGGGCCTGGTGGGGGTACTACCACTGGTGCAAGTGGTGCAGTCCAGGGCCACGGTCAGGAGGCAACACAGGTCACCGCGGAGTGGCCTGTGCATGTCCCTGTCCTTGACCCTGTGACTGCACCACCATGCACCAGCAGGGAGGCCCCGTCCCAGGCCCATCCACAGGTAGGGGAGAGTGCCATGTCATCTGCCTCTCCACTACCTGTGGACAAGGGTTCCCATGAACATATGGGCTCCGTCCTGATTGGTGTCACGTTGCGCACGCGTGACATTCGTGATGACGTGCGTTCTTCCTGGGCAGAGAACGCATGCCATCACGAAGAGCAGCGTCGCAACGTGGCACTGTTGGGAGGGGCCCTGGTTGGTGGGTTCCTACATGTGACGCGCACTCTGGCGGACCTCTCCTCCTCTGTGGAGACGATGCACCAGTCGTTCTCCCTGCCGTCTTCCGGCCCAGATTCCACCAGGGCCCCCTGTGGACCTGGCCTGACCAACACAGCCAGCTTGGTGGAGATCCCATCCCTGCCACAGTCGGGAGTCGGCGGTCCAGTAGGGGTGGACACCACAACTGTAGACCAGCTGATGGAGGATATGCAGGCATCATCGGACAGGGCACATGGACAGCAGCAGCAGGAGCAGGCTCTAGGTGGGAGCAATGATGGTTCGGGGTCATCGACATCAAGGGGGCAGGCATCGGCCAGAGGGCAGGAGGACCCTGGAATGGATGTGTCTTCCGTGTGGCTGCGGTTGGGCCAGCGTATAGGTGCGGAGCGGCGGCAGGCGGAAGATGCGTGGCTCACCATGGTCAGGGCGGAGTTCTCCATGCGTCGGGCGTTGAGGCGGGCAGAGTTCCTCGAGGCGACTCGCAGGGAGTTGGAACAGGCCTTGAGTGCCTCCCTGCGAGTCCTCACGGCCAGGACAGAGGCCCGCCTCCAGCAAATAGACATGGAGTTCGATGATGCCCTGGCCGAAAAACATCAATGAGTGAGCCGCAGGACTTGCCTGTCGCCATTGTAAATAGTTTGTAGTGTTAGGTTTCCTTTTATTTTTTTATTTTGGGGCTTTTGGACTATGCCCCACACTTTTGTAAATAGTTTTTTTGTTAGGTAGGTTATTAGATAGGTTTCATTTTTTTCGTTGGGCTCATGGACCCTTGAAAATTGTATTGTACATAGTTGGACGTTGGATTTATTTGGACATTTTAATTTCATTTCAACATGGATCAATGGATTTACCTTTTTGCGTTTCATTTGGATTTGGTTTGGTGGACAGAGAGGTTTGGCCATTTTTCTTTTGGACTTGGATTTTTTTGAGGATTTTTTTTTTTTATTTGGACATGCATTTCATTTCATGTATGCCATTATTTTATGCTTTAAGTAATTTCAATTGGTTTTCATGTTAATACATTTTGATCTTTTACTTCAATGTGTGGGATTCACTCATTGGGTTCATGCATGTTGACATGTGGGTTTGTGTGTGTGTGTGTGTGTGACGGACATGTGTTGATGTACATAGTTGACTTTTGGTTTGTGTCATGAGATGGGCATGTCACTGCTGGGTGGGTGAGTGGGTGGGGGGACATGAGTGGGACATGAGTGGGGGCCTGCTGGCAGGTGCCCCTCACTGCTGGGGGGTGGGGGTGCAGGGGGACATGAGTGGGGGCCTGCTGGCAGGTGCCCCTCATTGCTGGGGGGTGGGGGTGCAGGGGGACATGAGTGGGGGCCTGCTGGCAGGTGCCCCTCACTGCTGGGGGGTGGGGGTGCTGGGGGACATGAGTGGGGGCCTGCTGGCAGGTGCCCCTCACTGCTGGTGGGTGGGGGCCTGCTGGCAGGTGCCCCTAACTGCTGGGGGGAGGGGGCGCTGGGGGACATGTGTGGGACATGAGTGGGGGCCTGCTGGCAGGTGCCCCTCACTGCTGGGGGGTGAGGGTGCAGGGGGACATGAGTGGGGGCCTGCTGGCAGGTTCCCCTCACTGCTGGGGGGTGGGTGTGCTGGGGGACATGAGTGGGGGCCTGCTGGCAGGTGCCCCTCACTGCTGGGGGGTGGGGGCGCAGGGGGACATGAGTGGGACATGAGTGGGGGCCTGCTGGCAGGTGCCCCTCACTGCTGGGGGGTGGGGGCGCTGGGGGACATGTGTGGGACATGAGTGGGGGCCTGCTGGCAGGTGCCCCTCACTGCTGGGGGGTGGGTGTGCAAGGGGACATGAGTGGGGGCCTGCTGGAAGGTGCCCCTCACTGCTGGGGGGTGGGGGTGCAGGGGGACATGAGTGGGGGCCTGCTGGCCGGTTCCCCTCACTGCTGGGGGGTGGGGGTGCTGGGGGACATGAGTGGGGGCCTGCTGGCAGGTGCCCCTCCCTGCTGGGGGGCGGGGGTACTGGGGGACATGAGTGGGGGCCTGCTGGCAGGTGCCCCTCACTGCTGGGGGTTGGGGGTGCTGGGGAACATGAGTGGGGGCCTGCTGGCAGGTGCCCCTCACTGCTGGGGGGTGGGGGTGCTGGGGGACATGAGTGGGGGCCTGCTGGCAGGTTCCCCTCACTGCTGGGGGGTGGGGGCGCAGGGGGACATGAGTGGGACATGAGTGGGGGCCTGCTGGCAGGTGCCCCTCACTGCTGGGGGGTGGGGGCGCTGGGGGACATGTGTGGGACATGAGTGGGGGCCTGCTGGCAGGTGCCCCTCACTGCTGGGGGGTGGGTGTGCAAGGGGACATGAGTGGGGGCCTGCTGGAAGGTGCCCCTCACTGCTGGAGGGTGGGGGTGCAGGGGGACATGAGTGGGGGCCTGCTGGCCGGTTCCCCTCACTGCTGGGGGGTGGGGGTGCTGGGGGACATGAGTGGGGGCCTGCTGGCAGGTGCCCCTCCCTGCTGGGGGGCGGGGGTACTGGGGGACATGAGTGGGGGCCTGCTGGCAGGTGCCCCTCACTGCTGGGGGGTGGGGGTGCTGGGGAACATGAGTGGGGGCCTGCTGGCAGGTGCCCCTCACTGCTGGGGGGTGGGGGTGCTGGGGGACATGAGTGGGGGCCTGCTGGCAGGTTCCCCTCACTGCTGGGGGGTGGGGGTGCAGGGGGACATGAGTGGGGGCCTGCTGGCCGGTGCCCCTCACTGCTGGGGGGTGGGGGTGCTGGGGGACATGAGTGGGGGCCTGCTGGCAGGTGCCCCTCCCTGCTGGGGGGTGGGGGTGCTGGGGGACATGAGTGGGGGCCTGCTGGCAGGTGCCCCTCACTGCTGGGGGGTGAGGGTGCTGGGGAACATGAGTGGGGGCCTGCTGGCAGGTGCCCCTCACTGCTGGGGGGTGGGGGTGCAAGGGGACATGAGTGGGGGCCTGCTGGCAGGTTCCCCTCACTGCTGGGGGGTGGGGGTGCTGGGGGACATGAGTGGGGGCCTGCTGGCAGGTGCCCCTCACTGCTGGGAGGTGGGGGCGCAGGGGGACATGAGTGGGGGCCTGCTGGCAGGTGCCCCTCACTGCTGGGGGGTGGGGGCGCTGGGGGACATGTGTGGGACATGAGTGGGGGCCTGCTGGCAGGTGCCCCTCACTGCTGGGGGGTGGGTGTACAAGGGGACATGAGTGGGGGCCTGCTGGCAGGTGCCCCTCACTGCTGGGGGGTGGGGGTGCAGGAGGACATGAGTGGGGGCCTGCTGGCCGGTTCCCCTCACTGCTGGGGGGTGGGGGTGCTGGGGGACATGAGTGGGGGCCTGCTGGCAGGTGCCCCTCCCTGCTGGGGGGTGGGGGTGCTGGGGGACATGAGTGGGGGCCTGCTGGCAGGTGCCCCTCACTGCTGGGGGGTGGGGGTGCTGGGGGACATGTGTGGGACATGAGTGGAGGCCTGCTGGCAGGTGCCCCTGACTGATAGGGGGTGGGGGTGCAAGGGGACATGAGTTGGTGATCACTAGTGGAAGGTAACATGTGTGCTGGTAGGGGGCATGGCCAGGGGTGCAGGGTAGTCCCCTGTGTTGTGGGTTGCCTGCAGGGGCCGTGGATGGGGTGGAGGGCACACCTGGGAGGACCCACACTGCCAATTCACGTGTGGTACTCCCCGTGCACCCCACTAGATACACGTCCCCGCTCTGACAGCGGAATCGCGTGCAAAACTTCCCGCGAACCCTAGTAATACACGTACCCCACTCGCACAGGGCCCTTCGTGTGTGAAACTTCCCGCGAACCCCAGTAATACATGTACCCCACTCGCACAGGGTCCTTCTCGCGTGAAACTTCCTGCGAACCCCAGTAATACACGTACCCCACTCGCACAGGGCCCTTCGCGTATGAAACTTCCAGCTAACCCCAGTAATACACGTACCCCACTTGCACAGGGCCCTTTGCGTGTGAAACTTCCCACGAACCCAGTAATACACGTACCCCACTAGGACATGGGCCTTTCGCGTGTGAAACTTCCCGCGAACCCCAGTAATACACGTACCCCACTCGCACAGGGCCCTTTCGCGTGTAAAACTTCCCGCAAACCCCGTAATACACGTACCCCACTCGCACAGGGCCAATCGCCTGTGAAACTTCCCGCGAACCCCAGTAATACACGTACCCCACTCGCAAAGGGCCAATCGCGTGTGAAACTTCCCACGCACCCCAGTGATACACGTACCCCACTCGCACAGGGCCAATCGCGTGTGAAACTTCCCACGAACCCCAGTAATACACATACCCCACTCGCACAGGGCCCTTTCACGTGTGAAACTTCCCGCGAACCCCAGTAATACACGTACCCCACTCGCACAGGGCCCTTTCGTGTGTGAAACTTCCCGCGAACCGCAGTAATAGACATACCCCACTCGCACAGGGCCCTTCACGTGTGAAAATTCTGGCGAACCCCAGTAATACACATACCCCACTCGCACAGGGCCCTTTCGCGTGTGAAACTTCCCGTGAATCCCAGTAATACACGTACCCCACTCGCACAGGGCCAATCGCGTGTGAAACTTCCCGCGAACCCCAGTAATACACGTACCCCAATCGCACAGGGCCAATCGCGTGTGAAACTTCCCGCGAACCCCAGTAATACACGTACCCCACTCGCACAGGGCCATTCACATGTAAAACTTCCCGCGCACCCCAGTAATACACGTACCCCACTCGCACAGGGCCCTTTCGCGTGTGAAACTACCCGCGAACCCCAGTAATACACGTACCCCACTACACAGGGCCAATCGTGTGTGAAACTTCCCACGAACCCCAGTAATAGACATACCCCACTCGCACAGGGCCCTTCGCGTGTGAAAATTCCCACGAACCCCAGTAATACACATACCCCACTCGCACAGGGCCCTTTCGCATGTGAAACTTCCCGCGAACACCAGTAATACACGTACCCCACTCGCACAGGGCCAATCGCGTGTGAAACTTCCCGCGAACCCCTGTAATACACGTACCCCACTCGCACAGGGCCAATAGCGTGTGAAACTTCCTGTGAACCCCAGTAATGCATGTACCCCACTCGCACAGGGCCCTTTCACGTGTGAAACTTCCCGTGAACCCCAGTAATACACGTACCCCACTCGCACAGGGCCCTTTCGCGTGTAAAACTTCCCGCGAACCCCAGTAATACACGTACCCCACTCGCACAGGGCCAATTGCGTGTGAAACTTCCCGCGAACCCCAGTAATACATGTACCCACTCGCACAGGGCCCTTCGCGTGTAAAACTTCCCGCGCACCCCAGTAATACACGTACCCACTCGCACAGTGCCAATCGCGTGTGAAACTTCCCGCGCACCCCAGTAATACGCGTTCCCCGCTTGCCGTGTGGCGGCCATGTATACTGGTACAGGGTTAGCGCAGCCCTTTGCGCTGGATTGGGGATTTTGATGGCTTTTCCCTGCGCTAGGGGCGTTCTTGGGGGCGTAACTGGTGCTGCTGCAGGGTTACTGCGCCACTGTGCGCCACGACTGGTTTTGGTAGCTAAAATCCATGAATACGCTGTGCGCGGAAATGGATTTTAGCGCACGCAGCTGGCGCAGACAATCGCAAGCGCACACTGTGCGCCAGCCGCGTGCGCCACTTGTGCGCTAAATTCTATGAATTACCCCCTTATTCTTGGGCGTGTAGGCCTTCCTGACCCCTTGAATCTCAGTTCCAGTGTATAAAGTCCAAAAATGGGATTTCATCCCTTTTCTGGTGATGCAGGCTTCAGAATGACACAAACTCCTCTTCTGTACTTGATCTAGAGGCAGGTTTTCTGGGTTTCCAAACACCAAGACTCACTCAGGTCTGACGTTTTGCAAGCAGATGAGTCGGTAGGAGTAGCTGGTAGGTTGAGTTGGGGAGGGGTCACTGTGATTTTTCTTTACCTAGGGTTTCTCCTGGCTCCTCTACTCTTCCCCCCCCTGTTCTTACATTAATCTCCCTGAACACACTGTATTATTCTTCCAGTGGTGTGGTTGTCTGGAGCTGGCTAGGCACACCAGGGCCTGCCAGCTGTGGCTATCCAAAAGGCTGCTGTGGTGAACCAGAAGGTGGAGTTGGACAATTGGAGTTCATTCTCAAGAGTGTTTATTCAAAATAAAAAGGTAAAAATGCCTAACTAGCCCTATCACTATGAGGGAAGTGCCCTGCCTAACAAAACAAAAGCTAAGGTGGATTTTAAAGTCTAAAATAAAGTCTTCAGTCCAAATCCTATCCATTAACTGGCCCTACCACTTTAGAAAAACATCTAACTAAAAGGGAATTGGGAGGCTTTGTTCATTAGCCTCAACAGGGGGTCAGCTTGGCCCAATTATCAAAGAAACAGTCGCTTGTTGTAAACATTTCCATTCTTCTGAGATTTTGTGAGAACAACCGAAATAGAATTTTGTACCTTCTGTTACTTGCTCGGTCTTAGTTCAAAGTGTCAGTATCTCTTTCTCAATCTCTCTTTCATAGGATGGTTGCACGCATGGGTTTCTCAGGTTCTCATAACCTTGATAGCTACCCCATCTGTTATTCACAATATTCGTATTTATCTCGGACCCCTTTCATAGGTTATATTCGCACATTCAGGTTTCTCAGGCTCCCGTAACCTTGATAGCGTTATCAAATCTCATTTACAAGATAAAATGTATTTTCCTCGGTCACCCTTTCATAGGGTATTTGCACATTCAGGTTTCTCAGGCTACCTTAACCTCAATACATTTCACAGCTCTTATTCACAATGTTCGTATTTTTCTCAGGTGCCTCTTCATAGGGTATTTGCACATTCAGGTTTCTCATTCTCCCGTAACCTCGATAGCTTTCACATCTGTTAATCACAATGTTTGCACCTTTGATCGGTAGGCTCTCCATCGGGTTTCGCAGGCTACTGTGATGACTCCGAAGTCATCACTGAAACCCAGCCTAACATTTCCTCCCATGTGGCCAGGGAAAGGGAGCCACTACCTGATCCTAACCCTGGGGGTGGTAGCAGGGGGAAGGGTCACATGGGAGCAGGCAGCTATCTGGGTGAAGTGGTGACACCGCTAGGATAGGCAAGGTATTCATCTTCTTCTGAGGATGAAAGTGAAATCCTTCCCATGTACCTTATGGCATGCTATTAATGTGCCAGTCCCTCCAAAAACAATGCCCAAGCAACTTGTCATGAAAAGTCATTTAAACAGAACACATTTGATGCCTCAAAGGTTCAGGAATTAAAGGTGAGAACCTTGAATTGTCATAATTCTGCCGTAATGAGAAATGCTCAATCTAATGTGGAATTAGAAACTCTTTCCACAACCTCCCCTTATTTTAACAACTCTCAGTTCATAGAGCAGCATGGGGTTAACTGAAAGTAACAGGGAACAACCTAATGTCACACATTCTTCTATGGACTTCAGTTCCATAATGCTAAAAGTACTGTAATGAGGAAGAAGACCTCAGAGGCAATGAGGATTCAGAATGGTGAATATTCAAAGGTGCAATCTAGTTATTGCCACTCAAAGCACCTCAGTGGGACATTTAAAATCCAAGATGAGGCTCAGCTATGGAATGAAGGTGAAGCAGAGGAAGAAATGCAAGGAACATTGGAAGGCCGTGCAGGAGGTGTAGCTGAGGACGCAGAAGCCATCTCAGGTGCAGGAGTTGCCACAGAAAGATGTTTGCCAGCCAAAGTCACCACAAAAGGTGAAATTGAGCAGAAACAGAATTGCAGAGTATGTGCAGCGGAAAGCTGCATATTAAGAAGAAGCCCAGCTGAGGAAGAAAAGTGTTTCCAGGGCAGCGTATATGGCAGGTCAGTGAAATCGCAGAAGATGAACGGATCTGCTATCGCTCCTGAAGACTGACACGCAACTTCCCAGAAGCAGGAAGTAGGAAAGTAAGAAGAGTGAATGCAGAAGGACTGCCCAGAAGCCATACAACAAGAGGGAGCTGCTGCAGAGAGTTTGCTAAGAGTGAATGCTGACCCTGGGCGCTCCAAACAAGAAAGCTGTTATGATGCAACAGTTTTGAAAACCAAAATAGTTGATAAATCAAAGCAGAGACTTCCTAATTTCGAATAATTAAATAAATGAAGCAAAGTAGTAAAGACAAAAGTTCCCTTGTTAGGAACTAAAAGAGTGGAAAGTTTATGACCAGCATTATAAACATCCAAGAAGCTGTCAAAAGACTTTAGGCAAACTATCAGTGGGGGAGACCTCTAACAAGTATGATCCACATCCAAGAGGCTGTCAAGACTTTAGGAAAACTACCAGTGGGGAAAGCTTCTAACCAGTAATACCCACAGCCAAAAGGCTATTAGAAAACCATACTAGGACATCCACTGGGAAAGGCTCATAACCAGCATTACCATCAGCCAAGAAGTTGTGAGAAAACCTCAATAAAGCAACCAAGACATAAATCCCCTTATAAGATATATACTTGGGGAAAGCTCATATCTCATATTGCCAACAGCCAAGAGACTGTGAAACCATACCAATGTGGCAATGGCGCTACTCCTTTTTGGGATCTCAACTGGAGGAAACTTGCTACCCAAACTGCTATCAGTCAAAAGGCTGTCTAGAAGATGTTGAGAGACCCTTTGAGAATAATTCTTCTATAGTTTGTTCTCAGTTTAGGGAAAACTGGAACACAAGATATCAAGGGTCAAGAGGCTATAAACAGCAGTCATTGTTCACCCTCCTTCCAAAAGAGATTGGTGTGGAGAATTTTGGAGTCAATATTGCCATCAGGTTTGAAAGTAGTTGTACGAGATTTCTTCTTGGCAGGCGAGTATACCAGGAAAGAAGATGGTGGTTTGGGAAAATATCTTTGTGGCAAAAGATTTGTTGAAAGAACATTTGTTGAATTAAGAGAATCAATTTACTTTATCACTTGTTTGACAAGCCATGGCATCCCTAAGACAAGTTGAGTTTTGCTATTCTGACAAAAGTGTTTTATTTCAAGAAGAAAAATTGAGAAAGATTGAAGTACTATCCTGACAATAAGTAGTTTCTTTAAAAAGGTGTCACATGGTAACAGAACAATTGCACTGATTTGAATGTGTGTTTGTGAAAGAAGGTTAATCATCCTTTTCAAGATGGATATTGTGGAATTGTTTTGAATTATCACCAAACCTTGTGGAAGAGACATTTGTTGTATCCCAAAGAAAGACACAGTAATTGAGAAAGACTCTCCTATCACCTTGAACAGAATGTTGTTGAATCAGAACTGTAATCCAAGTGGTCCTGAATTGATCCAGGGAAAGGGAATCCAACCCTGGTCGCAAGGATTGCTTTCAAGGACCTTTGAGTTTAAATTACAGAATTGTTTGCTGAACTAATGTTAGCCATATTTTCCTTCTATAATTTTATTGTGTGTATTAGTGTGAGGGCCAGATATATTTTGAACACTAGGTCATTTTTCTTTAGTCTTAGTTTGCTAGGCAGGGACTTCTCTATTAGGTTACGGAAAGTTAGGTGTTTATCCAAACCTCTTTTAATTTGAATTAATGGCAAACCTTGAGAAAACGTTACTTTTGTGTCCATCTCGCATTTCAAACACCTCATACTACCATAACCTTGTTGGCTTTTCCTGTGGCTACCCATCTCTGTAGCTATGGTACGATGTATGAAGAGCTCGCGGACTCAGGTGCCCTTCACATATCTGGTCTCGATGCCCATTACTGGCCTCCGGGCCCACTACAACTCGCTTGTGGTCGCGCTACCAGATAGATGAAGTGCAGGTAACCCTGTTTCGTTTCCTTCTCTGATCTCGGTTCCTCGGTTGGGTGGACCGCCAACCTACAGGCATTCCACTAGCACTTCCCTCACGCTCCTTGCTGCCACAGGCTCTGCGGCCCAGTGTGGCTCTGCCCCTCCAGGACATCAACGATGCAGAAGCTCGCCTCTGCCTAATGTTTCCTCCTTCTCCGTAGGAGTTTCCTCTCTTATACATGTCACATGTACAAACAGAATATTTGTCCTCCTTCGCTGACTGTGGTGTTCAGGCTGTTTTCAGCATTGCCTGTAGCCAATACATACAAAGAAGGATCTTTATAGAATATAGTCGTTGTAGGAGATAGTAAAGTCTTTTCAACATCCATATATGCGGACACAGTGGTTTGGATTGGGAGTTCCGCTCGGGAATGTGAGTTCTTGTCCCCAAGAGGGGAGTCACTCCCATTGAAGTTCCGCTTGCTCATACACCTAGGGAGGCAGGGTCTCTAGGGAAAAGGGACAAATTGTCCAGATTTGTCACACTGCTCTTTGCTTTTTCCTCAGTCCCTGCTTTGTTACCTGATGATCTTGCGTCTCTTCCCGCTTGTCCTTATTCTCTGCCTGATGTTAATTGGGCCTCCTTTTCTTGTGCTGTCCGCACCTGGTCTGTCTCTGCCTCCTACATCCGCTGTTGCCATCTACAACTCTCCTGCTGCTCTGGACTTTACCACTCCTGTGGTATGCCCTTCTGCCCTTGATGTTATACTCTCTCCTCCCTCTTTGTTACTTCCAGCCTCTTGATCTGGTCACCTACTCCTACTCCTCTACTTTGGGTTTCACCACCTCCTCCTGCACACTGAACCTCACCACCTCCCCTTGACATTCGCTCTCCGCACCCTCCTTCCACCACCCTCCTTCTAATGTTAGGATCGCTCTCACTGCCTACTGCTATATCCTCCCTTACATTTTTACCACATCCTCCTGTACACTCTTTATGTTGTTACAACCTCTTCCTTCAACAACTCCAATCTCTCTCACAATGTCCTCTTGCATCCTCACTTCTTCTTTGTTACAACCACCTCTTTCAATGGATTGCATCCTCCCACAGATTCCTTATCTTGATAGAAAGCTATCCAGTGTCAGCTGTTCAGATTTATTTTTGTACAGGCGGTGTAGTACCGCTCAAGATCGTCAACGATGACTCCCTTGTATACGGCTGCGCCATTGCTCAATTGGGCGTGACGTCGGGCATCGTATAAAAGGATGCAATACACACCCACAATACAGTTCCTTTTATCTGCGTGTTCATTATGCGATTTGGAGCAAGCTCTGGGTATAAACGCTGCAAGGACTGTAACTCCAAAACGTCCCTAACAGACCCGCACACTTAATGTGTGTGGTGTCTTGGTGTTGGGCATGACACGGAGCAATGTGGTTCCTGCTTGGTGATGAACCCGAAAGCGATAAAGGAACACTCACCAAAACTGGCATTCAGCAGACCGTGGTCTAAATCCCTGGCAAAATTGCGACCAAGGTCATCAGAGCAAAATACTGAGGGGCCAACTCCCAAAAAACATTGAGAAATACATCACCATAAGAAATCAAAAACAAATTCACACTCCTGTAGCGAATTCCACCACTCCTCATCGTCGTCATCCCACAAGAAAAAATACAGATGAGATTCCGACTTGTCGGACGAAAGGCTTAAGTCATACCCCGCAAAGAGTGCGTCTAGGGAGGAGTGTGAGGATTTTAAAACCCAGATGTTCAAAGTCTTTGAGAAGGCCTCGGTTGGTATGGCATCCACCTTAATGCCGCAAGTCGCACCCTGTCCATCCAGCACAAAGGACGCTAAGGTGGGTTGAATGACCTTGTGCAAGACCCTAAGGAGAGATCTCTTCCTGAGCCAAAATCGTTGGCTGCTCCCTCCAGCCAGCCTCTCAACTAGCTTTATCCTTTCACTTCGTTTCACTGTGATTGATTTTCAATGAGGAGGGCAACCCAATACTGTTTGGGCTCAAGCCGATTGGACATGCGGCCTCTGATCCATTGGCTGATTTTCTGGTTGACCAAGCTGGGTTGCTTCAACTGGCTGATGGCCTCCACGATGTCAGTGGTCTGCATACATCCCCAGATGTAGAATTCCAGCAATTGAACATGTATGGGCACCCAAACGTTCAATACTGCAAGATGGTTGAGAAGGCCGTCGTGGCCATGGGGCTCAGCGCTTCATCAAAGCTGGTGTTGCAATACGACCTCACTGACATTCTTTACTGTGGCCCGCATATGAAAAATGCTTTGCCGTTCAAAGCGGCTATAGCAGACACAGTCATCTCCTTGTAGTAATGTGCATGTTCGACATGGCTCCTTGTGGTAATGTCCATGTTTGACCCCGACAGCCGACACAGAGCAGACTAAAAAGTATAAGCCAGCAAGAGGCGATCTCCCATTTCTGATCCGACCCAAACCCAGAGGGTTTATTAGTGCAGACTGCAGCGGTTATTTCTAGGCCTTCAACTTCGAACCTCCCGCGACAGACAGTCGAAAAAAGGTCTTTGCCTTGGGGAGCATGATCCTTAAGGCTACATATGCTTATTGTGCCTTCTCCAAATGTTCCCACATCCTCTGGAATACAATTCCAGAGTCACCTGACCACCTCCTAGTGGAAGACATGAGGGGTGGCTTCCTAGATATAGTGGCTGATGGCAAGAAAATGGCATGTTAGGCACTCCAAGCAGGGATGGATGCGGCTGACTGTATGGGTCATGCTATGGGCACTTCAACAGTCTTTCTCAGGTCGGTGTATTTGAGGGATTTGGGGTTTTCTCTGAATTCCCAAGCAAAATTCCTCAACCTAGCCTTCGATGGCAAGCATCTTTTTGGCTCCAAAGCCGGCAAGTCCCTAGAAAGTTTTAAGGGCTCAAAGGGCTGGGGCTAGCGGTGTAGCAACAGCCACCATAGCAGAATTTTGCATTTAAGACATGGTTACAGAAGGCATTCCACCTTCCTCAGACGGGCGCAAGTGCCCTAGGACACATAGAGTCAACGCAGATTCCCTCGGCCTGGTATAGTTAGAAGAGGAGCGAGACTGTTGACGGCGGCAGTAGCGTCGACTTCCATGTTGCCTCTTTGAGGTCACTCATCAAATTTCACCAGTACGAAGGAGAGTCTTTGGATTCTTAGGCACATGGAAGGAAATTACCTCTGATGACTTGGTCCTTCAGCTGGTTGAGTGGGGCTACTGCCTCCCGTTTTTGAGGAGACCTCTGGACAAACCTCCCCCAACCCCATGGCAGCCAGAATGGGAATAACTGTAAGAGCTGCACACCCTTCTTTTGAAGGGAGCAGTAAGAGGCAGTTCCAGCCAAGGAAGAAGACTTGGCTGGTACTCCCAATACTTTCTAGTTCCCAATTAAGGGGGGGCCTCTGGCAGTTGAACAAATTCCTGCGGAAGGACACATTCAGGATGGTGACGTTGAGGAAAATTCTCCAGGCTTTGCAGTTCCAAGACCGGCTGGTGTCACTTCACCTTTAGGACGCCTATTTTCACATCCACATCCACAGGCTGTTCCTAAGGTTTATCAGCGGGAATGTACATTACCAATTGAAAGTGCTCCTTTTTGACTTGATCTACGCCCCCAGGGTATTTAAAAAACTAATGGCAGTAGTGGGTTACTGCCTCAGGAGAGTGGGCGTCTTTGGGTTTCCATACTTGGATGACTGACTGATCCAAGCACAGTCGCCGGAACAGGTTTCAAGGCATCTTGGGAACACCTGTGCACTGCTGCACGACTTGGGTTTCTCCCTGAACTTGAAGACATCACAAACTTCACCAGCACAAAAACTCCAGTTCATCGGGGCAGTCTTGGACACGTAGGAAAGGAAGGCTTTTCCTCCCGAGGAGAGAGTGACCAGCATGGCCCACATGGTCAGTCTTTTCCAGACTGCAGCAGTCTCCCAGCATAGGCTTTCCTGCGCATGCTGGGCCTCATGGCTTTCTCTATTTCCTTTGTTCTGCATGAGATCCCTTCATTGGCTTCTCAAGAACCAGTGTTTGCAGTTCTTCGGCAAGATGTTGGATGTGCTCCAGGTGTCGAGGTCTGTGGGGAACAGCCTGGCCTAGTGGAGTGACAGGATGAACATGTTGGTGGGAGAACCTTTCTGGGCACCATGGCCGGTGGTACAAGTGGTCACCCATGCCTCGCTGAAGGGCTGGGGGGCTCATTGCGGCTTTCTCCTGATCACTGGTCTCAGAAGGCGAAAGGTTGCCACATCACTCTGCTGCAGCTGCGGGCAATCAGACTGGCGCTGAGAGCTTTTGTGCCCACCCGGCAGGGGAAACATGTCCTCGTGGTGATGAACAACATGGTGACCATGTACTGCCTCAATAAGCAGGTAAGAGTGAGAACACTGCCCCTATGTAGGGAGGCCATGCGGCTATGGTTCTGGATGCTGCAGAACGACATCTCAGCCTCTGCAGTTCATCTGGAGAATGGGTTGCTGACGCTCTGAGCAGACATCTCTTGGGTTCTCAGTAGGTTGCGGGGGATCAGGGCTCGCCTGATCCTGATAATTCCCGACTGGGCGAGGAGGATGTGGTACTCGGAACTCCCAGAACTGGCTGTGTGCCCACCTGTCCCACTTTCTTGGAGGCTGGACCTCTTATCACAGTTGAGGGGAAATGTGCTTCAAGACCCTCTCAACCTGCATGCTTGGCTCTTGAGAGGGTGATGTACGGGGACTGGGAGTTCAACGAAGAAGTTCTAGAGGTGCTGTTGGCTGCACATAGACTGTCCACTAGGTCTCTTTACGCATGCAGATGGAGGGAGTTTGTGACTTGGTATAAGGTGAAAGGGGTGGACCCCATGTCGTGTCCCACCTCCTCTGTGATGGAGTTTTTGCTGGCGTTAGCCAAATTGGGCCTGCAAGTGGGCACGGTTAATGGGTATCTGACAGCTCTTTCTCTTTTTAAAGGATGCCAGAACAAGGTTCCTTCTTTACCGTCCCTGTGGTGGCCCAGTCTTTGAAGGACTTGGTTATATCTTTCCCTCCTTCGCCTTTCATAGTCCCTGATTGGGATTTGAGCTTGGTTATAACCTCCCTGCTGGCAGCTGCGTTTGAGCCTTTCCATTCTGTGTCCATCAGACTTGTCACTTTGAAGACTGTTTTTTTGGTGGCAATCACATCCCCTAGAAGGGTCAGCGAATTGCAGGCATTCCCTAGTACAGCCACTTTCCTGAAATCTTTTAAAGAAAAGGTCTCCCTGAGAGTGAGCCCTAGGTTTTTGCCAAAGTGGTGTCAGAATTTCATTTAAGCCTGAGCATCGACCTGCCAGCGTACTACCCTGCACCCCATCCTTCCAAGGATGAGGAGAGGCTCCAGAGATTGGATCCCAGGACGGCGCTGAGTTTTTACCTGGCCAGAAGTGTCCCTTTTTAGGAAAGATGATCAACTATTTGTGCTTTCTTGCAATCCAGGTTGGGGCATGCAGTTACCAAACAAACTTTCTCTCTGTGGATAGTTCTGGGCATATTTGATTGCTACCGGACAGAGGGTAAGGAGGTTTCAGCAGGGTTTTGGACCCACTCTACCAGAGGCGTGGCAGCCTCTCAGGCTCTCCAGAGGGAGTGCCAGTTAGAGGCATTTTTTGTACAGCAACATGATTTCTCTTCGCAGGTTTGCCAAGCATTACATCAGCTTGAACGTGGCCTGTGGGGCAGACGCACACTTTGGTAGGGCAGTCCTACAGAGTTTGTTGGTATAACTTCCAACCTGCATCCAGCATGGCTACTGCTTTGGGAGTCTATCAAGATGAGGAATCTGTGAGAGAATGCAGTCCATTGAAGGAGAAATTACTTATCAGTATTGTTCTTGGATCGATTCTCCTCCCACAGATTCCTCATTGCCCTCCCAGGCTTACCCCGCTTTGGTTGCCCATAGTCTTAATCTCATTCTGTGGTCATGTTTCTGTGGGTGATGACATGAGGAGCAGAGTGCGACAAAGTCCTATCGTCCCTCCAGGATCTAAATATTGTTATCCCTGAGACCCTTGTAATTACTGGGACGTTGGGTATTTTGCAAACCAGATGGGGAGTGCTGCTATATGACCTGGAGTGTGGATGAACATATGAAGAATGCAGGTGACCTGAGGGGTGTGACCAAGATATGGACCCCAAAGGTACCGTGATTGGGGGGCCCTACAAGAGATGTGTTTGAGGACTCGACCGGAGGGGGAATGCAGAGAGGCAGATGAATACATCATTCATGGCGTAGGCTCCTCCCCCTCCTCTATATCATAAGAGCAAGAAGAATACATCATACATGACGTCTGCCCCTCCTCAGCCTCTATACCGCAAATAGGAGAAACGCTATTCACTAAGACAGCCCTACATGCCTTACCTTGGAACAATCAAAGAAGAAATAACCCTGCAAACCCAAGAAGAAATAAACATGCAGCAAATGAAGATGATGAGAGCAAGTGACTTCACTGCCGAACTGACACCTAAGTATATAATAGACATGAGGCAGATATGCACTCACCATGAAGAAATGCAGACCTTGGGTCAAATGTATATTCAGAAAATTGCCTGCATCATATAGGCATGAAGAACAGAACCTAATCAATGTATGTGCTGAAACGCAAGACAAACTATATACACATATAGCTTGCTAAACGTATAACCACAACAGTAATGAGTGGCCATCTTGAATTAAATGGATGGTGAAGGCACGTTAATGGGAATGGGAAGCGTTGAAGAAGCCTTGAATCTTCAGGTAGATTTGAATTGCTCAATTAGCTGAAATACAGATCTGTGCACGTCAGACAGTGGCTATGTAGCCCCATTCCAAGGTTACTGTGGAAAAGGGAGGTCTGCATGGCTCTGAGGAGAACAGAAGATCATATTTCCCAAGCCTAAAACATATTTCTCTTAGATTAAGTGGAGAACAAACAGCCTTTGAAAGCCAGGTGTCCGTTAATTAAAAAGTGTAATACTGCATTAGGAACAGATCAACCAAGTCTCTCGAAACCAAAGCGAGTAATAACAACCACATTAATATAAGGTAAATTCTAATAAAAGACTAGCAGAATAATTCAAAACATGATCTCACACCTGCCCTATAATTGGACAACAGGGTCCATTCATCAACTCCAGACACAGACAGGCCCATACCTTCACTCCCCTCAAATTCTCAGAACAGAGATACCAGACTCTGCCATGTTCAAGCAAAAGGACCTGGCCTGTGGCCTAGGAAATGAGGCATGGTATCTTATTTAATTAGAAGAAGCGGTTCCTTGATGCCACTCCTCCTACCACTATTTTTTCTCATCTGTTAATGACCTGCCAAATGTTCAAGAATGATAATACCAATGCCAACCAATCACAACTTTCAAAATGATAACGCCCTGTAACTGTTGCATTAGCCAATAACCTGTTGCTAAGATGATTTCTTTCTTACCTTTATCAATTTAGGGATGGTCCTTGGTGGGGCCATCAGATAGTTATAGCCAATGAAAAGACTAACCGTTATATAAAATGTATGTAGACAATTCCCTTAACAAATCCCTCATTCCTGTAGGTTTTGGTGACTAAGATTGGGATGGGACATAAAATCATGATGTATGTTGTGATTAAAACTTGATGTTTCATATTGGAGAAGGTGAGAGCTCTTGAGACTTGTGTGCTTATTGCTGTTCCTGCTTTATATGGATTGTTCATAAAGCAGCCTTTGCCATTTACCTCGACTATTTCTGTTATTCATGTCTGTTCCGCTTGTGCTAGAATCTTTTGGCGCCCCATAACATAAGAGTTCTTGTTCGTTTAAACTTGTTAACTCTTGTAGTGGATTGACCAGCTCTGCATATCCCAAAATCCATTTGGTACAATGCCCTGCAAATCCCATAATCATGCGTATCTGCCTTATGGTTCTTGGTCTGGCTACCTTGCGAACAGCATCTGTACATGCACTAGCTAATAGTCGGCAACCTGCCACAATTCCACAGTAATATACCTTTTCCCTACACAGTTGTAGTTTCAGTTTGTATGCTTAGTGGCAACAGTAAACTAAATCTGTTAACACCACCAGTTTCCTGTTTGCAAGCATCATACGATGTCAAGGCTAACAGGTGGTTGTCCACATACTGTACTAACACAGACATCCCTGGAAGATTTATGGCATCTAAATCATTCTTTAAATATTGAAAACATAAAGTGGGTCTTCTATGTATGTCTGTGGTAGGCAGCTCCAAGTGCACTGGATCCCTTGATGTGAACAGGCACATAGACACCGGCTACATCTTTATAGCAGGATAGAGAAGAAAACAGAGATGTACTGTGGAATGAGTGGCTGAGGGTGGAACATTGTAATGTGGGTTCCAGCTTATGTACTGCTGGAAACAAGGGTAGCACAACTGCATTGAGATTACAGATGTCTTGTACAAATGGACAAGTGTTCTTTACGGCTTCTTCACAGGGACATAAGGGGTATTACAAAAACTACTTGTCTATGATTCCTTGCTTCAAAAGTGAATGTATAATGGGGCAATCCCTTTCTCAGCATATTTGATAATGCAGGATTCTGGCCAACCGTTTGATGAGTCAACTCTTATTTGGACAGGTGTAGTGGTACAGATGCACCCTATTTTGTAATCATGTGATGACCATAGGCATTCAAGGACATGTGATACCAGTTACTTAAGGCTCTGGGACTGGAGGAAGCACCTCCTCTAGTGTTCCTAGAATTGATTCTGTGTTGCTACTGGGAATATGTGGGACCACCTTGCCTGATGTGCAATATATTGCACAGATTAATGTAAATAAGAGGTCTTGACCTAGCAACTTAGCTCGGGCAAAAGGGCTCTACATGAATGCATGTCTATTTGTAATTGGACTGTGGGATATATTTACCCACTCAGCAGTGCTCACATCCATAACCAGGCTGCATTTCGGTAGAAACGGCAAAATGGCTGTGCTGGCTCCTTGGAGCACCACTGCCTCACACCAAAACTGTGTTTTGCAACTACAAAAAGATGGCTGCACCATCTTGCCAAACACATATTGGGCAGGGTGGAACAAGGGGGCATACTGAGAAAGCCTGCTAGTGTGTTTCTTACAGATACAAAAGAAGGGGAGTGAAAAAGCAGCGCTGCTTTGCTGCAAGCCCAAAGTTCCCATTAAAAAAGGGAAATATTTACATTTAAAAATGATGCCGCTGTGATGCTCTTTTCCTCTTATTCCTCGTCACAATACATTTATTAATGAGACCCTGCCATGCCCATTCATATTCACATTTTGCTCCAGCAGACAAGAGCAGTATCCCTGAATGACAGGCTGTTGTTCAGTTCTGAAGGAATCAAATGAAGCTTTACTTCAGCTACACGGCAAACGCTTTACTTTTGGGCAACAAAATATCAAAGATCAATGCGTCTAAAAGGCCCTGGCTTTATGGGCCTATGTCAATTTCAGTGCATCTGTGTTTAAACAAATTGCTGCACACACGAAACTAACTATGGCTACAAAACAATGTGGGACATCAAATGGAAGTGTAGAGGAGGTGCCAAGCACGATTTGCACTCCAGCCGCCCTTTTTGAAGTACCAGGAACATTCACGCCGAAATATGTGAGGTATGATGAGCAAATAAATCAGCAGAGAGCCGCAGTTGGGCTCTGTCCAGGTCCTATCAGAACAACAGCACCTATTGATGTACCGACACCTAAGAAAACCTGGATAGTAAGTTATCCATTGAGAAAACCATATCGGCAAGTGAGA
Organism: Ambystoma mexicanum; assembly: GCF_040938575.1. NCBI lineage: Eukaryota > Metazoa > Chordata > Amphibia > Caudata > Ambystomatidae > Ambystoma > Ambystoma mexicanum. Next base: position 719,491,344 of record NC_090939.1, on the reverse strand, counting down.
CAGAATGACGATTGTCAGAATGTAATACCTGAAGAAGCTAAGAAGATACTGAAGGAAGACGAATGGTGACGTCATAAGAACCCGGACTGACTCACATATAGAAGATATAATGACCTGAGAATGATGACAAAAGAGACAAAATATCATGGATAAGTGACATCCCGAGCCTAACGTGAAACAATTGATGTCAAGGTGTCAGAAACTTATGCCATATGCTCGATGAAGATATTCAGTTAGTTTACACGTGTACAGATGCAAGAAACCGCAAGAAAGCAAAGGAATCATGAGGCTTGCTTATGCTTAAGTAGTAAAATAGATTGGGGCAAACGTCACCTGTACATATCTACCTCAAAAGAGCATTTTATATAAGTATACTTCCACTGCGCACAAGAGTAGAATCAACCATAGGTTACTAAAGGTCTCAAGAGGAGAGTTTTGCAGCAAACAAATCAAGAATTAAAGACAAGAGAAACTCAGACGAAGGTAACCATGCCAAGAAGCCAAGATTGTATCTGCTAGAACAGACCGACAGTGGATACAATTAATAAGAAAGAAGAACAGAGTATCTTGTTCGGAAAGGTCAAGATAAGCCTCAGATGGCAGACGACTGGCAGAATTAAATCAAATACATGAAATTGCATGAAGGAAAGGCTGATGCAGGAAAGGGCGATTTCACGGTGTCGGAATCACGTAACCAGGCAAGCAGAAGGGATGAGACTTTCACACATACGCATGGACCCTTGCCATAGTCCATACTCCTTAACTTTCCCAGACCAAGAAGCAGACTTGAGGCCAACTGCAAAGAAATAATTGTAACGCTCACCTGATTCCCGTAGAGGCGCCGGTCTTGACTGGGCGTATACCGTATCTTCAAAGGTGATGTGTAACACATGGCTGGCTCTTTGGGCTGGACCTCTGTGCACTGTATGTCTGACTCGAAGGGTAAGATGTCTGCAGATAGAAAATATGGGATTAATGAACTGGGTTATTGAATGTCTCTCTCTTCTTCCCTTTCTCTTCTCCTGTAGAACCCCAAAGGTTAACGCTCTCACCTTAGGTAAGTGAACGCCGTGCTCTCCATCTGCCTCGGGGCAGGGTGCTGTAACCAGTTTCTTCACTGGATAAGGGGAGCAGGCCTCTTGACTTCAGAGGACTGCTGTCCGTCGTTTACTGCACGAACGGTAAGTTTCGAGTAATTCTAATGTCTTTAAAAGTCTTTAGTAATGATGTCTCTTGTTTTGCAGGGTTCCGGCGATGGCGGATGACGGGCTGAAGTGAGTTGAAGATGGAGCCCGTGTGATGAATAGAAGCGCCTGGAAGCACGTAAGTAAGCGCTTGTTGCCTGCTTCACGATGCGCTCTAACTGTCTTTTTATTTTGCAGGTACAAGTTCGGAGCGGCTGCAGGGTGCCGGAATACCCACTGGGTTAGATGTGGAAAGGAGTAATGGCACGTGAGTATTAAAGTTCCCCAATGTCTTTAAACGCACCTTGTTTTGTCTTTCAGATGCGGGATGCAGCGCCGAAGGCCTCCGGAGCGTGCGAAGAGTTGGTAAGCTTTTGTCTTTCAGATGCCGGAATGCAGTGCAAGACCTCCGGAGCGCACGAAGAGTAGGTAAGCCTTTGTCTTTCAGATGCCGAAATGCAGCGCGAGGCGTTGGTGACAGCCGATGGACCAGGTAAGTGAAGCGCTGTCACTGAAGACCGTAATGCTAACCTGTTCTTTCTTGTCTTTATAGGTGTTGCTGAAGACTGGATTCAGGATGGTAAGCCTTTTTCCTTAGGCCCAGGATCAGATGCAGAAGACACGATGAGCGTTCTGCTGCAGAGGATGCAGAATAACGCAAAGCAAGATTCATCCATCGGGTGTGGTTTAAATAGCCTCCTGTAGTGCTTAGGTGTCTCCTTCCACAGCCACGCCTAGGTAAGAAAAGAGTTCCTGCTTTCCAGAAGAGTTCCAGTGTTCTGAACCTAGGAAGTGGCTCCTGCCCCACCCAACAGGAAAAGTAGTTCCAAACAGAAGAGGATCAGAGGCTCAACTGGCAGGCAAGTAAGCAGCATGGTCCACCCAAGCATTATGAGCCCGGCGCTTCCAGCGCTGGGACTGGGCATATTTATGAGCCTGGTGCCACTGGCGCCAGGACTGGGTCCAAAAGGTCCCAATTGGGACTGGTTGGCACTCGGAACCTGGGTTATGGATCTGCTTCCAAGGGAGTTGGGAAAACCCTGACCTTTTGGAAGCAGAGATCATGACAGTACCCCCCCTCAAGGCCCCTCCCAAACCGGGCTTCTCCGGGGGTTTTGGCTTGTCAGGAAATGTTCGGTGAAATCTTTTGATTAGGCGAGGAGCGTGGACATATTCAGCAGGTTCCCAGGATCTCTCTTGGGGGCCGTAGCCTTTCCAGTCAATTAGGTAAAATAGTTTAGATTTGGAGATCTTGGAGTCCAGAATGCTTTTGACTTCAAACTCGAGTTCTCCATCAACTAGGATGGGTTTTGGAGATTTAGTTAGTCGGGTTTGAGGTTGCACGGGTTTTAATAGAGAGACGTGGAAGACCGGATGTATCTTCATGTGCGGGGGCAAGTCCAACTTGACCGCTACTGGGTTTACTATGGTAGTGATGGAATAGGGACCAAGGTATCTTGGGTTGAATGTGCGTGGCCCTTTTAGAGGTAGATATTTGGTGGATAACCAGACTTGATCCCCTACTTGATATTGAGGGGCTTCCTTCCGATGTTGATCTGCTCCTTTCTTGTATTGTTCTTTAGCCCTTTGAAGGTGAGAAACAGCTTCCTTAAAGGCTTGGGTGATTGTAGAATGCAGGTAGTCTACTGCTGGTGTTTCAAGATCTTGGAGGGGATCCAACTCCGAGGTTCGAGGGTGACTGCCGTATAAAAGAAAAAACGGGGTTTTCCCAGTTCCCGAATGGACAGAGTTATTGTAGGCATATTCGGCTATCCAAAGGATGTCTTTCCAAGTTTTTTCAGTTTGTTGCAGCATGCACCGTAAATACTGTTCCAGAGTTTGATTGGTCCTCTCGGTTTGTCCGTCGGTCTGAGGGTGGTGACTGGTCGATAGTCTCACATCAATTTGAGCCGACCGACAGCAATTTCGCCAAAAATGAGAAATAAATTGACTACCTCGATCCGAAATTAGAACCGAAGGAAAACTGTGCAGTCGGACGATGTTTTCGAGAAATTCTCGGGCCAGAGTTGCTGCTGTTGGCAAGCCTTTTAGCGGAATGAAATGCGCCATCTTGGAGAATAAGTCCACGATTACTAGAATCGTATTGTATCCGGAGCATGGAGGTAGATCGGTGATGAAGTCCATAGAAAGCGTATGCCAAGGGCGAGGTGGGATGTCAATAGGGCGTAAGAGGCCTGCTGGTCTTTCCTTTTGACTCTTGTTTTGGGCGCATACTCCACAGGACATTATAAAGTCTCTGATATCTTTTTTCCAAGACGGCCACCAGAAGTAGCGCTTGATCTTTTCTGAGGTCTTGGCCATACCGGGATGTCCTTCCATTAAAGAATCGTGATAACAAGAGATTACTTTTTTCTGTAAATCTGTGCTGGGCAGGTATAATCGTTCTTGGAAATACAATAAGTTGTCCTTTACTGCAAAGTCCTTTCCCTGCAGATGCCAATTCTGTATGTCTGCTGGAGTTACAAGTTGCCTGGCTTTATCCTTAACTTCCTCTATGGATTGTGTGGCGATTACACCCAGAATTCTTTGTTCGGGAATGATTGGTACAGGTTTACGGTTGATCAAGTGTTCTTCCACTCCCATCCGAGAAAGGGCATCAGCTTTACCGTTTTTTGTACCAGGTCGATAGGTAATTATGAAGTCAAACTCGGCAAAGAATAATGCCCAACGGAGTTGTCTAGAGGATTGGGCTTTTGCGGTTTTCAAATATTGCAGGTTTCGGTGATCCGTAATCACAGTAACGGTGTGTCGGGCCCCCAGCAGATAATGCCGCCAAGCCTTAAAGGCAGACTTGATAGCCAGAAGTTCCTTGTCAGTAATCGTGTAATTGATTTCAGGAGGCGAGAATTTGCGGGACCAAAATGCCACGGGATGCAACTGATTGGTTACCGGGTCCTTTTGTGATAGAACTGCCCCCATAGCAAGGCTTGAAGCATCAGTTTCCACGATGTAGGGGAGTTCGGGGCGAGGGTGTTTTAAGATTGGTGCAGAGATAAATTTAGTCTTCAAATCCTGGAAAGCTTGTTCCGCCTCGGTAGACCATTCAAAACGTTTGTTTTTCTTTAACAAGGCAGTGATGGGCTGGACTATTCGAGAAAATTCGGGGATAAACCTGCGGTAAAAGTTAGCGAAGCCTAACATGCTTTGCACACCTTTTACGGAGGATGGTGATGGCCATTTGAGAACTGCATCGACCTTCTTTGAATCCATACGCACTCCGCTAGGTGATAATATGAATCCCAAGAATTCAACTCCAGTCACGTTGAAAACACATTTTTCCAATTTAGCGAAAAGTTTGTGTTGACGCAATCTTTCGAGGACCATTTTCACGTGTTTCCGATGTTCAGATTCCGATGAAGAATAAACGAGGATGTCGTCAATGTAAACAACAACACACACATCTATGAGCTCTCTGAGGACATCGTTCATAAAATATTGAAAGGCGGCCGGGGCATTGCAAAGTCCGAAGGGCATGACCTGATATTCAAATAGCCCATATTTGGTGCGGAAGGCCGTCTTCCATTCATCGCCCTCTTTTACTCGTACCAAGTGGTAGGCTCCTCTAAGATCCAGCTTTGTATATATGCATGCTTTTCTGACTTGGTCCAGGAGTTCAGGGATCAAAGGTAACGGATATCTATTCTTGACGGTGATCTGGTTCAGGGAGCGATAATCGATACAAGTTCTAAGGTCTCCTTCCTTTTTTGGAACGAAGAACAAAGCTGAAGAAGCAGGGGACTTGGAAGGACGAATAAACCCATTTGCCAGGTATTGATCCAGGTATTGTCGAAGGTGAAGGTTCTCAGGCTCGGTGAGGGCATAAATTCTACTACAAGGAGGAGTAGATCCAGGTATCAGGTCTATCTGGCAGTCATAAGACCTATGAGGAGGTAGAGAGTTAGCCTGATCCTTCCGGAAAACATCTTGGTATTCTAGGTATTCGGGAGGTAACTGGGGAGTCTCTGAAGAAATTGCTGCCAGTGCAACACCAGGTGGAGGGTGACAAGTAGAGACACATTCTGGAAACTGGACCGTTCTTGCTCGCCAATCGATCAGAGGATTGTGTTTCTCTAACCAAGGTATTCCTAGAATAATCTGAAACTGAGGAGCCTTGATCACATCGAACACGATCTTCTCATGGTGTCCATCTTGACTTACTAGCGTCACTTCTTGAGTGGTATGCGTTACTGGTCCGGAGGCTATCTCCGTTCCATCCACCGTAGTAATGACGTCCTTTACAGCCTTGGGACAAAGAGTTAGATTCATCCTCAAAACCATTTCATGATCCACATAATTGCCGATGGCACCGCTGTCGACGTAAGCTTCAATTGCATGTAATCGATCCGGATTGTCAGGGCTAATGAGGACCATAGGTATCACGAAATGCGAGGTCACAGAACTGGTTTTCACGCTCGGCAAGAGGACCTCTATTCTTGTCGGGCGAGGTCGTTTCCCTGCTCAGAGTTTGTAACTTTGGTAACTGCAGCTCCTACTGCCTTCTTGGCAGGTTTCACCGGACAGTCTCGAAGAAAGTGCCCTGAGTTTCCGCAATAGAGGCATAATTGCAACTGTTTTCTCCTTTCCCGCTCCTTTTGTGTTAGAGGACCTTTCAGGCCCCCTATTTGCATGGGTTCCCCGGAGTCTACTCCTTTGGAAGGAGTTGGCGGTTTGGAAAATACTTGAGCATCAAACTTGGAACGATCGGCCTTCCTGTTCTGCAGTCTGTGATCTATTTGAACGACTAAGTCTATATAGTCCGAACAATCTTGTGGGGGATTCACTACTTGGGCTAACACATCTTTGAGCTCTCCACGTAGACCTCTATAAAACAGCGTAATCCTTTTGTCCTCAGGCCATTGAGTTTCCACTATCAGTCTGTTGAAAGACGCAATATAAGCCAAAAGGTCTTGATTACCTTGTCACAACGAAAGAAGCTCATTGTCCAAGGCCTGCCCCTGTGAATGTCTTGCAAACAGTTTTTCCATACTGAGCTGAAAAGCTTGAAAATCATGGAGGACCGGATCATCTTGATTTACTAGAGGGATCGACCAATCTGCCGCATTGCCACTACCGTACGAAAGCACAAAAGCTACTTTAGCTTGATCAGTTGGAAAGGCTGCTGGCCGGCATAAGAAATGCAACCGGCACTGATTGATAAATACTGCAAACCTCTTTGGGTCACCAGAAAATCGTTCGGGCGGAGCCAGAGGTACATTCCCAGGTAGGTTGATCTGCACTGGATTCATAGAGGATGTAGAAGGAAGATTTCCCCCAGATGCGGGTAACGGGGTCTGTCCGGCTTGTGACTGTAGCAATTGTCTAGCGAGATCATCTGTTCGCTCCGTGGAAATAATCAGTTCCCTTCTTAGAGCGTTCGTTTCCTGACGGGCTGCATGCACTTCTGCCCTTAGTTCCCCAAGTAACTGGGCTAGCTGGTCAGTATCCGAGGTTTCCATAGCGCCTGGACGGGAGTTTTGCGGTAGGCTTTGCGTTCTGTAACGCTCACCTGATTCCCGTAGAGGCGCCGGTCTTGACTGGGCGTATACCGTATCTTCAAAGGTGATGTGTAACACACGGCTGGCTCTTTGGGCTGGACCTCTGTGCACTGTATGTCTGACTCGAAGGGTAAGATGTCTGCAGATAGAAAATATGGGATTAATGAACTGGGTTATTGAATGTCTCTCTCTTCTTCCCTTTCTCTTCTCCTGTAGAACCCCAAAGGTTAACGCTCTCACCTTAGGTAAGTGAACGCCGTGCTCTCCATCTGCCTCGGGGCAGGGTGCTGTAACCAGTTTCTTCACTGGATAAGGGGAGCAGGCCTCTTGACTTCAGAGGACTGCTGTCCGTCGTTTACTGCACGAACAGTAAGTTTCGAGTAATTCTAATGTCTTTAAAAGTCTTTAGTAATGATGTCTCTTGTTTTGCAGGGTTCCGGCGATGGCGGATGACGGGCTGAAGTGAGTTGAAGATGGAGCCCGTGTGATGAATAGAAGCGCCTGGAAGCACGTAAGTAAGCGCTTGTTGCCTGCTTCACGATGCGCTCTAACTGTCTTTTTATTTTGCAGGTACAAGTTCGGATCGGCTGCAGGGTGCCGGAATACCCACTGGGTTAGATGTGGAAAGGAGTAATGGCACGTGAGTATTAAAGTTCCCCAATGTCTTTAAACGCACCTTGTTTTGTCTTTCAGATGCGGGATGCAGCGCCGAAGGCCTCCGGAGCGTGCAAAGAGTTGGTAAGCTTTTGTCTTTCAGATGCCGGAATGCAGTGCAAGACCTCCGGAGCGCACGAAGAGTAGGTAAGCCTTTGTCTTTCAGATGCCGAAATGCAGCGCGAGGCGTTGGTGACAGCCGATGGACCAGGTAAGTGAAGCACTGTCACTGAAGACCGTAATGCTAACCTGTTCTTTCTTGTCTTTATAGGTGTTGCTGAAGACTGGATTCAGGATGGTAAGCCTTTTTCCTTAGGCCCAGGATCAGATGCAGAAGACACGATGAGCGTTCTGCTGCAGAGGATGCAGAATAACGGAAAGCAAGATTCATCCATCGGGTGTGGTTTAAATAGCCTCCTGTAGTGCTTAGGTGTCTCCTTCCACAGCCACGCCTAGGTAAGAAAAGAGTTCCTGCTTTCCAGAAGAGTTCCAGTGTTCTGAACCTAGGAAGTGGCTCCTGCCCCACCCAACAGGAAAAGTAGTTCCAAACAGAAGAGGATCAGAGGCTCAACTGGCAGGCAAGTAAGCAGCATGGTCTGCTGCAGGTAAGTCCACCCAAGCATTATGAGCCCGGCGCTTCCAGCGCTGGGACTGGGCATATTTATGAGCCTGGTGCCACTGGCGCCAGGACTGGGTCCAAAAGGTCCCAATTGGGACTGGTTGGCACTCGGAACCTGGGTTATGGATCTGCTTCCAAGGGAGTTGGGAAAACCCTGACCTTTTGGAAGCAGAGATCATGACAATAATTGACACATGACTACTGAAGTGATGATTGATTGTAACAATAATTGAACTCCCTGCACCTGGCTGGCTATTCTGCACGCTGCTAAGCGCAAGTGGAAAAGTATGAGTGGGGTTGATGCCAACCCAATCATAGTGGATTGTGTAATCTAGGGTCCTATAGTTAGTAGAACCAATGAGACGTCGTACTTTTTGTGACCTTTACAGTAGCCATTTTGAAGGAAGGGCTTAGTTGCCCCACTTGACAGTGTTTATCCAATCCCCTCTCCCCGTTACCTTTTACAGATATAGTACCTATAGTAAAGTTACCTTCCTAGAACCAATCAAGTTGCATGCTAAGTTTCAAGAGTTATATGTCAGTGATGAAGAGTTTTTGGTATAAATGTTATTTTTTTCTGAAATAAATTGGAGTTGAAGCGAGAAGGAAGATCGAGCGATTGCTGCTATTCATTGAACTCCCCGTTTTTTGTACTTGTCATGAAACGGACTCCCTTTGCCAAACTATTGAGTTGTCATTATTGATTTGGTGCAAGAGTATGAATCTGCATCCCCATCTATCTCGAGGGTGCTGCTACTCATCTTAAAGTGCTGTTTGGAAACCCCCAGTTCTAATGGGCAGGCTGAGGTCCATTGAGCACAGAAGAGAAAAATCGAATTTGCAAGAAAGATGCCAGCAGTCACCACATGTTTAAATGTACTTTTGCAAATAAATAAAAATACTTGTTTAAAAGTGTATGTTGGATAAGGCTCTGCCCTTATCTAGCAATGTGAACGGGTTTTGTGCTGTGAAACATATATAGGAGATCTTATTCAACAGGCGTTCTTCTGATTGACAACACAAATAAATAAAATAAGGAATTATGTTGCATTGGCTACATGGGAGAAATCAGCCCCAAACAGGTTTCTGCTTGGGGGGTTGCTAGTAACAGAAGGCCCCTCACAATAGATGCTGGAACACACAGGTGCTAATTGCTACCTTGGCAGACTTTGGTCTCGGCAGAGGCCTCTTACAATGCAAGAGCTGGGACACCAACCTGTGAAGTGGAGGGGTCCATAAACCTTCAATCAAACTGGGAAACCCCCATCCCACACAGGGCTGAAGTGACAGTTGGTGGTAGCTGAAGAGAAATAAATGGTCCAGTGAAGGACCATTTGTTTCAAAAGACTATTTTACTAAGAAACTTTGAAGAAGGTTATTTTTGCAACAGAAATTCACAGGAATGTAAAAAGTTAACAGTTTTAATGTAATTTTGTGGATGTTAATTTGAGACTTTGTAGCTGTCACTGCCATTTAGGGAACAGAAATGGCAGAGACTTGGGAATTCCAAGGAAAGTGTATATAATGCCAATGTGAAATTCAATACTGACATGCCTTGTGATGATCCATACACATGTATAAAGTTACAGAATTTTAGGCCGAATATTTCACACTAAAAATGAACAAAAATTATTAGAAGGGTGAAACAATGTTGTACAAACTGGAGAGTTGGACTGGCATACTCTGCATAAAATATGTAACCTGGTGATGTAATTTGTTAAAATGCCACAACTGTACAAATGTGCCATTTATGTCAAAACTGGATTTTAGTTAAAGTAACTGTGGGAGGGTCTGGACAGTGTAACATTCACATCATAATTATGACATCATGCCCTTGAAACCCAACCAACTGATAGGAAGGCGGTAACTATCACCCCTGACCAATCCAGTTGTTTAGAGGCATGCTTAGCTAAGCCTGCCCTACCATATCATACTATGATGTCACCATGCTCTATAAAAAGGGTGGCTGACAGAACTCTGGACACACTCTTTCCTGAATGTCCTGCACCTGCGTTCCTGATCTTCTACATCCATCTTGCCAGATTCCAGATCCCACTGCAAAGCCAAAGCATAGCTGATTCCAGATTCCTCTGTAAGGCCAAAACATTCCTGACCATCCCAGCAAGGCCTCAATTCTGAAATCCCACCAAAAAAATCCTGATACGTAAAGGGAAAAGATATGTGTCATTCTTTTGGAAAGCATCCTGAGACCAGCCTAGCTTTTTGCCCACTAACTGCATGGCCGCTGCAACCCTGCCATCCAGCTATCCTTGTTATCCGGCGGCCAGACAGGCCCAGCTGTTGTTCTGCTAGGAGCGTCTTCCGCTATTTGGTGACCTGAGCCCTGGAGTCCAGAACCCGGTTGACTTTTTCTAATCCCAAATTTAAGAGCGGACTGTGAGTATCCCACATCCCATAACACATAGTCTACCCCATTTTGACTTTTGTCTTTGTTCCACTCTCTAAGCAACCCCATCCATACATACCCTGATAACTTGTCTAGACTGTTCTAATTCTCTGTGCACCCTGTTCTTGTTTTCTAGTGTTAGTGCCATTCTTTCATTCATCTCATCTGGTAACTCCTTAGTCAAATTTGGAATAATTTAAAGTAATTCCCACATAGATCTGAACACGGCGGGAAAAGGTTGACGTCGCAAATCAATCTTTGAACGTACCGTGGCTTTCTTTAACGATATAGTCTAAATAATTTAGTTTAAGTAAAATTTGCCTTTCATTTTAAAACCGATTTTTTTCTTTTTTAACTGCTCTATTTTCCTAAAAACTAACCTCATTCTACCTTCCAAATCCCTGTCAATTCTTCACCTATAGCCCTCCTTTCACTTCTATATTGTCCCTGTGCTGTGCATCTATCCCCCTGCCCAAAAGCTGCATTCCAATTCAGTGTTTTTCACCCATTAAAAAAAAAAATGTTTTTACATTTATAAGCTAAAAAAGTGTAAATGAAACTTTTCCACGTGTGATTCCGGTTGCACTGGGTTTCCAATTTTAATGTGCTTTGTGAACTGTATGCTTTTGTGATACCTTACCTTGTGGTTGATAGTGATATAACCTCCCTGATACTGTGATGAAACATATGTACATCATTTTTTAAACACACATATAATTAATTATTTGTCAAAATCCGAGTGTCATTTTAGGCCTTTGCAAAGGTTTTTGCCTCTTATTTTGTGATTTGATTCGATTATTTGTGGATTGAGGGAACATCACAGGGGGAAACCTTAACTTGGGTGCTATCTATCCTAATTCAAAAAGTGATCCTATTCATTTGTGCTTTGGATATCCCATTGTAGAAGCTTAACCAAGTGTAGTTTAGTATTTTTTTTAAATTATAATTATCACCCCATTGGTGATTGCTGCCCAATATTAAAATGTGTGTGATTTTTGTGAATTTTAAAATAAATAAGTATTGTATTTTCACCAACCGGCCTTGTTCATAGTCCATTGTGTCCCGGGGTATTTGTAAAAGGGGGTGTGAAACGGGTCTGGTACCAGCTCAATTTGAATTCGTTGAAATTAAAGAAAAAGCATTCCTATTGAGCGCCACATCCCAGGATAAGACCAAGTGGCCTGGTCCGGTGTGTGACGCCTGATTGGAATCCTTAACAGGACCCAATGTAACAGATAAAGGGTTGAGTGGCAGAATGGGGCAAAGGTGTATTAAATCTGTTTACTGCATTTAAAGTGGTGGACGACAGGTGAATATTGGGGAAATAATCTGATTATATAGCTGAGGTAACAGGCCCCTGTGCCCACTAAGCATGGAGTGGGCTTCCTTCTATAACAAATTCAACATACTGGCCCTCTTGATCTACAGGTATCAGTGGATTTATGATGATATTCTTCTCAGACTTAACACTTATCTTCATGTGGGGCTATAGGTGCTGTATGCTTTGTCTGAATGCTGGCACATCTGTATTAGGGAACAAGAGTGAATCTGGAAGTGGAGGCTGGAGTTTTCTTTTCAGGCGGACTGGGGCAGATTGGGGCATTCATTCTTTCAGCAACCCTCTTGTTCACAATAATTACACACTGTGGGATTCACAATACCCTCACCCTGGGCGTTTGACACTGTTTTTCTGACCCTTCCCCAGACCCCCCACCCCCTTCCTGCTCCCCGGTGAAACTCTTTTTCTTCTGTCTGCCCTTGGAAGTTCTCTAACTTGTTGGCCATGAGTTTGTTCTCAGTTTTCACTTTCTTTTATTCCTGGCATGTAAGGCAGTCGTTTGCTACTGCAGCCAGTTACAATAAGGGTTTTATTTGCCACACAACTCAAATCATCTTGAGCTGCTGTTACATGTTTGGTTGTGTTTCTGTAAACAGAGGCTTTGCCACAGATTTGTGTGCCATATCTGTTAGTTTTCACTCAACATTTAGGTATAGTAAAGCATTTTGAGACAGTCTAGAAAGGCAGATGGAGATTCCACTTTAATCTGCGTACAGTTATGGGTTCAACCCCAATCCATTTCCCAAAGGCAAAATTCAAAGATGGGAGTTAACAGTCTTTCTCCCACCCGTAGGAAGTCGTTTCCTACAACTGGGTTAGGTGTTGACTATCCACCTTCGTTTATGAGTCCTTGTCTAACTTTCGTCGACATAATAGCCTAATAAGCTCACTCATGTCAGCTCACACAAGATTATAACACTGGATGACAGTCCCTACCTCCTCCACAAACGTATGTGTCCCTGCTCTGATGCTTGGAAAGTCTTTCAATCGATTTCACAGATCTCTGGTGTGAATGGGACATGTACAGTGACCAAAATGTCTTTGTTTTTCGAGAGACCAGTCATTTGTCTCTGGTGAACCCGAACAACACCTGTCTCCCTTCTGTACGTGGAACCTCTCTGGGTAACAGCCATTGGAAGAGGGCAAGTAGCAGGAATCTGGGTAAACATAGGGGGTCCCCAGAAATCTCATAAGGAAAATAAGTCAGCGAACCTACCAGTGGCAATATCAGGAGAGTACAGATAATTTATGCTCTAATACGGAAAGACAGGTAAATGTTTAGCTGCAGGCTGTTGGGTATCTGGAACCTGCTCGTCTTGCTGAATGGGCATCTGGGCCACATGGCCGCACTGTTACAAAGCAGAGATCTGTGAAGTACCTAAGAAGCTAAGCTGATCTGTTTGATGAGAATTTGTTTAGTCGGTAGTGAAGAAATCATTTATGTCCACTGTCTCCTCATCATGCTTATCTTTTACTAATTGAGGATACATCAGAGTCAGTCCTGACCCAGTGTTCACCTTCTCTACTGGTTTATACATTATGTAACTGTCAATGGGAACTTTTAATCCCCTTACTTTTGAGTAGTTTTGTCTACTTCATGCCTCTTAGTACAAATACAAAAAATGGCCCCATTGCCTTAGACAGATGAATCCTTTTAGCCTTCTAATGTGTGCTTCAAATGTAAACATTTTTGACATCGAAACTTCCCTCAAGCAGGAATTGGTTATGCCAATTTTTCACATGTTAAGGCATGATTGATTGATTTGTTTGTTTGTTTGTTTGTTTGTTTGTTTGTTTGTTTGGTTGTTTATTTAATAATGCGCACCAAACCCTCAGGTAACAGGGCGCAACAGTTACAAGAATATTTAAAGCTTAGTTACAGCAGATTGTTATTATATATATATATATATATATATATATACATGGAAATAGGTAAAAAGGTAGATAATGCGGAATACAAGGTAAATGTATAACAGAATATAATAAACATGGAATCAGGGTGGCATTCAGTAGTGGGTGGAGGTTTATGGGATATCCTTATTATGAAGCCAGTTCAGAAGGTTACGTCTAAATCTAGAGATGGGCTGGTCCTCTCTCAAGGCAGTGGGTAGTGCATTCCAGGCAAGAGCAGCTTTGACTGGGAAGCTAGCTCCTCCAGCTTTAGACAGTTTGAACCTTCTAGGCATAGATTGTTATTGTTATTTATTATGCGCCTATAAACAAGTGTTTCAATGCGCAACCAGGCAAGGGAGGAGGAACAAAGGGAGAACAAGACAAGTGATTTTACTAGGCCATTCATGGAAGTACCTGTATGTTCTGCTGTTGTATTTCATGCACATCTAATGTGCCAGAGTGCCCTTAGGTGGTATTGGCACCTCTTTGGACTGTCCCCGGTCCACTGTTCTGGCTGGTCTAACTAACCTAGGCACTAACCACCACAATCTTAACCTTGGCTAGCATGAAAGGCAGCGTTTACAATGGATCCCTACGGGCCCCCCTGCTTTATGCTGGTGCATAAAGCTGGTAGACCCCATAGGGATCTCCAGTATGTGTGCTGGCATGAAAATCCATGCCAGCGCTGTTGGGACAAACTCCCAGGTAGGTTTGAAGGCTACGAGGAGCTCGCAAACTCACGGAAGGCCCAACACCTTCCCCCAAAAGGAACGTAGACCCAGTCAGACAGCAAGTTCAAACTGAGGTTTATTACATCCTGGAATGTCTCCGCGATTTCCGGCTCGCAGGCTAGTCTTGTGGGCACATTGCGTCATAAGGACGTCACTACCTGGGCCCCTCTCCAGAAAACGTATCGCCATCTGGGATTGGGAGTTGAGTGATAGTTCCCCTATAGCCGACCCTATATGTGTTAGTTCACTGGCTCTCCCATGCCAGATGTCAGGCCTGGCTCATCGAAATATTGCTATCGCTAAACAATGTTGCAGTCTGAGGGTCTTACCATTGGTTCTTGCCCGTTGCTACCCACCCCTATGATACTGGACTGTGGTTGGCTAGAGCTGATGTCCCCAGGTCTGAGATCCAAAATGATTCTCAACTCGAAGTGCACCGTCTCAAGTTAATAAGAACAATTATGTGTCTGCATTGTAACTTGTGTGCACCACCAAAGTCTATGAGGGTGCCCCTTCACATCATGAAACTCTCATCTCTTGCTGTAACAACTTTGTTGCAAGCTTCTGTCAGTGTGAGATTGCTCCTCTTTCCCAGTGCCGGTTTTGATTCGTCATCCAGCCTGCCAAGTCACGTGTTCAGAGACAGTGTTTTGGGCTTCTGGAGCTCCGAATTACTCTGAATTATGTGGATTTATTCATTTGTTTTAACAAGTTTATTTTAAACCAGCACACATATAACAGTGATACAAAATAAATGACAAACGTATCGTCCCCCTGCCCGGAGGTCCAGACTGAGCAAACAAAAGTTTGGTAACCCAGCTCCCCTACTCCCTCTCCCCTCTTCGCCATAACTTAGCCTTCCTCTCTGTCTAGCCTGGCGGGTGTCACTGTAGGCAATTCGCCACCCAGGTGAAGAACCCTCCTGGCCATGTGGGTTTTTTTAGTTAGCGCCGGGACGTTTTGGTCGTAGTCTAGGAATGACGCCCAGATGTTTGTAAAGCGATACAGGAAGCCTGCTTTAGCTGCAGTCACTTTTTTTTCTGCAATCAGTTTGTCCCACATTTTTATACACCACAGGGTCACCCAGGGGACTTCTGCTGTTTTCCAGGTGCGGGCGACAGTGATTTTCCCGGCCAGAAGGAATTGAGTCTAGTTTGGCCAATTTTCCGGATCTAGGGTACACCCCTGGGGTCAAGGCTCCTAGTAAGATGAGTTCCGGTTCCATGTGAACCGCTACCTGGATGATGTCTTTTATTGTGGTTAGACATTGTGCCCAGAAGGCTTTTACGATTGGGCATGACCACCACATGTGGAAGTATGATCCCAGTCGTCCGCATAGGTGCCAGCAGTGGGGGTCCATGGCTTGGTCAAAGCGTTGTAGCCTGAGGGGAGGATAATACCAGCGTAGGAGTAACTTGTGAGCACATTCCCGATTGGTAATGCAAAAGGATGAGGAGTGCGTCCTGGCCCAGATATCTACCCATGTTTGGTCCTCCAAAGGATTGTCCAGGTCCGCCTCCCACTGCGCCTTGTAGAAGGCTTTTGTGGCAAGTAAGTACTCCTGCAATTGTTAATACAGAGTGGAGTTTTTCCAGTGCGGTGGGAGATCCCTTAAGGTACGTTCAAGAGGGTTGGGGGTGCGCAGCGCTGCGTGGCGGGTCAGTGGGTGAGTGCACCAATGTTGCAATTGTAGGTAGGAGAATCTATCCGCTTCTGTTAGTTGGAAGGAAGTTTTGCATTGTTCGAAGGTGCAAGGATGGTTCCCCTCAAAAAGCTGTCCCAGGGATTCAAGCCCACCTGCGATCCAGTTTTTAAAGTTTAGTGGGTGGAATCCTAGTGACAAAGCTGGATTGTGGAATATTGGAGAGGAGGGACTCAGCCCCCTCAGGATGCCTTTATGCTTCAGGGCCCAGTCCCACGTTTTGAGAGTGTGTTTGGTGGCAGACAGAGTCCCCTTCTAGAGTTGATGCAGCGGGGTGGGATGTGTGTGAGGAAGCACAGGGGGAGAGGCAAACAAGACTGTTCCACCTCGACCCATCACGGATGCTCAGAGGATACAACCCATGCCCGTATGTGTGATAGTTGCGGCGCTACCTGATATTTACGCAGGTCAGGGACTCCCAACCCGCCTACTCTGGCACTGCCCATCATAACCCTCTGAGGAATCCTCGCCTTCCTACCCTTCCAACTGAATTTAAGCATTTTCCTCTGCAAGCAGCGAAGAAGGGTGAGAGGAATCGTAGTGGGCAAGTAGGAGCAGGGGTATAGGAACCTAGGGAGGAGATTCATTTTACAGGCAGTAATACACCCAATAAGTGAGATTTCTTGTGGCCGCCAACGGTCGAGGTCACTCTCCAGCTCTTTAGTGCTAGAGTGGGGGGAAGTTAGCCCCATATACATCTCCGGGACAGGGGGGAATTCGAACCCCCAGGTAGGGAATAGCCTTTTCACTCCATTGGATCGGACATAGGGTGTCAAGGGTCTCCCGCTCCCCCAGTTCTAGGCCAATCCCCAGGGCAATGGACTTCCCAAAATTGCTGGTGACGCCAGCCACCTTCCCGAATCTGTGAATCTCAGCAAGCTACGGCTTTCGCGAGGAGCTAACATCCGCGATGTAGAGGAGCACATTTTCTGCGTAGAGTGCTATTTTGTGGTGGGAGGCACCAATATGGAGGCCCTTGATTTTTGGGTCTAGCCGGATCTTTTGGGCAAAGGGCTCAATAACCAGCACCAACAGAAGCGGCGATAAGGGACACCCCTTTCTGGTGCCACAGGTCAAAGGGATTGGGTCTGATAGGGAGCTATTGACCCTGAGAAAGGTCTTTGGGGATTGGTAGTTTGCTAGCATGAGTTTTTGGAAAGTTGTACCAAAGCGGAAAGCCTCCAGCGTGAATTGCAGGAAGGCCTAGTCTACTTTGTGAAATGCCTTGGTCGCGTTCAAGGCCAACAGCGCCAACTTCTGTGAGTCTTGTGTCGCGACATCTATTAGGTTTAGGGATCTACGGATGTTATCCCCGGTCACTCTGTTTTTTATGAAGCCTGTCTGGTCTGGGTTTATAATGTTGGGCAGGGTGCCTGCTACGTGGTTTGCCAGGATTTTTGAATAGATGTTAGCATCTATATTTAAGAGGGAGATGGGCCTGTATGAACTGTTGTCCCTAGGGTCTTTGCCTGGTTTAAGTAGAAGAATAGTGATGGTCTCCCGCATGGATGGGGTAACAGATCCCGACTTGCTAAAAGACTTATATAGGGTAATCAGTGGGGCTATCAGTTGGGGGCAGAATACTTTATAACATTTTGTGGAGAATGCATCTGAGCCTGGTGCTCTAGCTTTGAGGGATTTAATCGCAGTGTCAACCTCCTCACCTGAAATTGGGGTGTCCAGGCTTTCTCCGACAGAGTCTTTAAGTCGGGGGAGCGCTGCACTTTTTAGGTATTCCAGTTGTTCTTTCTGGTTCAGACATTGTTGATGCAGGCATTACCTCAGAGAAATGGGCTGCCGCCAGATGTAATTTGGCCTGCTCCGCATATTGGACCTTGCCTTGATGGTTGCGAAGACCTATGATCATATTTTTCCTCCTAGCCTTAGCTAATTTCTTCACCAATAATTTGTTCGCCTTTTATTTCTGGCGTAGTAACCTTGTTTAGATTTGGCCAGAAGGTGTGCTGTGTCCTCTGCGTAGTGGGCTTCCATATTTTTCGGAGCCGCTTGCAGAGTTTGTTGTGTTCTTGGTGACCAGCCTTTACATTTATGGTCTGCTTCGGCTCTCTGGACCTCCTCTTCGAGGCCTATTCGGGTTAGTTGCTGGCGTCTATGGAAAGCTGCCCCCTGTGCAATTAGTTCTCCTCGCACCACTGCTTTCATGGCGTCCCATGTGTTAGCCGGGGATATATCTTCTGTTGGATTTTCTTTGAAAAAGGTTTTGATTGTTTTAGCTATCGAGTCCCTCAATGGCATCTCGTTGAGTTTGGGATGTATAGATTCCATTGACTCAGTGGGAGCGGATCAGGGTCATGAGCCCGGAGGGCCAGAGTTATTGGCGCATGGTCGGATAGAACTCTCGATCCAATGGTAACATTGTCAACAAAGGCTAAAATCTGTGGAGAGGCCCACAGGAGGTCGATTTGGGAGAACGTTCTATGTGCCTGGGAGTATGATATGATATGATATGGCATTTATAACGCACCTATACACAAGTGTTTCAAGAGAAGTACCTTTCGGTGGGTTGAAGCACTTTCCATGTGTCCACTACAACTAAGGGCCGCAAGAGATGAAGGAGGCTTATGGCATGTTTGAAGTCTCTGGGGGTGGGGGGATGCGATTTGTCTATTGTAGGGTCAGGGACCCATTGATTTCTTCTCCAATGATGACTTGGCCTTCTAAGAACGGAGAGCGGGCCTCGCCCAGCGCCTTATAAAACGTGCCTTGTCCTTCATGTGGGGCATATGTAGAGATAAGTGAGTACAGTTGCCCAAGTATAAAGCATTTTACTGCCATGTAGCAGCCATCTGGGCAGCGTTGGGTCTTTAGAATTTGTGGTCTCATCCCTTTTGCGAATAGTATCACTGTACCCCCTTTGTTAGTGCCACCGGAGGCCAGGAATTGCACCGGGAAGTGTCTGTTGCGGAGATGTGTAAAGTCTGCTGGTATGAGGTGGGTTTGCTGCAGGAATGCCACTGAGTTTTCCCCGTTGTGCAGTCGCTGCAAAGTGGACTTTCATTTGGTCGGGGAGATTAACCCCCTAATGTTAAGCGAGACGAACCTCAGTGTCTGATGGGGCAGGGGCGAGCCTGAAGAGTTCAAGAGTTCTGGGGGTAGGGGGTGGGGGGAGCGTGGTTCAGTCATCTCCTGGGGGCTTAATTATCGTGGTGCCATCTTGAGGCCGGGGTTTTATTTTATTTATTCATTTATTACATTTATTACTCGCCCAGACCCAAAGGTATCACAGCGAAATTGCAGGCATATTATCACATTTCTCATGCAGTGTTACAATTACAGGCATATTATCACATTTCTTATACAAATGTTACAATCCGTCAAGCAGTGAAATCGCAGTTCTTTTAGAACTCTAGATACAGGTCTAAAGCGACCACTGGACAAACATGTGGGCCATGGGATCAGCATTTGGTATTTCAATTCTGTAAAACGGGGTAGGTCAGGACATTCTGGTGCTAAAGTGGATTGGGAATAGCTGAGGTTAATATTTGTTGAATAACCATGCTTTCAGTGCTTTTTTGAATCCTAGTAAAGTGTCCTAATATTTGATGCTGAGTGGTAATGCATTCCAAGGAGTCGGGGCTAGGACTTTGAAACTACTTCCTCCTGCTCTGCTGTATTTGTATTGCGGTATGTCCAAGAGAGCCAGTTTATTGGATCTAAGAGTCCTACAGGAGGTTTTTTTCTTGATGGTATTGTTGAGGTAGCTAGGCGCTTTGTTTGTGATGCATTTATGAACGACACTAAGTGTTTTGAAAATGATTCTGGCTTCAGTTGGCAGCCAGTGATTTTCTCTCCTGATGTTGGATATGTGTTCGGATTTCTTTATACCTAGAGCCGCTCTAAGGGCTTTGTTCTGTAGTAATTGTATTTTAATGTTAGTTTTGGATGTTCCTAAAAAAAGGATGTTGCAATAGTCCAGTTTCGTTAAAATCAGCGCTCTTGCCAAGGTAATACAGTTTGTGGGGGTAAGGAATTGGCGGCTGAGAGCAATAAGTTTAGCTGTGTATGCTGTAGAGGAGGAGAGGGCTGATATGTGTTTGTGCATAGTGAGGTTGGCATCTATATATACCCCAAGAGTTTTGACTTGCTTGAGTACTGGGATCTGTGTGCCGTCAATGCTGATATGTGAATAGTCGGGATGGAGGGTGCTTATTTTTTGTGAGCCCACCATGAGAACCTCCGTTTTCTTGTCGTTAAGGCAAAGGCTGTTTAGGGCCATCCAATTTTGAATCCTGGCGTAAACTGTATTGATGGTATAGGTGTCTTGGGTATAGTCACCTGTAATGGGGATGAGGATCTGGGTGTCATCTGCAAAGATTCTGTAGATGACACCCATGTCATCAAGGGCTGAGAATAGGAGTTTTGTATATGCATTGTAGAGAGGAGGGGAGAGACAGGATCCCTGGGGAACTCCTATGGGAACTGTTATAGGGTCAGCTGCATAATTTCCAATGGCAACTCTGGATGTTCGGTCCGTTAAAAAGGATTTGATCCAGAGTGTGGCGTTGTTTGAAAAGTTAGTCTTTTTTTAGGGTGTCACATAATTTGTCATGGTCTACCAGGTCGAATTCTGCTAATAGGTCCAACAACAGTAGGGTAGCTACTTTACCTGTGTCTCTGATAGTGTCTAATTGGATTTTCAGATCCAAGAGGTCTGTCTAAGTACTCTGGTTGGGCCTGAGGCCAGATTGTCTAACTCCTAATAGGTTATTTTGTTCGAGGTGGGTTTGTATTTGGTTGTAAGCTATTTTGTCAATGATTTTAAGTAGGAAGGGGACAGTCGTTATGGGTCGGTAATTAGTGGGGGCTAGTGGATCTAGTGTAGGCTTTTTTAGTAGTGGGGTGACCCACGCTGCTTTAATGCTAACTGGGAACAGATTGGAATTGAAGGAGGCGTTCACAGAATTGTTGATTATGGGTGTGAGGGTAGGGGCGCATAGTTTAACTAGGTGTGCTGGGAAGTTGTCTACTTTACAGTTTGATGCTTTGAGTTTGGTTATAGTACTAGGTACTACATCTTGGGAGACTGGGGTGAAATTGAAGGAAGGAATAGTGTCTCCTATGTGCTTGGTGATTTGGTTAGACGTGGGGTGTTTATCGGATAGGAGATTTCTTTCGGAGATAATTTTGTTTTGTAAAAGTTTGATTTTGGTGGCAAGAGCATCTTGAATGGTGGTACACCATTATTTACTTGGTTGGACCGGATTAATGATAGGGATGGGATTCTCCAACTCCTTGAGTATGGTGAATAACTCTTTTGTATCAGAGGAGGCATTTCTGATTCTGGTATTAAGGGCATCTGCTTTATGGGCAATGATGGCTGCTTTATAAATTTTATTTGCGGTGTTGAATGCATCCATGGCTTCTAGGGTGTGGGTTTTATTTAGTCGGTGTTCAAGCGATCGTTTAATCTGTCTAAGAGAAACTAATTCCTCATTAAACCAGAAGGAGGATTTTTTGTCCTTAGGTTTGGTTTTGTTGACACAAGGTGCTAGAGTATCTATTGTGTTGGTGAGGCATTTATGGTAAGTGATTTACCTCCAACGGGAGGTTGGACGAACAGGAATTTGGGATGCCGATTTTGTTTTATCGCCATATCCTACAGCCAACGGGGCTAAAACAGTCAGTAGAAATGTTCCTTGTATCCCACTCTAAGGGGGTATAAGTGACACATACCTTGGAATTGGGCATGGGCCATGTGAAGCCTGCAACCGCATAGTTGTATCTCCTTGTTCCGCCGTCATCCGCTGTCAGCTAGGATCGCAAATGATCATCTTACATTTCGGCTTCTCTGCATCCTCATCCAGGCTGAGCGCTTTGGTTTAGTGAGGGGGTTCTCTAGATCATCAGTGACGGGATTAGTCAGGGCTTCTTCTGCCCACCCCGGGAGAGTTGGGGTGTAGGATTGCTGCGGCATCTTCTAGGTGGCTGATCCTACGAGGGTTCCTTTATAGGAGAACTGTAGGGCCGTCGGGAACAGCCATCGTATCGAATTTGGTGGTCTCGAAGGAAGAGTTTAAGAGGTCTGAGGGCCCTCCTCTTTTGTATCATCACGAGGGACAAATCCTGGTAGACTTGAAGAGAGGAGCCCTGGAATTTCAGCTCGTCTCGGGATCGCCCTATTGCTGAGATGGCTTCTTTAGTGGTGTAGAAGTGTACCCTTGATATCACATCCGGCGGGGAATCTGTCTGTATGCCTCGATGAGGGCGCAGTCTGTGGGTGTGGCCCATTATAAGCTATGATTTCTCTAAGTGTGGAAGCAGCAACATATTCGGCCAGGTCTTTATCCAGGACTGATGAGGGAACTCCCCGAATCTGCAAATTGTTGCATCAGGCCCTGTTTTCGAGGTCTTCTTGTTTGAATTCAAGAATTTCGCTTCTATTAAGTAGAGATTGGATAGAGCGTTGTACTTCCTGGAGGGTTGGCCAATATTCCTGTGTCATATCCTCCATTTCTCCCAGCCTTTGGTCCGTGTCTGTGACTATTGGATCCGTCTGCTCCGACTTCGTGGTGAGCTCGGACATGCAGGATCTAAACTCTGCTTTCATATCTGACATGAACGCTTAGATGTCTTCTTTGGTTGCCAGCTGTCCCTGTTCCTCAGAGGTCTTTAGATGTGTGAGTTTTGGGGATTCAGTTTTTCTCCCCCTGTCAGCTGAGAGCAGCATAGTGGTGATGTCAGAATTCTTAGCAGACTTAAGATGCTTGGACATTTCCGCAAGCTCCAGTCCAGAGCCCCCTGAGTGGTCTCCTGCGTTGTTTAAAGAAAGAGTGGGGGGGGGTGATGTCTCTTGCTGAGGCCTGGGGGAGAAGGTGCAGCAAGAACCTCCTTGGAGTCTCGGATCACGACGGCCGCCCTCATCTGGTCAGATCGCCATCTTGGGATACTTCGGTGGCGGAACCTCCAGGAAATTTCTGCGAACTCAGAGCTGAGCGAGCGTTAGAGGCTCAAAACGTAGCTGGGTATAGTCCAGGCATTCCGGTACCAGAGACTGCTCTTCTTTTGTTCGGATGACAGCAGGAACGGTATGTTACAGACGTATTGTGCGGACTTCACACGGAGGCCATCAGAGTAGCCGCCACATTGATGGCGCTCCAGGCCACGCCCCCGATTTATTCATATTTATTGCAGCTCGTGTTACTGCCATTCATGGAATGGAATGGCACTCGTATCTTGGTGGCCTTGGCAGTCGGCCTTGTCCCACATGGTTGCTTTCCTGTTCAGCCTGAATTAAGCTCAGCTCTTACTGAGATGTTTGTGGCCTACCATTATTTTCCTAAGCCATGGCATGGCTTCAACATGTTTGTGTTATTCTATAGTTCTCCATATGTTAGTAATACATTGGTTCTGTCAGGTCCCATAGGTGCAGATAACAAGGGGGTCCTGGGAGACTCTCTGCCAGACATGATTCCTGGTTACAAGAGCCTTACCCAGAGTCTTTAGTTCACTATCTTTCACAGAGAAGAAATATCCCAAACATATTAGTCTTTGTCCTGCCCTGAGGCAGTCCAGCACCGAAATGCTAGGCAATTCTCCTCTGAACAAGAGTACCAACAGCAACCACAGACATGTATTTCTCCTCTGTGAAAGATAGTGAGCTAAAGACTCTGGTTAGGCTCTTGTAACCAGAACTCATGTCTGGCAGAGAGTCTCCCAGGACCCCTCTTGTTATTTGCATATTTCAAGTAGATTTGCGTCTCACCCTAAATTACTAGGGGAATCCAGACGTGGACCCCTTGCTCACTATTCTTAGATAGGCACAGCTACACCCTACTGATAAGGTTCAACCAGACCGAAACACGTGTCTGGGGTTGCTGTTGGTACTCTTGTTCAGAGGAGAATTGCCTAGCATTTCGGTGCTGGACTGCCCCAGGGCAGTACAAAGACTGATATGTTTAGGAAATTTCTCCTCTTTGAAAGATAATAAGCTAAAGACTCTGGGTAAGGCTCTTGTAACCAGGACTCATGTCTGGCAGAGAGTCTCCCAGGACCCCACTTGTTATTTGCATATTTCAAGTAGCTTTGGGTCTCACCCTAAGTTACTAGGGGAATCCAGATGTGGACCCCTTGCTCACTATTCTTAGAGAGGCACAGCTACACCCTACTGATAAGGTTCAACCAGACCGAAACACGTGTCTGGGGTTGCTGTTGGTACTCTTGTTCAGAGGAGAATTGCCTAGCATTTCAGTGCTGGACTGCCCCAGGGCAGGACAAAGACTGATATGTTTAGGATATTTCTCCTCTGTGAAAGATAGTGAGCTAAAGACTCTGGGTAAGGCTCTTGTAACCAGGACTCATATCTGGCAGAGAGTCTCCCAGGACCCCCCTTGTTATTTGCAGGTCCCATAGGTGCTCCTGCAGTTCCATTAGGTTATTTGCATGTAAGCATCTGCAAGCTTGCTCAGGATCTCTTGCTTCTTGCGGCTTCTGCATTGCTGTGGTTCAGCTCATGACAAAATAATAAAGCAAAGGCCGCATGTATATGAATCTGTTCTCTAACTTATAGAATTGTTCCACATGTGTTCTTCATGTATTTGGGTGCGTGAATGTGTCTCGATGTGCAGATGGCACGTGTGCTTTGTGTCTAACGTTGCTATGTCATGGTGTCTCTAACGACGTCGTTAGCTTAGCTTCTTGGCACTTTAGTCGATACTGTCAATTGAAGTCTCCTTAGTTGGATCCTGAGGCTCCTTGTCCACTCTCGGTAGCGTTTGCACTGCTCTTGGGCTGTATGGTTGGCTGAGTGGATACCTCTCGACGTACTTGTCTTTCATAGGAGCACTACGAATTGGTCCAAAATAGTATGGGCGATTGCGGTATCTGTGGTTCTTCTTTTGGGCCATGTAGGTTATGGGAGGGGGAGCAGGGGTAGGATTTGACCATCCCTCTTCGGTCCTCCCTTTGGTCAACTTGTCGACCAGATCCCAATAGGTCAACCCCTTTTCTCTGGGCCGCCATATCTTCGTTATTCCTCCAAGGTGTCCACAATAGTTTGTGTGGTCATCAAAATACCAGTACATGTAGACCAGTACATGTAACAGCATACTCCTTCATGGTTGCACCAAACCCTCTTCCCTTCAAAGAGTTATGGATGATGGGGATTTTCCATCTTTATTGTTCCTGCCGGAAATAAGTCACACTGTGCAGTTTTCTCCCTTAGTCTGTCTCTTTCTCTCACAATGTCATCCTTCGTTCCCCCTATGTTCACATCCATCAGGATTTGCATTGGCCCCTTCTGCTGTTTTCTTGCACCTTCCAATGCATATCTTTATTCCGCATACTGATGCTGCTCCCAGTATGAGTGCTCCAACTATCACCTTCAGTCCATCAGGCAGCCATGATGGCATCCATCACAGCTCTTGTCCTTTCCTGTCCCACATGCTTCCTCTTCCATCTTCGCTTGTGCAACTGCATCTAGAGAGTTCCATTATCTCCATCGTTAGCCGATGTAAATGTGCAACATGAACTCCCTATTTTTGTGCAAACTCCTCCTTCCATTTCTGTGAGGTGATCCAAAACGTATCTGTTATGTAGCACCACCAACCTTATTGCTCTGAGCTCTTCCTTAATGGCGTTGAACCCATTCATTGTTGAGTTAATTGTTACCATCAGCTCCCAGTGAGTGATCTGTAACCATTTGGCATTTGTGTATGTTGGTATTCCTGGTATCAGTGATGCAAAGAACCTTTGTGTTCTGCTGAACAGCCTGTGTTCTGCTGGGACCTCATCCAGTGCTGTTTCTGATTTTTCTGAGAAGTAATTCCCCCCTCTCTTCACTCGTCTCACTTCGGCTGGCTTCTCTGTTTCCCTGGTCTCATTTGTTGGTGCTTTCTCAACTGACCTCTTCCTTCGTCTGTTATTCTGCATCTTTGGGAACTCCTCGAGCTTCACATCCTTCTTGGGTACCATCAACAAAGGCATGTTGATGTGTACCAGGGAGCATACCCCTCACCAATCAGGTGGCAGTTTTTCATACGCCTTTGGTCCGCATGCCCAGTAGTGGTCCATTAGCACTGCCGTTCCTACGATCATTGCCGGAAGTTGTTCAATCCGCTTGCATCCTACGTTTTCACCAACTTCAATGTCACCGTTGGTCTGATAACACAGGGCTGGTGTCTTCAGGGGAATTATTGGCATCGGTCCAGCCTCGTGCTCCACCGATGTCAGCAGATTTTCGATTGCATTCCATTCCTTTGGGCACTTGTCATTCTCTTTTTACACCTTGTTCCTGGCTGACTGTGCTAAGGTCAGTGCTTTGCTTCCCACCACACCATCGTCACATCCATCGTTAGTGTACACTCGTCCATAGATCAATATCCAAGGTCTTTCCCAGCATCCAGGCTCTCCTCCTTTCTCCTTTACCCTTGTCCAAGGACATAGTAACTCCTTCAGTGTGATAGTCTTTGTCTCCCCTTCTCAGGTCTGTCACTGATATACTGCAATCCTTCATGTAGCTGCCAGTAATTGTTCATCATGTCTATTGTCTTTATGTAATTATCTTTATATGGGAAGGCCCCCTTGGACATCCATCTCAATGTTGCCCTTTTCCCTTGGAATCTTCCTCGCGTCTGCACCATGGCGAAATGCATCAGGCACTGTGCTCTTGCTGCAGGTATTTCAGTTGCGATGAACGTTCGAGAAGCACTCATGACGCAGGGGATTAGAGAGCAGACATATTTGCTCTCCATGGTGGTTTCCCTACTTACTTTAGACTTATGTTTGTACCACATGTTGTTTGTGACACGTGCTGTGTCTGTAAAGTACATATCAACTCCCTTCATGTCTTTATCAACACTGCGCTTACCTCTCCTTACCTTATCAGCAGTGTCTTCTCTTCCACCTGACATGGTAGTTCCACCTGCCTGGGTTGGGGAAATGTTATTAGCTGGTACAGCATTAGCACTCATGGCCATTTAGAGCTGCCAGAACACGATTACCATCACTCCTCTGAAATCAATAAACACACCATGATAATAATGTTTGTTATTGTCTCTGTAATGACTGCTTACGCTGCTTGGTCCTTGCAGCCTGATGAGATGATAAAGTTGCCTGCCTTAAAATCACAAAGAAAGGCGTTATTTTGTTAGTACTTGTCAGTACCCTCAAGCTACCCAAACTAAATAGTCACTAATGGCAAAAGCAAAGACCTCCTCCCAAACTTTCCTTACTGAGGGATCTCTTAGTGTGGGCAGAACGGGTTATGCACTGTCTTCAAGTTGTGGGTATGCTTGGGCCAAATATTCTACAAATACAAGGAAACATACTTCAGGGGATCGGGCTCTGAATCGTCTGGGTCTTCTTATGTAGTGCACACATTGGTTGGAGAATTCACCAGGGTGATTAATGGGAGGTAACATAAGGGCAAGTCCCTATACAATTCTACCAAAATAACAGAGTGTTTTAATCGTCAATGTGCACAAATATTTCAGTTGTTACTTCAGCTGCTTCAGATCATCTGACCATAGGATGGCCTTCCCTCCCTATCCCTGTGAGATCTGCTTGCACTTGTAGTTCATCAAGGTGCTCAACGTTGGCCCTGTCGATTACTGTTGCTTTGTTGCCTGGTGAGGTCACTGCTTTTTTGGGCTTGATGTCTTGCAGATGATTCCAAACAGTCTTTACCGTGAGCCGTACTGCTCCGTCCGTGACGGCCTCAACTATAAGAGTTCCTGAAAACCTAGGTGCATTCCAGCACCGCAGGAGGTTTTTGAGGAGCACTAGGTCTCCCACCTGTACTAAATGTTTGTCTCCAGTACCTTGTTCTGTATCATCAGTCTGGTTGTTCGTTTTCTTTTGGCCTGCCCTAGGTCTGCTTATCTGGCGAGAGATAAAAAGAAGCGCTACAAACCAAGTAAGTGCTATATTCAAAAATGTCCTGCCCTAACATATCTGCAATGTTCTCACAATCCTTCAGTGCCCTATTGGGAGGAGCCAGATGAAGATGCATGCGCTGTCCTGCCACCACCTCATGGGGCGTTAAATGGTGGTCAGACCCTGGCTTGTTGCGCAATTCAAACAGTGCCAAAGGCAAACAGTGGAGCCAGTTTTTCTTGGTGCTCTGCTGAGTTTTGGCAATGCACTCCTTCAGAGGTCCATTCAGGCGTTCACACATCTCGTTTGCTTGCAGGTGGTACGCACATGCAAATCGTTTAATGCCTAGCAGGGTTGTGATATGCTAAAACAGTACATTGGCGAAGTGAGGGCGATTATCAGATTGCAGGACCTCACATACGACCCAATTTAGGAAAACCTCTTGGACCAGAAATGTGGCTAGCCTGAGGGCGTCAGCATGTGAACAGGGCCCAGCCTCTATCCACCTTGAGAATGGGCAGACAACCACTATCATGTAGCGGTATCCTTGACACACTTGGATCATATTCACGCAGTCCACATTGTCAGGCTTCCTGCTATCAGGAGACCACTCAGGAGGCCAATCAATACCCGACACCACAGAGGCTCCAACACCCGGGTTGCAAGAGCAGTCACAGTGCGCAAACACTGCCGCTCCCGTCTGGGCGTAATAGTACAGAAGTAGTCTTCCCATGTCACCGAAGGAAAGCAAAGGCTACCGACCTTGTACGATCCGGACTCCATGAGCGAGCAGCCTGGAGGTTACCATGGCTACTGTGGTGTCCGTTGTGGTACCTATGCAATGTACAACGCTTTGGAGGCGGGTTCACTGGTTCCCACAGAAATTATACTTGAGCTTCAGGGTCCCAGGGAACGCCGCTTCTGATTTTGAATTTCTCAAGACCCTATATTTCCCTTGAATCGTGCTCCTGTCCTTGACTCCTTCCTTGTTTCCTGATTTCCCATGTCCTTATACCTACAAATTGCCTTCTTGTTTTCAACGACCACAGAACAAAGAACAACTTGCTACTCTTACCGGCATTTGTCCTTGTTCAGCCTCGCACGATAAACAGACCCGGACTGCTGCTACGACCTGCTACTTTGTGCCGAATTTGTCCTTGTTCAGCCATGCATGGTAAACTGACCCGGACTGCCGCTATGACCTGCTACTTCATGCCGAATGTGTCCTTGTTCAGCCACGCACGGTAAACAGACCCAGAATGCTGCTACGATTTGCTATTTCTTGCCAACTTGATTATAATTGCGCTTCTCTCTACAAAACAGTCTTGAATCAATAGATCTACTAGCTTGCCAGTGACATCGGTCGCTCCTCCCAAGCACCCAGAGTCATTCCACTAACTGAACCCGATATGCACCCACGTGTATTTCCCTAACTTCAGCGCAGGAACTCAAGGACTTCCACCCCTGGCGCTTGATTGATGTTAGGTGTCCTTGTTACGTTGTGACAGGTGGTCCCTTGGGACTACAGACTGCTGACCACAGCCGTGTTAGGCATCCTCGTGCCGTCAGGATAGTATTACTTGGGGCAAAACACACTGGGTGCTGTATCTGGACTGATCTCCAAAATTTCACAGGTGGTAAGTGTCTCTCTGTCTTTGCCTCTTTAACTCGTTATCCCTGGGTGGTTGTATCATAGTCTTTTGTTATTCCTTAGGTTATGCTCTGGCCCATTCAGAGACAATAGACCTGTAGTCAGAAGGGGGTTACCTGCCGCTACTCCACTGGTGGTACTTGACACTCATACACAGGTTAGCCCATCTGCTACCGCCTTGGCATAGTCAGACACTTTTCCCTGTATCCTTATTGACCATCCTTGTCTTCATTACAGAATTCCAGTGCGGCTTGTGTCTTCATCACTTAACCAATGTTTACTGGGTGCAGCTGGTGTCCATCTCTCTCAAAGAATAGATCTCTCTGCATGTGTGTTTCATTCAGAGAGTTGCATTGGTAGGGAGATTTCTTTGCCTACACTACGGGGGCAAGATCTCTCGTCTACACCACAAGACTAAACCAGGTATCTGACACACATGGAGATGCAGAAATGGGCCTATAGGTCTTCGTATGGCTCCTCTTACAACTCTCAGAGTATGTCCTGCTGTGAACTGCTGGTAAGTCAAGCAGTTATCGATAAAATTGGCTACATGTTCATTCAAATTTGGGCAAAACAACGTTTCACCAATGCATGTAGCAATGACATCCTTCCCTGTATGTGTTGGATAATGCAATTGTGCCAGGGCTGTTTTCAATAATGCTAGTGGCATGACCACTTTTCCTGTATTGTTCTGTCGCCATAGGGCATATGCTGGAGATATGGAACAAACTCTTTTTACCGATAGTTCCTTCTCCTCCTGTGGTGCAGCTCACTGCAGTTCCATAATCTGTGTTTCTGGTATGCTTTTGTAACCTTCCCTCATCACCATGTTCCTTATTCCTCCTTGGGCCTTTGTTCTCTCTTCCAAATCCCACAATTTTCCAAACTACCCTGCACACTTTGCTGCATAGTTGTAACGCTCACCTGATTCCCATGGAGGCGCCGACCTGTTCTGGACTGCTATGACCTCTTCTAAGGTGATGCGCAGGACTCGGAAGACGGACTGGACCGGACCCCCAAACCTCGCCTGTCTGGCCCGTAGAAGAATCCTTCTGTAGATGGAAAAGGGGATTAACTGTCTGCTGGATAATGTGTCGGATTCCCCCACCCTTCCCCCTCTCACACTCCTCGAACCCCCTCCGCGATTCCCCGTAGAGTCTCACCTTAGAGTCTGAAAGGACGAGCTCTCCATCCTGCTTCCGATGCAGGGGCGCGTTGATTTCCAGTTACTTCACTGGATCTCGGGTTTGGTGAGTATTCAACTCCACTTGACTTTTCCGATATGAGGCCGTAAGTATTCAGTTGCAAAAGTTCAAGCCTTAATTGTCCATTGTCCTTTTCTCTATTTCAGATGCAGGATTAAGAATCTGCGTAGAGGAATGGATTCGCCGAAGGTAAACTCTGGTGAGTCTTTTTGATGGAGGGTTCCCTTAGTGATCTTGCTTTCACCCACTAATGCGTGTGTCTTTTTCCCCTTAGGGGCCAGGGTACGGAAGTGCCAAAAGAGGCGGCACCGACCCGAGGTAAGTAAAGATTTTCCCAACAATAATCAGGTAAGTCTTAAGGTGGAAGAATCAGGCCTTCCTCAATCTGTTCCTTCGCTCACCTTTGTTTTGTCTCTTTTTTTCCTTAGGCGCTGAAAGGCGACGGATGGTGCCAATGGTCGCTGAAGAGCCCGAGGGCACCTCGTGAAGGTGAGTGGAACTCGGTGCTGCAGCGAGTGATGCGATGCGCTTCTAAAAATAATGTCTTTTCTCAGGATCGTCGGAGTGATGGTTCCGGACTCCGGATGGAGGTAGGTAAAGTTCAATTATTCACCTTTCTCTCCTTTCCTTCCTTTTGAGGTGTTCCAGGTTGCAGGCGGGCGTGGCTGGAGCCAGGATGCTGGAGCAGACACGGTGAGCGTCTAGCTGCTAGATGCAGAACAACGCGAAGCGTGAGCTGCTGTCTGGGCGTGGTTTAAATAGGCCCAAAAGTAGTTCCAGGTAAGTATTCTTCCTCAGCCACGCCCGAGTGGTAAAATAGTCCCATAGGTAAAATAGTCCCTTTCAGACCTCAAGGAGGTCTGGATTCGGCAGCATGGACTGCATCAGGTAAGTCCATCCAAGCACTCCCATAATGAGCCTGGCGCCTATGGTGCCAGCACTGATGCCTTCTATGAGCCTGGCGCCAAAGGCGCCAGGACAATGTCCGAAGAGCCCCTATAAGGGGTTGCTGGGTCCCTCCCTGGGGACATGATGTCTGCTTTCGGGGACGCTGGGCCTGAACTGGCTTCCCGGGAGTAGGCATCATGACAATAGTCTGCTGCCTCGTTCCCTTTTGAGTTAGTATCCTCCCCTTTTTTGTAGGTCTGGCACTTCACTAGTGCCACCTCCCTTGGAAATGCAATCACTTCAATCAATTTGCCTAACAAGAGCACATGCTGCACCGAGGTCCCATCTGCCCTCCTGAACCCCTTCCTCAGCCATCGCGCCAGTCCAGAATGTACTGCCGATGTAATGTAAGCGCTGTCAGAATAAAGCGTCACATGCTTTTCTACGCAGTGTTCTAGTGCTAATATAAGAGCCACTAGTTCTGCTGCCTGTACTGACTAGTGAGATGGTAGTCATGCACTCACGACCACCACACTTGTCCCATCCTCTTTCAGTCTCACTACTGCAGTTCCAGTCCTTCTGATCCCATCACTCTGGTCAATAGTTGATGAACTGTCAATGCACAGCATGTCTCCCCCTCAAGTGAGTCTTCCTCTACCTTGCATGTCTCACTGAACATCTCTATGCTCTTTGTGCAGTCCGGTGCATAGTCTCCTGGTTGGAGAACGTCTGCCAGGAATAATGCTGGATTTACTGTCTTGCATCATACTATCTTCAGTCCTAGATTTGATAGTATGACTCATATCCTGGTGCTCTCTGTGTAGTCAGTGTGCTCTTTGGCTTATGCAGCATCGGAAGCAGAGCGTGCTCCATGTAAAGAGTGGTGGTGTCGCCCATTGTCACTGACAATGACCTTTCCACTGTGAAGGCTGCAACTACCAATGATTATTCGCATGGGTAATGTCTTCTCATCACTGGTTCAAGTTGTCCACTGTAGTAAGCAGTTGGCTTATGGCCCATGCTTGTTTTCTGGGTCAGTACCACTTTCATTACTACACCGTCAGTGTGCGAAAACAGTAAGAACTCTTTTTTGTAGTCTGGGGTCCCTAACACTGGTGCTGTGCTTATTGCCTGTTTCAGTTCATCAAAAGTATCAATCATCTCTGTGGTCCATGCCAGTGTCTTTGTTCCCCTCTGGGCCTCCTTCAATGCAGTCAATAGTGGCCTTGTGTATGTGCTGTAGTCAAAAACCCATGCTCTGCAGTAATTGCACAACCCCAAGAATTGTTGCATTTCCATCACTGTTTTGGGAAGGGGTGTATTGAGTATTGTTTCTGCTCTCTCTGGGGTAATGTGCCTGCCATCCTTAGATATCATCTGTCCAATGTAAAGCACTTCCTTCTGACAGTACTGTAGTTTGGCCTTGTCTACCCTGTACCCTTTGTCAGCTAACACTGTCAACATGTGCACTGAGTCCCTTCTGCACTCGTCTTCATTCTCACTGCAAATCAAGATGTTGTCAACATACTGTAAAACTGTGCTTTCTGTCTCTATGTTGCGTAGATCCATCTGGATCACTCTGTTAAAGATAGAGGCTGACTCGCAGTACCCCTTTGGCAAACAAGTATGTTTCCACTTCTGATTTTGGTACATAAAGCTGGTTAAATCTTGTGAGTCTGGTTGTAGTGGCACTGAAAAGAATGCATTCTTTAAATCAATTACTGTGAAACAGGTATCTTCCGCTGGAATGCCACACAAAGTTGTTGCTGGATTTGCTGCTACTGGAGACTCTGCTTCTACAATGTGGTTAAGAGCTCTTAAATCCTGAATAAAATGCCATAACCTCCCGTTGGCCTTGCGCATGGGGTACACTGCCATGTTGCATGGAGATTCTGATGGTACCAGAATTCCTCTTCCAATGAGGGCGCTGATTGTTTCATAAATGTCCCCATCTGCCTCCTTGGTTAGAGGCTACTGTTTTACTCTTGGCAAAATTACTCCTGTATCAATTTGATCTTTACTCTCCCTATGCTCTTTATGCGTCCCACGTCATAAGGCTTGTGGTCCATAAGCTGCTCGGTACCTTGGCCATGTCCTCCTCCCAGAATGTGGGCGATGCCTCCAGCGCCATCACCATTCTCTGTAGCACCTCTCTGTAATGAATCTGTAACCAAAATGTCACACTAATTTCAAACGTCATCTCCAGTTCCAGTCATTCTCCTCCAACAAGTTAATCATCTGTCACTGTTGTTAGCCTGCACCCGTCTTCAACTGCAATAATTGCTCTCCATGCCCTCCCTGTGTCATCTGTTGCATGCACTGCAATCCAATCCTCTCTTGCCAATACTGCTTCTATCTCTATGGACACTATTGTTCCCTCTGGCTCATCCAACGGTGTATCTGGCCTGAACAGGTACTCGTTTGTTACTCGCCACACCTTTCCTGCGATGCCTGGCATACATGCAATGGCAATGCCTGTCCCATATTGAAACATCTTGAGGTCCACTGGCATCCTCCTCTGTACTGTGAGTACACAATATGCCTGGACGTTCTGTTTTACATTCAACATGCCTATGCCTGATGTTGAGCATGTTATGCCTTTGTCTGTGAATGAAATAGTCATGTTTAGTCTGCTCATGATGTCTCATCCTAAAATATTTACAGGTGTCTGTCGAGGGTAAAGTAAAGGTAGTGATAAGTCATGATCTCCTATAGATAAGATGTTATCATTGAAAAGAACCACTTCTCGAGCCACAGAGAATCCTTGAGTGTTCATGGCATTGCCTGACAACACAAATGTCCCTTCCCTAATGCATGACCTACTCGCCCCAGTGTCAACAAGAAAGGAAAAGGTTTGTCACCTATCGTCACCCCTATGCGAGGTTGCTCTGCAGGGTTGGGTGTGATGGACAGGATGTGACGCATCAAGTTCGTCTGTGGGCTGCCCTACTGAGGATACATTGATAACCTGTTCACTGTAAAGGGCTTGTTTTCCACCATGGTAACCCCTCACAGTCATCTAACTGGTACTGTTGCCACTGTGTCCATGTGCCCCGTTGTGACATCACCTGTCAACACATTGTGTTTTTGTGCTTGCTGTTGTGTGTTCCCTCTGATCTGTGATGCATGTAAGTGTTGTGGTAACGGCGCTGCCAATTGTGGTGCCTGTGTCTCTATCTGTTCTGGTGATGGTGCTTGTGTTTGTGGCATCTGATGATATGTGCCTTGCATCTGCCCTTGTTGCTTCTGGCCCTGAGCATAATAATCTTCCGATCCCCCTTGATACTGCTGCTGCCCCTGATCTCCCCAATTCTTTTGTGTTCCTTTAAATCGGCACACTCTCAAAATGTGTCCTAGCTGCCCGCAGGTCCAGCACTGTGGTGGCTCCCTCCCCTGTCCTTAGAAACCCCCCGAAGAGTCCCCTGCATTCTGTTGTATCTGTTGTCCATATCCCCGAAATCCCCCTTGATTGCGATGTGCCTGTGGGCCGAAGCCACGCATCCTTTGGGGCCCTCCTCTTCCTCAGAATCCCTGCTGTGGGCCGCCCCATGTATTCTCCTCCGATGCATGCGGCAAACGATTGTGGTTGTTGGTACTGCTGCTGAGGTGCTGGTGCTTATGGGGTGGGGCTGGTTATGACTGCCCCTTCCATTGCATACTTTGAAAGCTTCTTTTGCACTCGCTTTGCCTCATCTGCCTTTCTCTTTTCCACTTTTTGCTTAACCTTTTCCTTACAGTAGTCTACAGAGGTGTACTATTGTGAGCTGTTTTTCTGGTCATCCCTTTGCTTCCATCCCCACACAGTTTTTTCAAACTCTTTGTACTCGCTCTGGTAATCCCTGCGCTAAGATATGATAGAATATAGCCATCATTTTGTCCCAGAGCTCTTGAATTTCGAGGCGCCAAAGCTCTTGAATCTCCTGAATGTACTGAACGGGACCTTAGTCTTCCCGCATTTTGCGTGACGTAATTGCTCAATGACTGACGTGTCTGGATATTGCGTAATGCTTGACACACTGCTGCTCTACAATTGGCGAATGGTGACCCGTCACGCGCAGTGTTCTGTACCCTCTTCCATATTTTACCAGCTGTGTCACCCAGTATTGAAACTAATAATCCCTTTACGTCACCCACTGCCAGTCTATGAACCGCTTTCAGTTTCACCATCTCATAAATCAATTTTTCAGCTTCAGCGCTTAAGGACGGTAATATGCACCTGACATTTTCTTTGTGTGTTTCCAGGGTACATACTGAGGTCTTGCCCCTCCCTTCTCTACTAATGACATCTGTGAGTATGCTGCCTTCTCTTCCGGTGTCCTCCGATACTGTCTAATTTGTATTGGCCCTCTCTCGTCTTCAGTGTCTGTGCATATCTTTGCTGGTTCTAGGGTAGTTACTCGTTTGCCTTCATCATAAGCACTAGACAATTGTCTCCTTGAACATGCTAGCACTGTTTCTTCCCTCCTACATCCTGGGAGTTCCCTAAGTCTATTGACATGTGCTATGTGTAGTGCACCTGTCGTTCGCTTGCTGTGCTTGCTCTTCTGCATTGGCCCCTCCTTCT
Organism: Ambystoma mexicanum; assembly: GCF_040938575.1. Taxonomy (NCBI): domain Eukaryota; kingdom Metazoa; phylum Chordata; class Amphibia; order Caudata; family Ambystomatidae; genus Ambystoma; species Ambystoma mexicanum. Next base: position 719,455,159 of record NC_090939.1, on the reverse strand, counting down.
CCCCATCCGTGGGACCTGTACTCCCATGATGCCCTTTCATCTGTCCCCATGGAGTGGGGTTTGCTTTGCTCCCCCCTCTCATCACCACTGTGTCTCTCGTCATTGTCAGATCCTGTGTCCATGTTGCTACAAAAGTCTTCGGAAAAGATGTATCTCCTTGATGTCGATTCGGTGTTAGGATTTATACTGAGATCAGTGTCCAATAGGTTATATTTGCTGCCTCCTGCCCATGCCCCTAGGCCTGCTCCGCTGCCTCCTGTCACGCTCCTGCTGTGTGTGAATTTGTGCTATCTGGTTCTACTTGTCTTTCTTCCTCACATATATTCCTTTCCCGGTCCACTGCTACCTGTGTCTTTACCGCTCTTATTGCCCGCTCAGTTTCCTCCTTTTCTGCTCATTCTCTTGCCAATCTATCCAACTGCAACTTTCTCTGTTCCCTCTCTGCTAACTTACATTTTCTTGCTCTGCTATCTCCCTCCTCCTCTCTGCCTTCTCCATCTCTCTCTCCTTTTTCTCCTTCATCTCCCTTTCCACTCTCTTTGTTTCCTTCAGATCCCTCTCTATTCTTTCTTCACGTTCCCTTTCCAAATGCTCTTTCCACTTCACTTCTTCGCTCCCTGTCTTCACGCTCCAGTTTCTCCTCTCTTCTCCTCTCTCTGTCCTCACGTTCTAACCTCACTTCCCTGTCCTTCTCTCTTCCATCTTCCTCTTCCATTAGTTCTGCCCAGTCTGACGTGTCTCGGTTCCTCTTCAGGCTTTCTATTGCCTCTTTTGCCCAGTTGTCTTACCTTGAAGCTTTAATAGTATCTGTGCTGCTATCCACTAGTTTGTGCTTGTGCCCTCAAACTCCTCCTCCTTGTGCTGCTGTGACTCGCTCCTCGCCCCTGCATCTTTAATTGGCTGTCCTGTGCCTTTTGGCTTGTCCTCGTTAGTGTATGGTGGTGGTTTGTCTGTCAGATTTGAATACCCCTCTGCTGCCCTCGGTGCCCTAATTGAGTACATCCCCTGTTCGTCATCTGTGTCATCAGATACTTGGAGGGGCGGGGGAGGTGTGGAAGGGTGGGAACCCTCTTCCTTCACCTAATGCTTGCTTAGCATCCACTGACACTTCACCGTTTCCCCTCTCCCTTCTGAAACATGCACCATAACTCAAATATAGCCAAACGTTTGGTCAATGTCTTCCCCTTATAAGTGCCCTGTGTGTTAATAGCAATTCAATTGCTGCACGTCTTTGGAGAAACTGCCACAAAGCGGCCATGGTTTTGTTAATTTACCTTCTGTACCTTTGGACTATTCTATGCTATATTTACAGATTTTATTTTCATACGGTGGAAGTGTCTTACACAAATGCTAAAGGGGAGTGACCCCCCACCCCCACTGTTCCCTTGATACATGGTAATACCTCTTTTACCTGACCTCAAGTTGAGGCTTTCAATAATCTGCTGTTCAGGGGTAAATGGGTCAGAATACGTTCCAAATTCACATTCCAAATTCTATGAGCCTCTCTGGCTCTGCACCTTACCAGGCATGCTCCGCACACCGCCCCCCTTCATAATCGCTGTTAAGATGGATTTCTGAACTCTGACCTGGTGGGCAGAAGTTCAGAAGGCCAACCTAGTTTCTTGGAACAGGGTAACCTTCTGGACAAGCCAGACCAATCAAGGTAGCATTGGCGGCAGTCAAGACTAGGTCTCAGGAGGAGTGAGGGTGACTGAAAGACCTCAATTAGCACACAGAGTAAAGGGCACTTACAAATCACTCCCAGTCAGGTGTGGATATATTAAAAATATAACTACATTTATTTCAAGGCCTTTGAGTTTCAACACACAAATCAAATCACAGTAATACTACTAAGCCAACACAATCCTATCTAAATACATGTATACAAGACCATTCGGGTCTAAAGGGTTAATGCACTAAATAGGTCCACAACATAAAAGGGGAAGGAAACAGGCAGTGCAAATAGTATTTAGTCCCTTCTGCATCCAACACACTCCTAAGAGGCAGTCCAATCCCTAAGAAGAGTGGAGCCTAATGCTCAATTGTACATGCAATGCAAGCGCACGTGGTAGTTCAAATGGGCAAAAGGGGTCCCTTCAAGGGTCTGTAGCAACTCAGGAAGGAGGGTGAGGTGATGAGGAATAGGTTCCCACTATTCGAGGAGGGTTTCCCCTTGCAAGTAGAGCAGGTTCCAAGAGTTGGGAATAGTTTGCTAGTTTGCACAAGCAGTGGAAAGGAGAGGACCCTCGGGGGGCCACTCGTGCATAAAAATGAATGTATATGCTAGGGGCCACCAGTTAGGGTTGCAATTACTCACGACCCCCGGCACACTCTGGACCAAACTTCGCCAGTCGAGTCCACTTCCGTTGCAGGTTGAAATGCGGCAATCTCGCGGTTCTGCGGCTTTCAGCCACAAAGTTACAGTGTTGATTCCCAAACGGGACAGTGGTGATTTCTCCGCTCCTGCTGGATGGATCAGGCCACTTCTGCTTTAGCAGTCTTCAGGGCACAGAGGGGCACAGCTGCAATGAGTTTTCAATGTTCGTCACCACGGCTGGGCGACACGGCAACCACTCCGGTTCGGGTGCTCTCTCTTTACTCCAGACCAGGGAACGCCAAGTGTATGAAATTCAGTGTGAGAGTGCCGTGAACACAGAGCCTACGGGGTACCAAGTTTCAAGGGACTCCTCGAAACAGCACTGGTATCAGGGCAAAGGTCCTACGCAAGCTGGTCAGCTCACTGGTTGGCCCAGGGACACTTCTGAGAAAGCTTACTTGCAGGTTTTGACGAAGGTGCCAAGAAAAGTTGGTCCCACTATTCCAGTGGGTCGAAGCGTCTTTGCAGACCTTCTAGGACGACCAGATGCAGAGGGATACAGCGGGACGACAGTGGGCTCTGGGTGCCAAACCTTCCAACGGGTCACCAGTGGTTCCTCGACTCTACTTCTTAGTTTCAGGATACTTGGATCCTATCCTTCTTTCAGTGAGAACTCCAGAGATCGACATGGTATGGGAGTCTTCTCTTATCCAAAATCTCATTCGCGCCAAAATGAAGAGGACCCAATGGGAGATCTGCTCACATACAGGCATACCATACGTGGACCAACCATGGACCACAGTGCTCCCAGGCATTCACAGCACACCAGACTATCTGGCACCCAGGATGTGTATTGGAACCAGACAGTCCAGCCCGCATCCTGGAAGCACACACACAAGGCGTGCAGAAGCCCGCGAAAGCTTGGTGTTTCGCGGGAGAATGCATGCCCACATAAGGACTGCCCTGGGTCGTCTCGACCTCGGGAAGGTGAAGGGGCAGGATGGCCAAAGGATAGGACAAAGAACCTCGTGGCATGCACATTTTGGAGCCAGGCCACCTATTCGTGCCAAACGTGGTAACCGCGGTTTACCTGGCAGGAAAGCGTTAAAAATACATGAAAAGATAAGCTGCCACCAGCCCTGTCCAAGACACATCTGCACTTCTTCTAAAAAGTCCTTTGAGTATTGTGTATGTTTCATGCCACTGGAAAATCACTCATTTGTATTACAAAACACAAATATCTCTTGTCATAACTGATGTGGCTGTCAAGAAACCCAGAATACATTTGCCAATGGATTAATGGCAGTTAAAAGCACCAGGAGAACATGCTTCTAATAATTTGTGTAAGGATGATAATTGTATCAGAATAACTGCACCTTAGAAAATGATGATCCAAAATTCCTGTGCCTCTGCTTACTAACCACATTACGTTCTCCTGTAGATAGTGATAACACCATCCTTAGAGGTAAGAGACATATGCACCATGCATTTTTACTCCCTTAAAAAGCAAAATGTGCCTAACAAAAAAGAGAAACAATGAACATATCATTGCTTTAACCCACAAAGCTCCACTGATATTTTTCGAATTAGTGAACAGTAGAGCAGTGGCATAGGAAGGAAGGAACTCCTCCAATAATATTAATACCCGATCTCAAGAAGAATTGTATGGGGAAAGAACATCTTTTTAATAAGCAGAAAGTATTCCTATTAGCAAAACTAATAACTTTTTTACTCCCTGAAAAATCTTTTGACTCCAAGTAGGGAGCAAAATCTGATTAGAGTCCTGCTTGTAACCCTGACATAGGGAGTGAAATGCCAAGGCACATAATAAAGTGTATCGTTTTTCCCACCCTTCTGCACCACAGCCTAGATAAAATTAAACAAGAGCCTTACTGGGGTTTATTATGGAGCCTTGTTGAAGAAAATCACATATATATGCCTTTTTAAGGTGATTGCGTCAATTCATCAGAGATACAACCGATTGAGTGCCTTCTTCTGTAACTATGGATCCCTCTTCTGTAATTCTTTTTGATCAGTTAGATAAGATGCAGGGATATGTAGAAACTGCAAAAACCGAACACATGGCTATATTGAAAAGCCCACAGAATTTCCTATCCTTTAGCAAACATGCAACACATTTCCTTCAGTGTATTGCTAAAACGTCTGACTTGGTCTTTGGAATTTGCTGCTTTGTTCATCCCCCCATGCCCTCCACCGGCCCCTGTGCTTGCCTCCAATACTAGTTGATATACCAGTCGGTCCGATAGCACAGTGAGTAGAGCGCTCGCTTTGCCATCTGTGCAGAGCCTGCTGATGCAGGTTTGAATCCCGGCAGGGCCAAACTCAGCCTTTCATCCTTCTGAGGTCGATAAATGAGCACCACACACCGTGGGTAATAATAAGCAGCGCTCCGATGCCTGAGAGTTCGTAGTGCTATATAAATGCTAAGTTATTATTATTATTATTTTTATTATAAAGCACTGTAAAAAGTAAAGGATTGTAGCAGTAAACACTCACTGGGATATTTGCAGACCCACCATACTTTGCAAGCAAGGCATATTTAAATGACAACATATGATGTGAATTTTAACAATGTCATGACTCTGCATGTACACAATTCTTTTGCAGTGCATACAAGATTGTTTGCAACATACCCCACCCTTATATCATTGTGTAGGATTACACAAGGGCTCAGTGAAACTATTTTTGTATAGAAGCAAGTTAGCATATAATGTGTTACGGTCTATGCCCAAAGAACTCTGAACACCTGGAAATGATGCAGATTGTTTGAAAAGCATTCTTCTGTCTGAATATCCGGTGCACTGATAATATGGTCGAGTAATCCCAGGCATAGTCCATACCCATTATCCCTTGTAGGGTAAGTAAATGATATTGCAATGTCGCTCTCTACTTATAGGGTAATGGTAGTAATGCGGAAGTAGGAGACACTGAGCAACACATTTGTCTTTTCAAAATCTTTATAGGGCAAAATAATATTTGAGTTTTATAATGTGTTAACTTGCAAGGGGGCCACTTCAAAGCAGTTGCGTGACAGATGTACACAGAAGAGGAAGTATGAGATCTGGTTACACATCCAAGTAGCCTGCTTACTTACAGCCAGTATCCGATATTTGAGCTGGTAGTTCGATTATGTAGTGGGGGTGACGCTTTTCATAACGCACAATGAGTACCAGACATTCTGGCACGTGAACGTTATTCATGTTACAACAAACATAAAACAAGTGGAGATAGGTTTGCGTCTGCTAACCATTCGCAGAGCCAGGAGAGGAAGAGTCAAGGTTGTCCAGTAGTATCTTAATGTACTCTGGGGCAGAAGTTAGAGTCATAAGGGTTTGGTAGAGTCAGGTTTAGGAGTCATAGGTGGGGAGGGAAAATCTTCGGTTAATGTGTGCAGGCATATCTTGGTTAGATTCTTCTGTTCATGGAGCCAGTTTTTCATATTAGTTTTTAACCTCTTGTGTGGTATTTTTCTGTTAGGGATTGTAGGTGCATAGTGGAGTAATTCAAATTAGCAGAATATGAAAACTAGTTGCTTATTTTAAGAGAAAGAAACTGTCAGGTAATTGCTGTGGCTAGTGCCTTATTAAATCTTTTTGTATAGGTGAGAATTGTCTGTGTGCGCTGCTAAAAATCTTCTGAGCGGCACCCAGAAGGAAGCTGGGCAAGTGCACATGCGCACAGCTTAGAGGGAACATTGGTGGTGTCTCCGTGGTTTGAAGACTAATGCTGGGGATGATAGGTTTTAAGTGGGATTCCTATGTTTGTGGATTAATACATTTGCGCATAAAGTTGTCGGGGTAGCCGTGCAACATTATATACAGTTCAACATTGCGTGCGCTAGTAAAAAAGTAGGATCTTGGCATACCAGATGTATCAGTCTATGTTCGATGCAGAGGTTAGCCTCCAAGGAGTGGAAGAGTCATTCGCTGTGCATGCAGCGAGTTTCTAGGGTTATGTTGCTCGTCAAAGCTCGTTCTGTGTGCTCACTGCCGTAGGGTTTGATCGTGGGGGTTGCACGCACTGGACTATATTTGAATGTTTTAGCTATGTTCATGCTCGCCAGTGTTAGTGGTCAATTATGCTCCCATGGCGAACAGGGCAAACAGGATGGCCTTTGTCTGGCCTTCGTCGCCGGCTTTTTGCCTGCCGGCGGAAGTAGGTAGTAGAAATCAACACAGCTTTACTAGACAACAAATTCAAGCCTTGTTGTGATGCCGTGCAGGGCCTGGCATTTTGTTGCAATGAGGAGCGATGGAATCAGCTGTTTTCACGATGCGCAAACAGCTTTGGGGTTACAGGGGCAGATATAACAGCGCTGGGGCAGGATTAAGGCAAATGGTGCGCAATATGCAGTGAGGGCCTCACCCTGCCTTATGTTAGCTGCTGCCTGCTGCCTGTGGCCCTTGATCCGGCGTGGTCGCCTCGTACATTGTGCACTTGCTACATATTGCAGAAAAGTTGCAACATTGACAAAGACTAAGGGAAACAAAGTCTCCCAGTACTGACTGTCTTTAAGGGCATGTCAGTTTCCCCATAACAAAGTGGTAAAGTCAGACTATGGTGTTTAAACAAAGCAAAAAGTTGGGGGGCATACAACTGGAGGGAAAATTACTCATGACATGGAAATCTTTCCTAACACTCGCCCCTCCCAGACCAAGGACAGGGGGAATTAATCCACCCCTGAATGAGTCTCATGTTCAGGTCAGTTAAACATTCTGGACAACTATCAGCATTGCTATGTTGGACACCTGGCCTATGCTCAATAGTGAAGTCAAAGCTTTGAAGGTTTATGGACCACCTGAGCAACTTTGGATTCTCTCCTTTCATGTTTATTAGCCATTTTTAAGGGATTATGGTCAGTTTGCACAGTGAAGTGGGGCCCATAGAGGTAGGGCCTCAGCTTCCTTAGGGCCCACACAACAGAGAAACACTCTTTCTCTACTGTGGACCATCTGAGCTCTCTGTTTTTAAACTGGCGGCTAGTGAATCCAATAGGGTGTTCCTTACCCTTCTCATCTACTTATAATAGTTCAGCTCCTATCCAAGTGTCAGAGGCATCTGTCTGAACAATAAAAGGTCTTTGGTAATCAGGGGCCCTGAGAATAGGGGCCTGGCACACTGAGTCTTTTAAGCTATTGAAGGCCTTCCCATACTCTTCAGACCAAGTTAACTTCTTGGGTTTCTTAGGAGTTGTGAGAGCAGTCAGAGTGGCTGCTATGGTGCCATAGACTGCCATGAAATTTGGGAGGTACCCAGTGAGTCCTAAAAAGGCTCTCACTTGGGTTTGAGAAGTGGGGGTAGGCGGTGTCCAGTCAACTGGTCGAAAAAAAACTGGTCGACTGCAATTTGGTCGACGCAATTTGGTCGAAAACCAAATGGTCGAATTTTTTTTTAGATTTATATATTTATTTTTCGGGTTTTCGTTTAGTATAAAAAGGGGTTTTTAGAGGAAAAAAAGGGGGTTGGGGGGGACCCCCCCCAAAAAAAAAAAGGGTTAAAATAAAAAATAAAAAAATTCGACCATTTGGTTTTCGATCAAATTGGTTCGACCATTTGTCTGGTCGACCAATTTTTTTCGACCAAATGTCTGGCAACCGGGTAGGCCAGTCTTGTACTGCTTGTACTTTACTGGGTAAAGGCTGCATCCTCCCTCCACCTACTTCATGTCGAAGGTAGACCACTGAACCTTGTCCAATCTGGCACTTACTGGCCTTTATGGTCAAGTGGGCCTTGTGAAGAGCCTGCAACACAATCCTCAGGTGTTTCACATGATCCTCCCAGGTGGCACTGAAAAATGCTATATCATCCAGATATGCTAGACAGAATTCATCCAACCCATTAAGGACATGATTCACAAGCCTCTGGAAAGTGGCAGGAGCATTCTTCAACCCAAAAGGCATTACCCTGAACTGGTAAAGACCCTCTGGTGTTGAGAAAGCTGTCTTCTCCCTGGCATGTTCTGCAAGGGCTATTTGCCAATAGCCGACAGTGAGGTCAAATGTGCTGAGGTATTTGGAAGCACCCAACGTATCCACCAGCTCATCTGTTCTAGGTAAGGGGTGTGCATCTGTCTTGGTGACAACATTCAGAGCCCTGTAATCCACACATAACCTCAACTCAGAGGTGCCTGCCTTTGGAACCAAACCCACAGGGCTGGACCATGGACTACTGGAGGGTTCAATCACCCCAAGATCCAACATTTTGTTGGCCTCTGTCTTAATGTAAGAACTTACTTTGATATCCTTTATCCTCTACTTTTAGTAGGTACACTATCTCCTGTGTTAATGTCATGTTTGCACCAAAGTGTCAAACCAGGAGTTTCTGAGACCAAGAGGGGAAACTGCCTCAGCAAACATTTCACCTCTGCTTGTTGATAAGAAGTCAGGTGAGGGGCCAATTTGACACCCTTTATCGAGCTATCTGAAGGACTGCCCTGGAACAGGTCAGGAAGAGGTTCTGACTCCTCCTCCTCAACATCTGAAGCCAGCAGCAGTGCAGCGATTTCAACTCTTGGGATGAAAGCTTTCAGTCTATTTACATGGAACACTTTTGGAGCTTGTCTAGCCCATCCAAGGTCCACTAAATAGTTGACCTCACCCAGTGACTCCACCACTGTGGAAGGGCCTGACCACTTGTCCTGTAAATCTCTAAGACTTATAGGATTCATGATCAGGACTTGCTGACCTGGGGAGAAATTGATTAGGGCAGCTTTCTGGTCATAACAATGTTTCACCAGTGCTTGCCCTGCCTTCAGTTTCTCACTAGGCAGACCCATCAGGAGTACCATCCTTTTTCTGAGTCCTAGTACATAGTCTTCTATGGTGGTAGTTATGGGGGGTGTGGGCATCTTGCATCCCTCCTTGACTATTGCTAAAGGTCCCCTCACAGGGTGACCAAACAGAAGTTTGAAGGAGCTGAAGCCAACACCCTCCTGAGGTACCTCTCTGTAGGCAAACAATAGAAGATCCCATTTTCTCCTTTAGGGCTCATCGTTTTTAAGGTTCTGTTAAACCTTTCTATGAGACCATTGGTTTGTGGGTCATATGTGGATGAAAACGTATAGGTGACACCACATGCCTCCTACATGATCTGCATATACTTTGACATAAAGTTGCTGCCCCTATCTGACACAACTTCTTTAGGGAAGCCAACCCTAGTAAATATGCCAAGTAAAGCTTTTGCAACTGACTTGGCAGTCACAGTCTTCAATGAGATGGCCTCAGGATACCTGGTGGCATGGTCGACCAGCACCAGGAAAAACCTATTTCACGAGGATGTTTGGGTGTCAAGGGGACCAACAATGTCGATCCCTACCCTCTCAAATGGTAGCCCCACAACGGGGAGTGGTACCAATGGAGCTTGGATTGTTGTGCCACCTTTTCCAGATAACTGGCAGGTGGCACAACTCCTGCAGTGACTTTCTACTTGCACCCCCATCTTGGGCCAGTAGAAATAAGCCTCTGAGACTTTAGGCTCCCAGGAACCCAGGGAAACTAAAATGACCTCAGAATCTATCCCACTGGGCAAGGAGTCTGAGGAGAAGGATGCCCCTGTAATCTCTTCTTCCTCATAGGAGGAGAAGGCCAGATTAGCAGAGTGAACCCTCAAGGTCTAGACCTTACATCTGGGGTCCCCCTTCACATGGTCACTTGCTCCACAATACACACACGATACACTGGGTCTTGGGAGATAGGGGGGTTTATTGTAACCAGATTTCTGTTTTAGAGGATAACCGCCACTACCCTGTGTGTTCTCTTGTGACTTACCCTTCCATTTCTTTTTGTGGCTCTTTTGGGAGGATGTTTTATCAGACCCCCACCCTCCTCATCTTTGGACTGTTTCTCTTCCTCCTGCTTACCAGGATGAATCTTGTCCTTACGGGACATTCTATGTGACACCCACAAATCTGCTGCTATGGCCAGCTTCTTAGGATCTAACTCCTTTGAATCTGCCAAATGCTGCTTAAGCTCCGAGGAACAAGATGCAAAAATAGGTTCAAGCATGACAAGACATATCATACCCTCAAAGGTGGATACCTTATAGCCTTCAACCCAGCCAGTCAAGTTCATTAAAAAAAAATCACTCACATATGACACCCAAGTACTTCCTTCTTTCTTTTTGTACTCTCTAAAGCTCTTCAAGTATTGGGCAGGAGTCTTCCCAAATGTTAAGATGAGAGTTTGCTTCAACATTGCAAAATCTACTCTTTCAGCTTTTGACATTTCTATAATAGCACTGCAGCCAGAATAGGGTAGTCTGCTGAGCAACCATGCAAACTTATCAGCATTTACAACCTCTTGAACTTCACATGCATACTCAAATGCACTCAACCAGTTCATAATGTAATTCTTCTCATCATACGCACTGAGCAGATTTTTAGGAAATCTTGGATGAGAGGATGATCCAGACCCATGTCCAGATCCCGTTCATCCATCTGAAATTTGAAACTTGGCCAGTTCCAACTGATGATCCCTATCCTTCTGTTTTTCTGCCTGCTCCACTTTCAGCTTAGCCATGTGAAATGCAAGCTCCTTCTGCCTAAACAGCAGCTCTTGCTTCTTCAATTCCAGCATGGCCTGAGCATCAGAGCTTGCAGAGGAAACATTGGACATTACATCATCCCTGTCCTCATGGGCACCATGGATGAGGGCAGTGACACAACTGTCAGTTCTGTCAGTGGAAGCAGCTCCTCCTCCTTCTGCACTCTCATCGGAGGCTATGGCACTGAGTTGCATCTCTTGCCATTCCATGATTTTCAGGATAATTTCCAATGTTGTACCTTGGGCCAGTAAACCTCTCTCGGTACACATCTTTCTCAATGTTTCTGACTTAGAAGCATTCAAGGTTATAAAGGTACTTTTTTCCATTATATTAGATAGGTTTATGGCCTTTACAGTTATCACTAAAAAGTCACTATGTGTCATGGGTAGGGGTAATCTGAAATGCCTTCACTAGTGTGCAACAATGGATACCTTCAATCCTATCCCACCGCTGTACATCAATTTGTTAAGATGGATTTCTGAACTCTGACCTGGTGGGCAGAGGTTCAGCAGACCAACCTAATTTCTTGGAACAGGGTAACCTTCTGGACAAGCCAGACTAATCAAGGTAGCATTGGCGGCGGTCAAGACTAGGCCTCAGGAGGGGTGACAGTGACTGAAAGACCTCAGTGAGCACACAGAGTAAAGGACACTTACAAATCACTCCCAGCCAGGTGTGTACATATTAAAAATGCGATAAATCTATTTCAAGACCTTTGCGTTTCAACACACAGATAAAATCGCAGTAATACTTCTAAGCCAACAAAATCCTATCAATATACATATATACAAGACCATTGGGGTCTAAAGCGTTAATGCACGAAAGGGGTCCACAACCTAAAAAAAGGAAAGGAAGCACTTAGTGCAAATAGTCTTTAGGCTCTTCTGCATCAAACACAATCCTAACTGAAAGGCAGTCCAATCCCTAAAATGAGGGGAGCCTAGTGATCAAATATACTTGGGAAGCTGGCGCACGCGGTGGTGTGGATGAGCGAAACAGGGTCTTTTGTAGGGGCTTTAGCAGCTCAGGAAGGCAGGTGAGGTGATGCAAAATAGGTTCCCACTATTCGAGGAGGGTCTTCCCTTGCAGGCAGAACAGGTTCTAAGAGTTGGAAATAGTTCACTAGTTCCCACTAGCAGTGGAAAGGAGAGGGGCCCTCACGGGCCACTCGTGCGTAAAAATGGATGGATGCGCTAGGGGTTGCAATTACTCACCGACTCCCGGCACACTTCGGACCAAACTTTGGCAGTCGAGTCCACTTCGGTTTCAGGTTCAAATGTGAAAATCTTGCAGCTCTGCGGCTTTCAGCGATGAAGTTACAGCATTGATTCCCAAATGGGACAGTGGCGATTTCTCTGCTCCTGGTGGATGGATCAGGCCAGTTCTGCTGTAGCAGGCTTCAGGGCACAGAGGGGCACAGCTGCAACGAGTTTGCAATGTTCATCACCACGGCTGGGCGACACGATAACCACGTATACTCCGGTTCGGGCGCTCTCTCTTTACTCCAGATTTGGGAATGCCAGGTGTACGAAATTCAGTGTGCGAGTGCCGTGAACACAGATCTTACAGGGTATCAAGTTTCAAGGGCCGCCTCAAAATGGTGGCGGTATCAGGGCAAACGTCCTGCGCAAGCTGGTCAGCCCACTGGTCGGCCCAGGGACACTTCCGAGAAGGCTTTCTTGCAGGTTTTGATTAAGGTGCCGAGAACAGTTGGTCACACTATTCCAATGAGTCAAAGCGTCTTCGCAGACCTTCTAGGACGACCAGATGCAGAGGGGTCCAGCGGGACGACAGCGGGCTCAAGGTGCCAAACCTTCCAGCAGGTCACCAGCGGTTCAACGACTTGGCTTCTTAGTTTCAGGATACTTAGATACTATACTTCGTTCTGTGAGAACTCCAGAGATCGACATGGTATGGGTGTTTGGAGCCATCTCTTATCCAAAATATCGTTCGTGCCAAAATGAAGAGGACCCAATGGGAGATCTGCTCACATATATGCATATCATAGGTGGACCAATCATGGACCACAGTGGTCCCAGGCATTAACAGTACACCAGATTCTCTGGCACCCAGGATGTGTATTGGAACCAGACAGTCTAGCCCACATCCTGGAAGCACACACACAAGGCGTGCAGAAGCCAGCAAAAGCTTGGCGTTTCATGGGAGAATGCATGCCCAAGGACTGACCCGGGTCGGCTCGAACTAGGGAAGGTGAAGGGGTAATATGGCCAATGGACAGGACAAAGAACCTCGTAGCAAGGCCACTTTGGAGCCAGGCCACCTATTTGTGCCAAACGTGGTAACCGCAGTTTACCTGGCAGGAAAGTGTTAAAAATGCATGAAAAGATAAGCTGCCACCAGCCCTATCCAAGCCACATCTGCACTTCTCCTAAGAAGTCCTTGGAGAGTATCTAGGGCCTTTAGAAATGACAGGAAGTCCCAAGTGCACTGTACCCTAAGGTACATTGTGTACTTGCTACATGTTGCAGAAACGTTGCAACATTGACGAGGACTAAGGGAAACAAGGTCTCCCAGTACTGACTGTCTTTAAGGGCATGTCAGTTTCCCCATAACAAAGTGAGCAAAAAGCCCAGGGGAGTGCAGCAGAAGGCTGTGCTCCTCTAGTAAAGTCAGTCTATGGTGTTTAAAGAAAGCAAAAAGTTGGGGGGTACACAACTGGAGGGAAAATTACTCATGAAAGGGAAATCTTTCCAGTCGCTGCCTCCTCAGGCACACCACCACAATACTGTGCACGCACCACCACAGGTCCACATCGTCTGTCAATCCCAAGTTCTCAATACTAGCTCCTCACCGTCTCGAAATTCTGTGCCCTATATGCAAACCCTAAGGGTGACGTCACCAAGCTACCAACACAGCATAGTAAATTGAATATTGCTTGTACACAGAATAGCCTGTTACCCCCAATCTCACACAAAAGAGCCCCCACGGCTGTCTTCCTGCTCTCCCTAAAGAGTATACCAAATTCTCTTGTGAGCAAGCTACACCTGTTCCATCGCCTAACGTTTGAAACGCCTCTCTCCAAGAGACTTAACCAGTCAATTCACCTTTCGCAATCTAGGATAGCTCCAACTAACCCTCACAGGAATACCATCATCTATGATCCGAGCTAAAACGCCCAACCCACAGGAATACTTTATTCATAAACTCTCGTCATCCAAGCCCTCTAAGACCGAATGGGACCTAAACATAGAAAAGGGTACTTCTACCTCTGCTCAAGTCCCTACTAAAATACTATGCAATACTCTGACAATACACAGTGATACTACACAGTGCTTCCCAATACACAACACCCACCCTCACACCCACAATTGCTGTCATTCTGGATCAATACTTACGTTCCATGCTGCACTGACGCTGCTTGTCTGCCGGCTTCCTTTCAAGGCACTCACCTCTTCGTCCTGGTCTGCGGGATGGTTTCGAAATGGCTCTCGATGACCTTTAAATGGGTTTGTGTTTCCTGTTGTTCTCGAAATACACGCAAGGGTCCCACAGCCTCTCAGGTTCAGCGGCAAAGGGGTCGGCTTAGTGCCGGGCTGGCGCAGGCAACCGTCCTCTGGCTACCACCTTGTTGGGACAAACTCCCAGGTAGATTTGATGGCTAATAGGAGTTCGCGAACTCATGAAAGGCCCAACACCTTCCCTGAAAAGGAACTTAGACCCAGCCAGACAGCAAGTACAAACTGAGGTTTATTACAGCCAAAACCAACAGGGATAAGTACAAGGATAGACGAAAATCCTGAAACATTTTAGCGATTTCTGGCTCGCATGCCAGTTTTGTGGGCACATTAAGCCATAAGGACGTCACTACCCAGGCCCCTTTCCAGAAAACCTATCGCCATCTGGGATTGGGTGTTGAGTGTCAGTCCCCCTATTGCAGACCCTATACATGTTAGTTCACTGGCTTTCCCATGTCAGATGTCAGGCCTGGCCCATCACAATATTGCTATCACTAAACAGTGTTGCAGTGTGAGGGTCTTACCATTGGTTCTTACCCGTTGCTACCCATCCTTAGGATACTGGACTGTGGTTGGTTAGAGCTGATGTCCCCAGGCCTGGTATCCGAAATGATTCTCAGCTTGAGATGTACCTTCTCAAGGTAATAAGAACAATTATGTGTCTGCATTGTAACTTGTGTGCACCACCAAAGTCTGTGAGAGTGCCCGTTCATATCATGCAACACTCGTCTCTTGCTGTAACGACTTTGCTGCAAGCTTCTGTCTGTCGGCGTGAGATCGCTCCTCTTTCCCAGTGCCAGTTTCGAATCATCATCCAGTCTGCCGAGTCACTTGTTCAGAGACCGTGTTTTGGGCTTCTGGAGCTCTGAATTACTCTGAATTATGTGGATATATTTGTATTTATTGTAGCTGGTGTAACTGCCATTCAGGGAATGGAATGTCGCTTGTATCTTGGTGGCTTTGACAGTCGGCCCTCTGTCACACGGTTGCTCTCCTGTTCAGCCTGATTTCAGCTCAGCTCTTACTGAGACATTTGTGACCTACTGTGATTTTTCTAAGCCATGGCATGGCTTCTACATGTTTGTGTTATTCTACAGTTCTCATATGTTAGTAATAGATTGGTTCTGTCAGGTCCCATAGGTGCTCCTGCAGTTCCATTAGGCTATTTGCATGTAAGCATCTGCAAGCTTGCTCAGGATCTCTTGCTTCTTGCAGTTTCTGCTTTGCTGCGGTTAAGCTAACGACAAAATAATGAAACGAAGGCAGTATATCCATCTGTCCTCTAACTTATAAAACTGTTCCAAAAGAGTTCTTCATATAATAATAATAATAATAATAATAATAATTGTGAGTGTGTCACGATGTACAGATGGCACGTGTGCTTTGTGTCTAACGCTGCTATGTCATGGGTTCTCTAACGACGTCAGTAGCGTAGCTTCTTGGCGGTTTAGTCGATACTGTCAATTGAAGTCTCCTTAGTTGCATCCTAAGGCTCCCCATCCACTCTGGGTAGATTTTGGCCTGCTCCTTGGTTGTATGAGTGGATACCTCTCAGCGTACTTGTCTATCATAGGAGCACTAGGAATTGGCCCGAAATGGTATGGGCGAATGCGGTATCTGCGGTTCTTCTTCCGGGCAGAGGCATAGCCAGGATTGTCTAACTAGTGGGTCCTGAAGCTAATGAAGTTGGGCCCACCGCTGTGACATTAACATCTGTAAATGCCCAGAGAGTGCTGTTGGGTGGGCATTTACAGATTTGGGGCGGGCCTTGCCCACTCAGGCCGTACCCTGTCTATGCCTCTACTTCCGGGCCATGTAGGTTATGGGAGAGTGTGGAGCGGTAGGATTCGACCATCCCTCTTCAGCGCGAATGCTGGAGCATTTGATTGGTGGAGAGGAAGGGAGTCAGCAGAAACGCAAGTTGCCTTCGGCCCCTCTTCTCCATCATGCAAATGATTGCAAATTAGCTGCATCGTGAATGAATGGCGTAAAAGCCTTAAACAATGCTTTTACGTCATTCATTTACATTACGTGTTCATTGAACTTGAGCACCAGGGTGTGAAACAATATCGCTCCAAGTTTCCGGCTTGCCCATCCCATCACCCCCACACTTCAGAAAGCAATGTAATATTAAAACACTTTAAGGAGCAACTATCAGTCATTGTCTGACCCTCAAAAGGATGACATCTTTCCCTTCTCACCGTTAACATAGTTCCATTCATCCTGCTCTATTTACTTAATCCTGAACAATGTGTGACCCCTACAGCTTTATGCAGAGTGTTGCTCCCCGGCTATTTGTACTTAAATAGACATGTACAGAAATTAGTGTTAAAGTCACTTTCTCTGTTGTTACGTCTCCTTCACTCTCAATGACTCCCGTTGTCCTGCTTTTGTTTCTACGTGTCGCCTTTGGTTGAACACTATGCCAATTAATGTACTTCTTCATGTGTCTGCTATTGAATGTCACATTGACCTTTCCGCGTTTCATTCATATTATTAAACGTGGCTTTTGAATGTTGTTGCTCTATAAACGATGGTTTAACATTATTATGTTGCGTGCTGAACGGTGTAACGATTTCTGATTGGATTTTTTTAAAGCTTTTGGAGTGCACATCGCTACTTTGAAAGAGGAGAGGAGATCTTGTGGTTGTCATGCATGGCATGGGCCCGAAGGAACCAACAATTAACAGACTGTGGGCTTCTCGCAAGACCTTTGCGCACAGTTCGGTTTCAGATGTTAAACAATTCCAGATATAATTTCATGCATGGGTTGCATCGTCTCATGTGCAGTGTCTGTTGCTCTTCTTTTAGCTGTCAGGTGTAAAAACAGTCTGCTTTGCAGATTTCTGGCAGAGCCTATTACCATCAGGCTCTGAGAATCGGCACATCCTGCCGCTGACCGACACATGACGCAGCTTCTCTCGGCTGCGTCTTGAAACTCTGCATGAAGATTATTTCCCGTTTGAACATGAATAGTTTTCCAACGTAAAGCAAGTTATCTGTGCACATATTTTAAAGGCCGCGACACACCTTTGGGTGGTCAAGGTCTCCTTTGCAGATGTCGTCTCTGTTGAGGCCTCCCAAAGTAACAATGTGTGACGCGAGTTTCCTGCAGTACTGACCGAACATTCGGCGTCTGCGAAATCATTGCAGTAACCCCGCGTGTTTAGAAAGTGACACCACGGCGGGACATCAGATTTCGTTTCCTGACTTTGAAATAAAGAATACACGCACAGACGACCAACTGGTGAACTGCGGGAGGCCAATTTTCTTCATCCCTGACTGTCATATTTTTAACAAAATGTCTGAAGATGAGAGATGATTTATACAAATCAGAAAGTGGAACTGGATATGTTAACTTTTTATGGGGGGGGGGCATCCTGAGTAGGGAAACCATCAATAGCACTAGCAACACTTCTCATTTTTCCACACACATGTCTCTGATCTGGAAATGTCTTTGTGCCTCATTACGAATTCCACTGTGTCGTAAATAAAAGTGTCACCAACTCCGTGACTTCCACTTTTTTTGGCAGTAACAGAATTACCGCCACTTTGACTCCAGTGCTTCATTCCCGAGTTTGGCGGTAAAGTGGAGGATTCACATTCATCAACATGCTGGAGGTAAATCATCCATTTCACCACGAAAAATCGGCAGATTTACGCGTGGGATATTTCGTCTGACTAAATCTGCCAAAAATCCCTGAGGTGTCCTGTGGACTCCAAAAATGGGTATTTAACCACCATACCACCACTCGTAATCCTGTGGTAATGATACCGAGCCAAGTAGTGTTAAAGGTAAATGGGCCTCATTATATGTTTACCAGTCCGGTAACTACGGACCAGGAAACTACGAGGTCTTCCCGCAGATGCCTGTCAGCCCGGCAGGTCCGACCTGCCGTGCGGCACGGCACCTGCAGGCAGACCTACCCGGTAGCACCGGCACCGTTATTGGCGGTGCCAGTGCTACCGGCCTCCCCATTCTCATTGAGCCTCATGGGGCGTAATAAATACCGGGACCCGGCAATGGGCAATTACCAGGGCCAGCGGGGCAGGAATGCCCTGGTAATTGCCCATTGCTGGGTGCCAGAAAAAATACAACTCCGGTGGCAACCGTGTCGGTAATTAACGACACGGCTACCACCATAGTCATAATGAGGCCCAATGAGTATTGTATTAGTCAAACACCATCAATGCAGAGCCAGAGCATGTCACAGGCATTTAGAATTCCAGGCACAGCATTAAGGTTTTCATATTCGCTAAATAATAAAATTGGTAAAAGTTTTTGTTGAAGATACCAAGCGAATCAATTTAGAAAAAATGTTCTGCTGCATACCGCATATCTTTTATAATCATTGGAGTCTCATGAAGCAGTAGCCAAGGCAGTTATTTTTAAGTAGTCAGAATATTGTGTGATACATCAGGAAACTAGATTAGAACAAAGAAGTATTGAAAATATTAACTTTCATTGGTGCGATATATACTGAGGCAGTGGGCTGCCAGTAAAGGCTTGCTGCCCGTGTTAAGGGCTCGAGCGAACCGAGGGTCCCTTAATGCTTGCAGCAGTGCCGTTACCAACAAAGTCGGCCTACTGCCGGTGTATATATTTCCATGATCACCCGTGTAGGTCCCTATGCGGGTGCTAATGGTGTGTATTTAAAAAAAAAAAGAGAAATGTACCTTAATACCCGACACCGTGCCATGGTTCCCAAATCCATTTCAATGTTGATGACTCTGACCTCATCAACATTGAAAATGGATTTGGGAAACCACAGCGCAGCGCTGGGTTGTGCAAGAAGGTACGTTTCTTTTTTTTTTAAATACACACTCTTAGCACCCACGTAGGAAAGTACATGGGTGCTAAGAGTTGAAGGGGGGGAAGGGAAGGAGCAGCAGGGAAGTTAATGGGATGCTGGCTAGCAGCACCCAAGCTGCTTGGAACGCAGGCTTGACAATACTGCCCGTGTTCTGAGCATTGTGATTGGCCAGCGCCCCCTTCCAGGCTGCTAATGTAATATAACCTCCTCCTGCATACAATGAATTCTATTACTGTACAGTAGTTTCACCTTCGGTAGTATCCCAATCTTTTTGAACTGTAGGGGCTGCTGTCTCATAGGAAATGTGGCTCGGGGATAAGTGAGTGTTGTACGTTTATGTGCTATAATGTTGGAGTTTTATAGGTCTAAACTATACAAGGAAGATGTGCAATAGTTTTGGGCAATGCTGCATGGGCATCCCACAAGCGAGGCAGGGTAACTGCTGTTACCATCGGCAGCTGGGAGAGGGGCAGCCCCAACCTCCCCGCGCCTGCTCCTCTCCTTCCCCCCCAGCTACAGAGGCACGCAGTCTCGGCAGCACTAAAGCCACGGAAGGGTAAGGTGCGAACAGTCATCGCCCCCTTCCTCCAAACAGCAAGGTGCTAAGCGCCATAAGGAAAACAACCATCAGGCAGGGCCCAGGTTCAAAGATCTGCCCCCACCAGGGGGTCAGACAGTCGGCTATCCGGCCGGGGGCTGCGAAAACAGCAGCCCTCACCACATACACAACAAAGACCCAGGGCCTCCCTGGGTCCTATAAATGAGAGCAGCATGCTCAGAGTAAACACAATATGTGTGTGGACCCTGAACGGGGACCCAAGCAAACAGGAGGTTCACTGTTTACTCGGTGTCTTCCAAATCTTCTTGCTTCTTTAGCAAATCTTTGAAGTTCACTGTACATCGCAGTGTCTTTTTCCTTCCTGAACATTGTACTGTTCAAAGCAATTGCAATGCAGCTTTAACGAAGGAAGAAGCAGCAACCGAACGGCCAGCGCGGACGCTGTCAACGTCAACATTCTCGGCATAGAACGAAAAACAAGCGGCGAGCGTGTCCAAAGCAAAACAAACAAAGACGCGTTCTGCGGAATCATCCCCAAAACCAGTGCGAACGAAAGAGAAGCGCCACTCGAACAGCACGGCGCGGACGGCTTCCGATTCAACACTTTACAGGTGAGCCACCGCGCTGGGGCTACGAGGGAGGAAAAATAGACATTTATGTCCGGAAGAGATGCATGTTTATTACAGTGGACCGGAACCCCCGCGTTATAAGGCAGACGGGGCAAGATAACACACGCCAGTTGTAAACCCGGGCAGAGTCACAAGCCAGCTTGGGAGCTCGTCTTTGCTTGACAGCCACGCAGATCTGGTGAACACAGTTCCAAGCTCGGCGGGCCCAAAGACTACAGATTTAAAATAATTTCTGTAATATTGCAGGGCGACCTCACAGCGAAACCAATTATTTAAATCCAGTAAATCAAGCCCGGGGGCTGCCCAATTTTCTGAACCCGGGCAAGAAGGCACCAGTCAACAGTTACCCAGCACGGGCAACAAATAGAACAGGCGCAAAGAACTCGCCGATAACAACGGTTTAACTCCTTGATAAAAACCTTTTTTCTTTTCCCTATAGCAGGCATAGAAAAACATGGTGCCCAAACAGAAAACACGGGCACCCCCAACACCAGCGCAGAAGCCCAAATCACTACAACTGCTAGCAGCCATTGAAGCGGCAGAGCACTACGGATGGGCATGGGTTAGAGAAAACATGTACGGCCTACCCAGGGAAGGAATTACCAGCCCACCCAGCCAGGACGAGGTTTCTGCACCATTAAAAAGGAGAAAAATATCCAAAGATGCCAGAAAAGGTACCAAAAAATTGTCAAAACTATGCGAGAATGCAGTGGAATTACAGCAACTAATGGTAGAAATAAGGGGGAAACAGACGCCGCCCACAAGGGAACCTGGGGCCTCAAACCCCTCCATCGCAATAGAACCTGCTATAACGGTTGTCAACCCACCCGTAACACTACCGATAGCAATCCCGCCACAACAAGTACAGCAGTTGCCAATAGCGCCCACAGCTATAAATGCAACAGCCTCCACAACTCCAGCAACTGATCCAACAGGTGCCCCAAAAGCATGGACAACGCCAGGCACAGACAACACGGGCGCCACAGGGACACCCGGCAGCAATACAACTGACATTGTAGCAATCTGTAATGCACTATTAGAACAAAAAATAAAATCTTTCCAAACAGAGATATTAAATAGATACAAAAGATGCCTGGCATGGAACATTGATACCACAATCAAAGAAACCATATGGGCCAAAGAATTTATAGAAATCTTTTCCCTAATAGAAGCACAGCGCAAAGGAAAGACGCTTTTAGAGACCCCAAAAAAATAGAAGAAAAAGCTATTGCCAGAAACGCCCAGGTCGAACAAAACTGGGACAACTGGTTGCAGGCCTTTGCCATTTTAGCAACAATATATGAAGAAAAATTCCCCATGGATGGTAGGAAGATCTGGGCATACGTTGATAAAATAAGGGAAGTAAAAGTAACACAGAGGGGAAAGACATGGCTTGCATACGACATCAGATTTAGGAGGAGCATGTCAGAAAGGCTGGCCATTGAGTGGGATGAAGTCCAGAACGATTTATACACCCTCAACGCCGAACCTCCCCAGGAAGAAGATACCATGCATTCTTCTTCCAAAAATAGCAAAAATTAGCAAGTAAGCAAATCCCATGACAATGATAAATCCAAAAAAGGGGAGCAGCCCTTTCGGGGGAACCAGCCTTGGGCGGCTAAAAATAATGCCCACAGACAGAACAAACAGCAGGCTGTCAAATCCAACATCCCATGCAGAAATTTTGAGAAAAACCAGTGTACATGGGGCAAAGAATGCTGGTACAAACACGCCTGCACAAACGGCAACGGCGACCATGCAGCAAGCAACTGCACCAGACTACCAGCCAAGAAAGAATGATATCCCAGTTTTAGAACCAGGACGAATGCCCATCAACCCGGGCAATTTTAGGGACGCCCTAAAAAGCTACCCAGACAAGGAAACCAGCAGGATAATATCACAGGGTTTCACCAAAGGGTTTTTCATCCCATTTAAAGGCACTGGGTCACAATACATCCCAATGAACCTAAAGTCAGCCAGGGACAACCCCCTGATAGTAGAAACCAAAATCAAGAAAGAACTGCAACTGGGCAGGGTAGCAGGTCCCTGGGACGCCATGCCCCTAAAGGACTATTTAATATCTCCACTAGGCCTGGTCCCCAAAAAAGAACCCGGAAAAATGAGACTAATCCACCACCTATCCTACCCCAAAGGCCAGTCTTTAAACAACGGCATCCCACACACAGAATCCGCTGTATCTTACACGCATTTCCAAGAGGCGGTAAGGCTCATACAAGAGTGCGGCAGAAATGCCTTGATGGCTAAGCTGGGCATCGAATCCGCTTTCAGACTCCTGCCAGTCCACCCAGAGTCACAGCAGTGGCTAGGTTTCACTTTTAACAACAAATTCTACATAGATAGATGCCTCCCCATGGGGTGTGCACTATCCTGTGCACTATTTGAGCAATTCAGTTCCTTTTTTCAAAGGGCTTTCCTAAAGCAGAGACCAGGGACAAAAATAGTACATTACCTAGACGATTTCATGGTCATAGGGCCACCAAACTCCGAGGAATGCGGCCGGGCTTTAGCAAAACTGGAGCACATGGCCGCTCAGTGGGGAATTCCCCTAGCGAGGGAAAAAACCACCAAACCAGACACAAACATAATTTTTCTGGGCATCGAAATAGACTCAGCAAAGGGGCTCTGCAGAATCCCCAAAACAAAAATATCAGAACTCCTGGCTAAAGTACAAAACCTGATAATGAGAGAAAAGGGGACTGTAAAGGAAATACAATCCTTAGCAGGCAGCCTCAATTTCGCATCCAAAATAATACCTCAAGGGAGGATATTTTCCAGAAGCCTGGAGTTCAAAATCAAATCACTCACCAAACCACACTTGCATATCCGGCTAGGCAGAGAGGTGAAACAGGACCTGGAAACATGGGGAAAATTCCTCAGAGATTTCAACGGGTCTTTACTTTGGCGAACACCTTTAAATACCCGATCAAACAGGGTCCTATACACCGACGCAGCTGGGAGCAAGGGGTTTGGAGATACTAGACTCAGAATGGGTGGCAGGACACTGGCCCAATTCATGGCAAGCAGCAGGGTGGACAAGAAACATCACCCTACTAGAAATATTCCCCATCTGGCTAACATTACACATCTGGGGCAGGCGACTAGCGAACACAGAACCTTTGATCTGGTGTGATAACATGGCTGTAGTGGGCTCCATAAACAAAAGGTCTACGAAATGCCCTTTAGTACTAAAAGTATTACGAGCCATTACAACAGTCACACTACATGGAAACGTTGTACTCAAAGCAAAGCACATTTCTGGGGCAGATAATAACATTGCTGATGCCTTATCTCGTTTCCAGTGGACAAGATTCTGAGAGCTAGCACCGCACGCCCAAGAACAGATGACGCCAATACCAGCAGAATGCTGGGCAATAATGGGAAGACAAGAATAACGGCATCAACGCCAACGCCAGAGAGCACAGGCCGGGATGCCCAACGAAAACCAGGCACCTCTAAAACGGGTGCCAACAACACATCGGCATCAACGCCAGCAAAAGAGAGTGCAGGCCGGGATGACCAATACAAAGCAGGCACCGCTAAAACGGGTGCCAACAACACATTGGCATCAACGCCAGCACCAGAGAGTGCAGGCCGGGATGACCAATACAAAGCAGGCACCTCTAAAAGAGGTGCCAGCAACACATTGGCATCAACGCCAGCGAGCCCAGGCCGGGATGCCCAACAAGAATCAGGCACATCAACAACGGGTGCCAACAACCTCACAGGCTTCCTAATGGAGATGGCAGAGAGGGCGGTGTCAAGCACCACGGCAACACAGTACAGTAAGTGTTTGCAATCAGTATTTAAAGCCACAGGTGTAAACCACGTAGAACTAATAATGATTAAAGATATAGAAGTATTTTTAAAATGGGCTCGGCAACAAGGTTTCAAAAGGGATTGGGCTAAAAGACACCTGGTGGCAATTTCATACTTTACAAAAATACGGGGCGATTCAGACCCCACCCAGAACGCCCTCATCTCTTATGCAATGAAGGGATGGGGCAGATTAGAGGGTCCGCAAGTGGACACCCGCCGACCCCTTGATTTCAGCAAACTGGTACAGATAGCAAGCCATTTGGAAGCCATATGTTGGCACCCATATGAGATAATGTTATTTAAAACAGTCTTTTTCTTAGCCTACTTCGGGGCTTTCCGGGTAGGAGAACTCATCGCTTCCAGCACCAAGGCCACAAACGGCCTGGGCGTCATGGAAATCAGGGTGAGACCGGAGAGTGTTAATATAGAAATGCAACAGTCGAAAACGGGTGCAAAAAGAACCATCAATATTTGTTGCATCGATGAAGCAACAAACTGCCCGGTGTGCATCACCAACCTCTATTACGCACAACGACCCAAAGTGGGGGAGAGTTTTTTAATCCACAAGGATGCATCGGCCCTAAGCCGCTACCAATTTAAAGGAGTGCTGATGAAAGCAATCAGCAGAGCAGGGTGGGATCCCAAACATTTCGGCACTCATTCCTTCAGGATAGGTGCCGCCACTGCAGCATGGCAAGGAGGTTTAGCACCGCAACTACTAAAAAACATAGGGGGATGGAACTCAGACTGTTATAAAAGATATATCAGACTGCAATCGATATAGCCATCCGCCCTAATACATTTTCTTGCTTTTCCCTCCCTCCCACCACCACAGAAACAACAGGCGAATTGAGGACCACACTCCGATCAGCATGGATAGTTGGCCACTCATTTGTTTTCAGGACAGGCAGATGGGCAGAAGAGACTAAAGAAGGGCCACCTTTCAGAAACACCATTACTTCATGGTGGGGATACAGAGGCCTACGCTGGGCGGACGTCCACGTAACATTAGCGGAACTGGTGGCATACAGGGACCCACCAGAATTCCTGATCATCCATCTAGGGGGCAACGACCTAGTCAACACAGCTAGACGCATCCTATGCGAAGAAATTTGCTCCTCCCTAGCAGGCATTTCGCACAACTGGAGGGGTACCGAAATATACTTCTCAGCCATCTTACCAAGAAAGAAATGGCTATGGGCCAACTGCTACAAATCTATAGACATATCCAGAAGAAAACTGAACAGGAATATAGAGAGATTCTGTATGACAAGAGGACTGGGTTTCATAAAGCACCCAGCCATTACACTAGGCAACCCAGACCTTTTTCTCCACAACGGCACCCATCTGTCTAGCCAGGGCATGGAGCATTTCTTTCGGGAAATCAATGCAACACTTGCTCACAGGGGCTGTCTCTAGGGCATACTCTTGGGGGAACACGGTCAGCCGGCAACCTGCCGTTGTGTGTGGCGGCACGGGTCCGAGGGGGTAACCTCAGAACCCGGTGCCCAAAAGTATGATGCCATCATAATATGTGATATTGTTATTGTCATAACCCATATCTGTACAATAAAATCCTACGGCCTTTTATTGCCAACACTTGAAACAAGTTGTGAGCCTATCATTATGGGCAAGGGTTTGGGGTTCGGCCATTACTAATGCATGCATATGGGTTCAGCAGTTATGGGCAATGCTGCATGGGCATCCCACAAGCGAGGCAGGGTAACTGCTGTTACCATCGGTAGCTGGGAGAGGGGCAGCCCCAACCTCCCTGCGCCTGCTCCTCTCCTTCCCCCCAGCTACAGAGGCAAGCAGTCTCGGCAGCACTAAAGCCACGGAAGGGTAAGGTGCGAACAGTCATCGCCCCCTTCCTCCAAACAGCAAGGTGCTAAGTGCCATAAGGAAAACAACCATCAGGCAGGGCCCAGGTTCAAAGATCTGCCCCCACCAGGGGGTCAGACAGTCGGCTATCCGGCCGGGGGCTGCGACAACAGCAGCCCCCACCACATACACAACAAAGCCCAAGGGCCTTCCTGGGTCCTATAAATGAGAGCAGCATGCTCAGAGTAAACACAATCTGTTTGTGGACCCTGAACGGGGACCCAAGCAAACAGGAGGTTCACTGTTTGCTCAGTGTCTTCCAAATGTTCTTGCTTCTTTACCACAGAACCCACCCACCCTACAAAAAGGGGAGAAGAGCAAAAAGAAGTACAAGGCACTGTACGGTGCCCACAACAAGTCGTGGGACACAAGAAGGCGGCATGGGTCCGAGGGGGTAACCTCAGGACCCGGTGTCCAAAAGTATGATATCATCATGATATGTGATATTGTTATTGTCATAACCCATATCTGTACAATAAAATCCTACGGCCTTTTATTGCCAACACTTGAAACAAGTTGTGAGCCTATCATTATGGGTGAGGGTTTGGGGTTCGGCCATTACTAATGCATGCATGTGGGTTCAGCAGTTATGGGCAATGCTGCATGGGGATCCCACAAGCGAGGCAGGGTAACTGCTGTTACCATCGGTAGCTGGGAGAGGGGCAGCCCCAACCTCCCCGCGCCTGCTCCTCTCCTTCCCCCCAGCTACAGAGACACGCCATCTCGGCAGCACTAAAGCCACGGAAGGGTAAGGTGCGAACAGTCATCGCCGTCTTCCTCCAAACAGCAAGGTGTTAAGCGCCATAAGGAAAACAACCATCAGGCAGGGCCCAGGTTCAAAGATCTGCCCCCACCAGGGGGTCAGACAGTCGGCTATCCGGCCACGAGCTGCGACAACAGCAGCCCCCACCACATATACAACAAAGACCCAGGGCCTCCCTGGGTCCTATAAATGAGAGCAGCATGCTCAGAGTAAACACAATCTGTTTGTGGACCTTGAACGGGGACCCAAGCAAACAGGAGGTTCACTGTTTACTCAGTGTCTTCCAAATCTTCTTGCTTCTTTACCACAGAACCCACCCACCCTACAAAAAGGGGAGAAGAGCAAAAAGAAGTACAAGGCACTGTACGGTGCCCACAACAAGTCGTGGGACACAAGAAAGCGGCATGGGTCCGAGGGGGTAAGCTCAGGACCCGGTGCCCAAAAGTATGATATCATCATGATATGTGATATTGTTATTGTCATAACCCATATCTGTACAATAAAATCCTACAGCCTTTTATTGCCAACACTTGAAACAAGTTGTGAGCCTATCATTATGGGTGAGGGTTTGGGGTTCGGCCATTACTAATGCATGCATATGGGTTCAGCAGTTATATCTTTGTGCCCACCATACATTCTCATCTATACTTCCCAGCATTAGCAGAGAAAAGATGGTCATAAAGAAGAATAGCCTCACAGTCTCTGTTGAAGTTTATTTGAACTTGAAGTAGTGCATTTTTTAAACGGGTAAGAAGCAAAAATATTGGAAAAAGCACCCAATTCTTTGTCTTAACATAAGGACTGTCCTTACTGAACAAGGATGAGAGGGGCTTGTTAATCTAAAACGGGGATGTGCTCAGTCAGGGGCGATTCTCAACAAGGCGCAGTGAGCAGGCTAAACGGCATGCTTCACTGCGCCTTTTCCTGGCGCCCAGGCACCACTCTTATTCTCAAGTGGGCCTGGGCGTCAGCACAGTGCACGACACAGAAGTGTCATGAACTGTCTGCAATCCGCCTGTTTTTGTAAACAATGGGCGGATTGCAATCTTGGTAAATAGCGAGGTAATCGCTGCTGAGTGCATTATATATATATATATATATATATATATATATATATATATATATAATTAGAGCAATATATATTTATATGCAACAGTAAAATATATATATCACGTGTGATATACATACATATATAGATTCAGTAAAAAAACTGTTAAAGGGACATTATGGTTAAGTTGCACTACTAAAAACCTATGAAATTCAGTGAAAAAAACTTTGTTAAAGGGACATTATGGTTAAGTTGCGCTACTAAAAACCTATGAAATTCAGTTAAAAAAAACTGTTAAAGGGACGTTATGGTTCCAAGTAAAACCGAAAAACCCTAAAAATTCGCCAGTTATGGGAAACTCAGCAACCATAACTCGCGCGACCACCGTGCACTGCTAAGACTAACACTCAGGACATCAAAGATGACATCACAAATGTCATTGATGACATCACTGATGACATCACATATATGGCTCCCTCTTTTTTCCTTTACTGACATATCTAGGCCAGTAACAGTCAGGAACTACAAATTCATATACTCATAATTCATATTCAAGTACTATATTTTTAAAGTTATACTTCAAATATGTTCTTATAGTAAAGTAATTCACTTGGGGTTCACTCACAGCATATTAAACATATACATAGGGGAAAACACAGATTTGGAAAACAGTAATGCTTTGTGTGTATAAAGATAATCAGTAAGGTTATCAACACTTTCTCATAGTTCTGCCTTTTTAAAAAACTTTACTTTCCTGGATATGCTCATATTTGTATACGTTGTATGCACACCACTCTCCTTAGAGTCCAGTCACATTGTATGATAGTTATACATAACGAAGTAGTAGCTTTGAAACAGAACGAATTTCTGTGTATAAAGTTAATCAGATGGGATATGAAGAATGGCTGGTAATACTGTTGTTTACTTCATTTTCCGTGTATATGCTCATATTTGTATGCGTTGTTGTTATTTGTGTTTTGTTTCGAATAATGTAATTATGTAGTAAGTGGGTTTAATTAGCTAGTTATTAAATGTTGCATAGTAGACAAAACTGCAATAAAAAGCATTTATCATTTTACTATTCAACATGTTAAGATTAATAATATTGTACATCCATCATGTATGTTGCACACAATGCCTATGTTTCTACATGAGTAGCACAGTATACTGGAAAGAACCTGATAATAGAATGGTATTCGTATCAATGCATTACTTAATGCACTACGTACCTCATGATATTTATTCCAATAATCCTTCACACTTTTTTATTAACATTACTATAAGAATCGCTTGTACAGACTTTTCATGAAAAGTAAATGCACATGTGATGTCATCAGTGATGTCATCAAGGATATTTGTGATGTCATCTTTGATGTCCTGAGTGTTAGTTTTAGCAGTGCATGGTGGTGGCGCGAGTTATGTTTGCTGAGCTTACCATAACTGGTGAATTTTAAGGGATTTTTTTGGTTTTATTTGGAACCTTAACGTCCCTTTAACAACGTGTTTTCACTGAATTTCATAGGTTTTTAGTAGCGCAACTTAACCATAACGTCCATTTAACAAAGTTCTTTTCACTGAATATAGATATAGATAATGTAAATGTTATAAATGTTTACTAAGACTCCCTTAGCTTACATACATATAACAAAGAAAATACTGAACCCCCTGCCCCACCATTGATTTTGATGCCGGTGGACCGTGCGCATGTCTGCGGACGGACGCGGTCACCATCAAGACTACAAAAACTCAGGGGGTATCTTACATTATTGTATCATAAAATAAAAACACCAAACATGTTCAAAAGGCACCACATAAATACATTACATTTAATAATAAATAAGAAGTGGAACCTGTATATGTAAGAGACCAACCATCCACTGAAATAGCATTTGCAATATAAAGGAATATAACAAAAAAAAAAAAAAATACGCCTCCAACAGAATTATCTCACAGAAACTGCACAGCAAAAAGCAAGAGCATACCTACACAGCAGTAACACCAAAAGTTTGTAAGAAACTAGTAAGTACACTACATTTATACATTTTCTGTATTAGGTACACTAAAACAAATGTTTTTTTTTTTTTTACACAGAAATGTCCAGTACTTTGGAATGGCTGGAAGAAAATTTCCCACAAGATGAAATGAGTGAAGACAGTGATACTAATGGTAGACACAACATTTCTTTATATAAGCCAATTAATAACCATTACTTTATGCGTACTTAACATATAGATATATATATTTTTTAACAGACAATAAGTATACCAAGAGAGACATTAGAAGATCCTCTGAAACAAATGGAACTAAAAATGGATATGTTAATGAAAAATTTCAATCTTCTAAAACAGCTTGTTGAGGACCACATTAAAGAAAAGATTAAGGGGTCGATTCATGGAGCAAACGTGCGCCAAAAATCCCAGCGCAAGCAGGCGAAAGGTGGCGTAAGCGTGAGAAACCCAGCACACGCGTACGATTCAAGGAAGACGCTGCGCGTGTTTCCTGCTGTCCGTGCGCCAAATCCTGCCATGGCGCACGCAGGCACACACGGCGTGCGCTACACGTACAGCAAAAGCGCACATAGCGCGGCGCACACAACCAAAGGGGCGGAACAGTGGGCGTAACACGCGGAATGGGGAATAACGCGTGAAAAAGAAGGCGTAACTGGGGAAGTACTGCAGGGAACTACACGGAACGCCCACACGCACGCACACAAACAACCCGTATCCATGGATTCAAATACGGGAAACTCGCGCACAGCAAAAGACGCACACAGGCGTCAACGCGACCGCCACACGAAGGCAGGCGGAAGCGTCCCCGCGCACAGTAAAAAAGTGCGCGCAAACAACAAACACGTATATACAGCTACGATGAATGCCCCATTTGTCGCAGCACTGATCGTGGGACACCGCAGGAGGAGGAGAATAGCCAAGGCACGCATTTTCGCACCACGGACAAGCCTTTTTGGGATGCCTGACGACCAGGTCTACGGCAGGTATAGGTTTCCACCCCATATCATCCTAGACCTGGTCAGGGAATGGGAAGATGACCTTACATCCCCCACCCTTTGCTCCCAAGCATTGAGCCCCTTGGAGAAGGTGCTCAATGGCATTTCTTGGCCACTGGGTCATTTCAGCGGACTACTGCCATAGTGGGGGGGGTCTCACAGGCCACGCAGTCACACTGCCTACATCAGGTACTGGCAATCATGACAGCGCGCCCCTCAGTCCACAGGCACATATACATGCCCAGAACCCCCGCAGAAAGGCAGGCCGTTGTCCTGGATTTTTACAGGGTGGCACACTTCCCCAAAGTGCTTGGTGCCATAGATTGCACCCATGTGGCCCTATGTCCACCTAGGGCCACTGAGCACATCTACCGAAACCGCAAGCACTGGCATTCCATCAATGTACAGGTGGTATGCGATGCAAAGGGAATCATCACCTCTGTCTATGCAAACTACCCTGGCACCACCCATGACAGTTTCATATACAGAATGTCCGCCCTGAGCCGGGCCCTGGAAGCTGGGCAGCATGGCGACACCTGGCTCCTAGGTGAGTACAAATGCCCTTGCACATGCATACATGTCACACACACACACACACAAATACACAAACCCCAATAATCACAACCATTTACACCTCCCCAGGGGACAGTGCCCACCCTCTGAGCAACCACATGATGACGCCAATCCGGAACCCCACCACACCACCCCAGGTAAGATACAACGCCGCCCATATTGCAACCAGGGCCATAGTGGAGCGCACATTCGGAGTGCTCAAGTCACGTTTCCGCTCCCTTGAACGCTCTGGCGGGCAGCTACTCATTGCACCACCAGTAGTGTGCAGGATCATTGTGGCTGCATGTGTCCTGCACAATGTTGCAACACGGCAGGGCGTCCTGGTGGACATGGTGGTGCCCCCACATCCCCAACCACAGGCACAGGCGCTGCCCATGGGAGGGGACCGGGCACGTGGCGAGGAAGCCCGGACCCAGCTTGTGTCCACATTTTTCACCTAAACTCCCACCCCTGCGGAGTGCACACAGGCCTGGCACATACCAGGTGACAATCGATGATGACAAAGAGACAGTCAACTGTCACAACCTTACCACCCTGAGATAGTTGCCATGGAAGTGCCACATTGTCTGCATCCCTAGCTACTGAAACACAAGCTATCCTGTGTGACCAAAAGGCACACAAATGACACATGACATGACATGATATGGCATTTGTAACATGCCTATACACAAGTGTTACAAGGTGCGACGAGGCAGGGAGGGGGGAACAAGGGAAGACAGACAACAATACTACTAGGCCAGGTGTCATTTAGATTGCGCAAGTGCAGGGGTAGGGGGAAGGGAAAATTGCAAGGGGAAGGGGAGGTGGGGAGTGCAGTACAGGGTAAGCAGAATAAAAAACAAATAAATAATCCAGCTGGTGGCAACTGCAAAGGTAAGTGCAGACAAGTGCTGGGAAGGGGGGGCTGTAGGGATAGAGAGACAGTCCCGCAGTGCAGGGGTTGCCAGGGAGGCAGTGCAAGTGGAGAGTGGCTGGGCCAGGGACCGAGGTCGGTGAGAGTGGCCCAGTTGCAGATCCAATGCAGTTTCAGTGAAGAATTTAGCAAGGGAGAGGGAGAGAGAAAGCAGAAGCAAAGAAGAAGGTCTTGAGGTGCTTCTGGAACCGGAGATGGTTCTCCTCAAGTTCCAGGGAGGCAGGAAGGCTGTTCCAGAGGGAGGCCCCTGCCGCGGAGAGAGATCTACCCCCAGCTTGTT
The DNA here is from genome assembly GCF_040938575.1 of Ambystoma mexicanum. Classification (NCBI taxonomy): domain Eukaryota; kingdom Metazoa; phylum Chordata; class Amphibia; order Caudata; family Ambystomatidae; genus Ambystoma; species Ambystoma mexicanum. Next base: position 719,422,503 of record NC_090939.1, on the reverse strand, counting down.
GCTTCGAGAAGCGGCTGACCCTGACATGCAAGGTGTGAATCACACACACCTGCAAAACAGGCCATGACCATCACTGTTATGTCACTCAAACCCTCCCAAACCACAACATGACATGGCAAGCAATAGCCATACACCAACACAGTACCAATAAGGTACACAATGCCATGTCAAAAATGTACAGTGGCATCAGACAATGATGCCTGACATGGAATCAGATGAAATGACTGACCAACAACCTCCCACCCAAAATAAGTCATTCCCAAATGCATTACAAAAGTTGTAGACGTAACATAACAATGAATGCCTGTCTACATGCACATTGTGCATTGCAAAATCAACACTGCAGCTTCTGTGTGCTGTGTCCAACTCCTGCAACACACTGCTCAGCGCACAGCACAGTGAACAGCTATTGTGTGTGATGCACACCCTGAGCATCACATCTAAGCGACAAACCACTTCAAAAAGCAAATTAGGCATGTACAGGATCCATAATTGGTCACAGAACATGTGCTGCAGGGACACAGTGGGCACCAGAAGGCAAACAGAGTGTACACATGGATATCCAAGGGTGGTTGTACATGTAGTGCATCATAGTGCAAGTGTGTGGGTCAGTAAGGACATGCACTCAACATATGCATGTGCAATCAAGTGACCATCAGTGTCCTCTACACATTACATGTGAACATTCACCATGTGTACACCCCAGCATGTCAAACCACAACTATCCCCTCACACCTGAAAGGTAAACACAACACATGAACAGGCATTGCTCAGCAGAACCCAACATGTACATAGGATACCACAATTACAATGTCAGGGTTCCCATCACACTGCAGGGCAAGGCAACTATCAACAACAAAACACCCCCCCTCCCTCACAAATGACCATGACCCACTGAACAACTGCACCTGGGTCATGGAGCCTTCAACCCTCAATTTCACCTGGCCACAGGATCACCCTTCCCTTTCGTCACCATCTCCCACCTTGTGTGTAAAAAGGTGCCTGCACCCTCAGAGTCCACCCTCATTTGCAAAATCACAAAATCCAAGCCAGAAAAACGAACCAGAACACCCTCCAGTAGATGACTTGACGTAGCAGTACCTCACAAAGGCCAAGTACTACCACAATGATGTAACAACCAAGGTAGCACAGTAAAACAATGTCACAACAGGATGTGAACCATGTGTGGTACATAACATAGAATGATGCACCACAAACGCATGTGTACTGTCACAGGTCCCGTGTACAGGCGCAGGAGTGGCACGAACCAACCACCCCCACTGTGGCCTGGGTGCCTGCAAGGTCAAACTCACACAGGCCTCCGAGACCCTGTTGGGGAAGGAGGGTCAGGGATATGCAGTCGGGACAGGTGTTGGCACACTGGATAACTGGAATGAGTGGCAGGAGAGGGGAGGAGGAATGACACATGAAAGTAGGGAATGCACGAAAATGTACTGCCTGCATGAAAACATACACAATCCGAACAAACTTGGACATCATTGTCATGGCCTTCTGTAGTCCAGGCTTAGGAGTGGCACGAACCAACCACCCGCTCTAGGGTTTTGGCGCCTGCAAGTTTGGGACTTACACAGGCATCCGCAACCCCAGCGGGAAAAGAGGGTTAGGGAACGTTGGTTGGATAGGTACGGGAAGCAGGAACACCGGGTAGAGGGTACAGGGTTCAAAATTGGATAGGACTCCGGGTGATTAGGGGAAAAAAACATACCAAATTGAATTACACATTCATCCATGCATTAGTGCACCCCCCAGCAAGCCTATGCAGAGCAGTTTGAAAGAAAACCAAGACACTTAGCTCTGGTTTTGAGTGCTGGCCTCCTTCCTGCGCACTCTCAGGTCCGGTTACAGCAGAACTTCAATGCTGCAAAGAGAGCCACAGTTAATAATCTGTGCGTGCCCATAACACAAAAACACACCACCAAATATGCCCCATAGCAACAAACTACTCTACAAACAGACAATCTGGTGTAGATGCTTCGTACCCATATGTAACATTACCCCTGTGATGGGTCATACACAGTCAATGCAGTAAGTCAGCCGCCGGTGGGTGCGTGGCAAATGGAACACCTATGTGTCACAATTCACACAACATGCAATGTTCCCTGGGTAAGCAGACAGACCCATATAGCAAGGCATGACTTCAGAACAAGTTGTGTTCCACCATGACCAAAACAAAGTAGGCAGTGCATGTTTCAAAATGTACATGGAAATGAAATGCACTGCACCCGAGTATGTCCCTTGCTGTATGTCCCTGTGAGCTGCTCCTTTCCATGTCTCGGAAGGCTACATGGTTGATACACGTGCCTCAATGGACCTTGGTGTACCGGAGGGTATGTGCCACTGCCCCTGCAGGTGCCCCAGACAACCTTACAATCAACAGCCATCAGTCCACCAACACATCTGAGCTGTATTGTGTGCTTCAACACCAATATTCGTCCAAGCTCACCCTCAGTGCTGTTACTAAGCCTGCATGTGCAACTGGCCTGGTGGAAGCTTTGCTGTGTTGTGGCCCCCCTGTGCTGCTCACCTTGCCTGGAGTTCCTTGGAACACGTCAGCAGTTCTAGGATGTAGGTCTTCAATCCCTGTGCCTCTGCTTGTGCACACATGTGCATGTGGGCACCAACAAACGTGTCCAGAATTCAGACGTCCAATGGGCCATGTCTGCTGGCAAAGGTGGTCTGGAGGCTCATCCCCCTGCAGAAAGGGCATGAAACACATGATTAATGCTTTAAAGTCATCTGTGTGTGTCTCTTCAGGCATCTCATTACTGGACCATGTCAGAGACTTACATCAGAAATCACACCATCAGTCCGTCTTTCATATCCAAAGTGTGGAACACACTATCTACGGCATGAATTGCAACAAGCACGTGTACAGTAAAGATAAGAAACATACTATGTTTACAATGCATAGCAATGAATGTACACATTAATCATGAAACACCCCATCTAGCAAAAGCTGAACAGTGGTCAATAACACCGCAATCATCCCCACTAGGGGTGTCAACACAAGTTACACCAGACATGCCACAGATATGACAGTCCAAAGCCCTTGTGTAATAGGCTGTCACACCGAACCATCCTTGCGAGCCCATGGATAAGGGAGGCAGGAGTGGCATATGTGAGTCAAGGACCCCAAGCAGCAAACACATACACAAGACAAGCCTGAAGGGCCCAGCTGGAACAGACAGTGGATGCCTTCAAAAGCCACAAAGCACCGCACCGTCACATGAAAGCACAATAGACAAGCATTTTTAAACTATATTAACTAATTACGCTAACTATGAAAAACCTTCATTACCTAATTAAACTAACTATCAAACAGAAACTTAACTAACTAAACTAAAAGAAAAATCAAAAATGGCCACATACGACCTGGGGGGGAGGCACCCAGGAGGGGGGAGGTACAGGGTGCTGCTCAACACCCACATGCGATGATGCTGAGCCAAAAAAAAAAACTCCATGGGCTCAACGCCTGCACAGCCCGACCTATGTGGGAGATAGAGGGTCGTCCGAGTCTGGCTCATCCTGGAAAGGAGGACATGGCACAGTAGCCTGGCCACGCCTAGCGCAGCTTGCCCCTCGTCGGCAGCAAGTCTGCCGGACGGGTGAGCCTGGTTCTGTGTGGCGATGTGACGTAGGTCTGCATGCAGAACCTCACGTGATACACGTGCTTCCTCTTGCAAGGTAGCATGTGTAACACAGAGTTCCTCCTGCAAGGCCTGGCTGGAAAACCGCTGCACCTCCCGGCAAGCCTGTAGCTCAGCCGAGATGGTACGCTCAAGCTGTGCAAACCTCTCCTCTGCCCGCTGCCTCTGGGACATCATAAGGACACCCAGAGTGGATTTGAGGGAAGCATACTCCTCCCTCAGGGCATCCATGTGCTCCTCTGCGTGAGCAGCAATTGCTTGACGCAGAGACGACATTTCAGCCTGGCGTGCCCTGTCTGAGGCCGCCATGCCCAGCCTGAGCGAGCGGGCCGTGGACCGTGCCGCCTGCTGCTGGAGAAGCACCTGCCTAGCAGGGGGGAGCACAGATCGGGCCACACGCTCCATGCTCTCAGCGATGTTCTCCATTTCTGCCCTCTGCCGTTCTGAATTGGCAGTCATGTCTTGCTCCCACTCAGTATACTGCGGTTGCGCGCTGCGACCGCGTTGCTGGGCATGACCCCTGCGGGATCCAAGGACCGGGTGTCCTTGCTGTGTTGGCACCGCCCGCGGCTTCACGACTACATGCCACCATCGACGTGATGTCCCAGGCACATCAGTGACTGGTGTGGAGGGTGACCCTGCATCCCGATCCACCACGGGCGGAGGAACCAAGACTTTCTGATCCCTCAGTGCAGGTGTCGCGGACAGAGGAGTGTCCACATCAGAATCACTCACCCCTGACATATGGACTTGATGCTCATCCAACTCGACATGGACGTCAGAGTCGTCATCAAGGCTGGACTCATAGGCAGCCAGAGACAAGATGGACTGTAGCACTTGGGGGTTTTCGTGGCCTACCACCCCACGACCCCCACTTGTGCCGGGTTGATGTAGTGGTAACAACCCTGTGTCTGGCATGACAACACCATCCTCCGCCTCCATTGCGTCATCACCTGAAAAATAGAGAGAAAAGAGGTCACTACACATGTCAGAAGCACACAACACACACACACACCGACAACAAACACAGCAGGCAGACATGTGACACACAACATATAACCTGCCATGCATGCTGGCTCAACTTTGAATTGCTTCTGTGATCAGACCTGTTGAAAGGTGGCAGTTTCCATGGAAGTGGGTCTATGCAGTGCAGAAAATGTGTACGCCACTCACTACCTCCATGTACAAGGACTCCATGGTGTGTGTCAGGAAATGTGAAGGCAGTGCAAGGTCAAATTCAGGCATCACGTGCACTGTGCATTCAATGGGTAGCATATCTACAAGCCAAGCACCCCTCCACCCAAGTACAAAAGCAGGGATGCCTAGCATGGTATCAAAAGGCTGACCATACACCTGTGTATTGACAGGCAGTGTTGACTGGCATCAACAGCTTAATGTGATTTAAGTGACAACACTGAAAATGAGGATGGGACAGTAAGCAGGACACATGATGAAAACTCTGGAGGCCGCCCACGTGTGAAGAAGACACTACAACAGTTGGACAGAGTCATTGGCCATTAAACAGGCTGAGGCCTGTGAGCCACACAGATTGTCAGACCCTAAACATGTGTGCAACGCAGTACTGAGCCACAGTTGACATGGGAAGGCTGATGAGATGCCATGCAATGTATGTCACCCAGGACTTGTATTACAGTGATCATCCAGTCAAGGACACATAGGGGCATGCGTGCAATGCACATGGAGCATGGATGGGCACTCATGTCCCTGTGGGACATCTGACCTATGCACAGTACAAGTGAGATACCCTGCATCAAGTACTAAGGCTGTACCACACGGCATATGTCTGGCAGATTGTACGCTGGAAGTTAGCATCTACACAGGTCGCATGAACAGGAAAGTACACATTGGCAAGATTGAAGCAGACCAGTGCAAAGGTGGAACTGCGGTGCAGAGTGGCGGAGGAGGGGCAAGGGAGCATGCCTACATGGAGTCCCCGCATGCAGGCAGAGGAGGCATGCACGTCAGTCATGCAATGACATTGTGCCTGGGCTGAGAGGAAGGTCACCCCACGCCACATGCAGAAGGGCCAGTGAGCTGGAACATGGACCGGAGGGGCATACTTGTAACCAGCATGTCAGTAGGGTGCAATAGTGGTGATGCAGACAGTCCCCGTCTGCTCCACATGTCCACCATCCAGCAGAGCAGACATGCATCACGGAAGCATTGCATTACTTACACATCAGAACCATGTACACGTCACATGTAGTGGCAATCATGCACAACACATCCCACAAGTGAAACACACACGTCCTCAACAAACACGCATCAACACTCACTGGACTGGGCATCAAAGTCCAGCATCTCTCCCACTCCTTCGACCAATTCAGGTGGTATGAACTCCGCAACTAGTGCCTCATGCGGAGTGAGCTCTTCCTCCTCTGGTGCAGGCCCACCGCCAGTCACCTGAGTCAAGTTGTAATTAGAGGCACGCTTAGCCTTAGCGCTGCGTTTGAGGTCATTCCAACGCTTTTTACACTCTTGCGCCGTGCGCACCTCATGGCCGAATGAACTGACATGTTCCGCAACATGCTTACAGTGGGTGTCACGGTGGGCAGCCGTAGTCTGACTATTGGCACCCACTAGCATGTCACGGCTGTGGCCCCGCACGTAGTTCACTAGGAAGTCCAGTTCCTGCTTGCAGAAAGGCTTCTTCCTCGACGTGCAGGAGGTTGTGGCTGTGTGTGGGGTCCCAGCCTGTGCTGCAGGTGCAACCTTCCTCCTCTTGGACTGTGGCGCAGACCCTGGCTGGCTGATGCCGCCCTGACCAGTATGGCCAGTGGGTTCGGTGGATTGAGCCAAGGGAGTGGCAGGTGGAGGGACGACCAAAGGCCTGACTTGTGTCAGTGGCATCTAGGTGCCCTCTAATGGACCCTGCGCAGCAACATCCGCTGTGGCAGGGTCATTGACCGCAACAGTCCTGGTTGGCAGACTCACAACCGGGGTGTTGTTGGGTGCATCTGCCCCTGCACTTGCCAACACCCGGCTGTTCGGGGCAGCAGATGACATAACTGCCCCAGGGACACGTGTCTTGGTCTGAGCAGCCCTGCCTGCCCCTATGGTTTCCCTGCTGGCCTGTTGGAAATCTACCAAGGGCTCCTCAAGTACCAACGCAGCCTGCGCTGGCATATCCTGAGCCTGGGTGGCGGTGTCCACAGCTGCACCTGCAGCTACCACTACCTTTGGGCCCATGGCAGTCGATGGAACGGACTGCCGGGTCACACGGGCGCCAGTGCCAGATGCAGAAGCTGCATCCCCCGGAACCACAGGGGGTGGTGGCATGACTGCACCAACATATGGCACAACATTGTGCTCAAGTGGTGCACCCCTGCCTCTTCCCCCTCTGTGGCCACCCTGGACACCCTGGAGTCCCCCTACTCCCTGGTCACCACGGCCACGTCCCCGACCACGCCGGCCACGAGGAGTACGCCCAGCTGAGGCACCCCTCACCTTTGGTGTCCTCCCAACCATGGCACAGATGTAGTAGTGCCGGCACAGATGGAGTAGTGCCAATGGGAGGTGTACACCACAATTGACCTGGGCAATTGGGGTGAAGGGGGTGGGAAGCAAGATGTTAACAGCCCCCCTGCACCTGCAAGGCTTTATGTGACCCCGAACCGACGGGTCACGCAACGCTCAGGCACCCCAAAACTGCAGTAAAACCATGCACGCAACCCTGCAGCCTACGTGCGTGGAATCAACCTCCCGCAGTACGCGGTGGCACCCAGTAACACGAATAATGCGTACGCGTGGGACACGCAGGCTACTATGACCTCGAAAATGGGTGCGATACACAGGGGCACCCGCAGTGGGAAAAATAGCGTGTGCGACTCACCGTCTGACTAGCGCGATGCAGAAAAACACACGTAGCCAATACCCCCGCCAAAAGAAGAGATACGTCCTTGATAGCTGTGAAGCTGTGATGGCGCGCGAAACAACAGGAAGCAGCAACACACGTCGGTCTCCACGAAAGGCACGTACAGCGAACTGCTGCCCCCGCTCACCTTTAACCCGTGCTGAGGGAAACACCCGCGCGCGTCACGTCACTTACGCGCATGGGCCCTTTCCTCGGATTACACGCATTCCCACACGGACGTGCAGTTTTTCACGCACGCTGAAACGCCCGTGCGCGTCATGTCACAGAGGCGTTTGCGCTTGAAGGGCCTTCTGTCAAATGAAATCGCGTATGCGTGCAGACGCGCTTACGCGCTAAGGGCCTTTCCTCGAATTACACGCTGACGTGCAGAATTTTCACGTGCCAAATCACTCCGTATCAAGCTGGCCACGCGTAAGCACACGGAACACCACGCTCCTGCCCAAAAGGCCGAATTACTGCCCCCCAGAGCCCCGAGCAGCCTCCCACGAGCCATCTGCTGCTGCCTGCCTGCCTGCTGCCACCGTGCCCTGCCATTTGGTGTCTGCACATCAGCCATCTGCAGGGGTCCAGTTGCTGTGTCCACCCCTGCTGGAACAGAAGACTCCCGACTGGGATACCATCGCTCCACAGCCCAGCCCCAGGACCCAGTTGCCCACCCACGCCTGCCTCGGGGGTCACCATGTCGGGGCAAACACCATCCGAGACCACTGGCGACCCCCAGCCAGAGGGGCAGAGGGCCACCAGCTTCAGTCAGAAGGAAGTTGGTGTCCTGGTGGAGCATGTCCTGGGGCATTATGATGCCCTCTTTGGATCATCACGTGCCGACAAGGAAGGACGGGACAGGATCTGGATGGACATCGTGACTGCCATCAACGCGGAGGGGGTGGCAGTCCGACTATTCCATCATGTCAAGAAGCGCTGGGAGGACTTCAGGTCCAGGACCCTCAACAAGGCCCGGCACCTCTTGAAGGCAGCGGATGCTAAGGGGCGCCGGGGCCACTTGTCGGAAGATCAGATGAGGGTCCTGGAACGCATATCCCCAGCGCTCCACGTCCAGGTCCTTGAGAGGCAGACCCGTCTGGAGTCGAGCGGTAAGTGGCCAAGCATTGCTGTGTGAGACAGGGCATGTTGCAGTGTGCTGGTTGTCTGATACTTGCCTGTATGTGTGACATAGGCCATGTACGCGTGTGTGTGTGTGCAGGGACATCATGGTCATGCATGTGAGACCAGTAATGTGTGAAGCACACGGTTGGTGTATGTGTTTAAATGCTACATGGGGAGCTCTATGCGGAATGGACACATGAGAGCATGCCAGTCTCTGTTCCTGGACATGGGTGGGGGTGAGGGATGGGTGATGATGCCATGTACATATATGGTGTCCTTGTCTGTGTGTCTGACCTGCGTGTCTGTGACTTGTGAATGCCATGGATGCATGACACATGTCTGTGTCAATGTTCAGATTCACTGATGCAGCCTAGCTATCCTTGCATCCACTGTGTCTGGGGTGCACGAGTCCAGAAGGATGAAAGTACGGTGAAGTGTGTGAATGTGATAGGCATGACCCATGATGCATGTGAGTTCAAAAACAACATTGTATGTTTCAAGAGTCCCTTGGACATGTTTGCTTATGTCCATAGCATGCGCCATGCTTGTTACTGCATGTGTTTTGCCTGCACTGACCCATGCGTTGTGGAGGGACATGATGGAAGTGATTTTTGACAGTGCCACTCCTCTGCTATTGCTTCCTGTCTAGGGGACCATTGTACAGTACCCTGATGCTTGTGTTCTATGTCTCCCTCTACACAGCGCAAAGTGAAGAAGAGGGCGGAAACGGCGCTGTGAAGCAAAGCGGCGGGGATGCCCCCACGGCTGCAGCGGAAGGGGTGGGTGAGCCCCCACAGGGGCTTGCAATGGCGGAAGACGGTGTGGAGCCATCCAGGTTGGTGGTTTCCACAGAGGAGGAGGAGGCCGCTACTGAGCCGCACATGGTGCCTGGTGGGGGCATCCCTGCTGGTGCAAGTGGTGCAGTCCAGGGGCAGGGGCAGGAGGCAGCACAGGTCGCCGTGGAGGTGCCTGTGCATGTCACTGTCCCTGACACTGTGACTGCACCACCATGCACCAGCAGGATGCCCCATCCCAGGCCCGTCCGCAGGTAGGGGGGATGTCCATGTCATCTGACTCCCTTCCACCTGCGGACGAGGGGACCCCTGGCCGTATGGAGAAGGTCCTGATTGGTGTCACGTTGCGCACGTGTGTCATTCGTGATGAGGTGCGTGCTTCCCGGGGGGAGCACGCACGTCATCACGAAGAGCACCGTGCCAACGTGGCCCAGTTGGGAGCGGTCGTGGTCGGGGGTCTCGTACATGTGTCGGGCACTCTGGCGACCCTCTCCTCCTCTGTTGAGGCTATGCGCCAGTCGTTCTCCATGCCGTCTTCCGGCCCAGATGCCACCAGGGCCCCTTGTGGACCTGCCCCGACCAATGCAGCCACCTCGGTGGGGATCCCATCCCTGCCACAGTCGGGAGTCGGAGGTCCAGCAGGGGTGGACACACCAGCAACTGGACCCCAGCAGATGGAGGATGTGACGGCATCATCGGGCAGGGCACGTGCACGACGGCGTCGGTGGATTCCATCAGCCTGGATGCCGTCGTGCTGGCACAGGCAGTTGCGTTGGAGGCAGCGGCAGGCTCGACGTTGGAGGCATCATGGCATCAACATCAGGGGTGCAGGCATCGGCCGGAGGGGGGGAGAACCCTGGAATGGGAGTGGCTTCCGTGTGGGAGCGGTTGGGCCTGCAGATAGGTGCGGAGCGGCAGCGGGCAGAGGAGGAACGGCTCACAATGGTCAGGGCGGAGAACTCCATGCGGAGGGTGCTGAGGCGGGCTGACTGCCTCGAGGGTCTTCGCAGGGAGTTGAAGCTGGACACTGCATTATCCCTGCGAGACCTCGGGGCCAGGGAACATGCCCGCCTCCAAGCCATTGAACAGGAGTTCGATGATGCCCTGGCCCATGACAACATCCAGCGAGCCGTTGGACTAGCCCGCTGCCCTTGTAAATAGTTATGCAGTTAGTGTTAGGTTTCCTTTGCTTTTTTCTTGATTTTGGACCTTTTGGACAATGGACCGCATTTTTGTATATAGTTTTTTTATTAGGTAGTATTTTTAGATAGGTTTCATTTCTTCAGTTGGGATCATGGACCCTGGATTGTTTATCTGTATATAGTTGACTGTTGGATTATGTTTTTTTTGGGGGATTTACCCATGGAGCAATGGTTTTCGGTTTTGTTTTTCCCTTGGATGTACTTTTTTGAACTGTTACTTTGGACACCTTTCCTTTGGATTATGATTTGTGGTTTTTCATTATTTTACGGACATGCTGCTTTTTGTTTTTAATTCCCATTGTTGTTTGTTTATTTTTAATCCCATTTATGTTGCTTTTAATACATTTTTATTTACAAACTTCAATGTGTAGTATCATCTCATTGGTTTCATGCATATCATGATATGGGTTTTGACATTCACTTGCACCCATTGTGTGTATGTGAGGGACATGTGTTCATTTACATACTTGACATTGGGGTTGTATCATGTAATTGGCATTTCTGAGTGCGTGGATGCAATACTTGGGTGGGAGTTTGGCATGTGGAGGCTGCCCATAAGGGCCAGGGATCTAGATTCTGATGACGTGTTGGCTGGGGGACATGTGTCAGGGCCTGCTGGCAGGTGCCCCACAATGCTGGGGGGTGGGGGTGCAGGGGGACATGAGTGGGGGCCTGCTGGCAGGTGCCTCGCAATGCTGGGGGGTGGGGGTGCAGGGGGACATGAGTGGGACATGTGTCAGGGCCTGCTGGCAGGTGCCCCGCAATGCTGGGAGGTGGGGGTGCAGGGGGACATAAGTGGGACATGAGTGGGGGCCTGCTGGCAGGTGCCTCGCAATGCTGGGGGGTGGGGGTGCACGGGGACATGAGTGGGACATGAGTGGGGGCCTGCTGGCAGGTGCCTCGCAATGCTGGGGGTGCAGGGGGACATGAGTGGGGGCCTGCTGGCAGGTGCCTCGCAATGCTGGGGGGTGGGGGTGCAGGGGGACATGAGTGGGACATGAGTGGGGGCCTGCTGGCAGGTGCCTCGCAATGCTGGGGGGTGGGGGTGCAGGGGGACATGAGTGGGACATGTGCCAGGGCCTGCTGGCAGGTGCCTCGCAATGCTGGGGGGTGGGGGTGCAGGGGGACATGAGTGGGACATGAGTGGGGGCCTGCTGGCAGGTGCCTCGCAATGCTGGGGGGTGGGGGTGCAGGGGGACATGAGTGGGACATGAGTGGGGGCCTGCTGGCAGGTGCCTCGCAATGCTGGGGGGTGGGGGTGCAGGGGGACATGAGTGGGGCATGAGTGGGGGCCTGCTGGCAGGTGCCTCGCAATGCTGGGGGGTGGGGGTGCAGGGGGACATGAGTGGGACATGAGTTGGGGCCTGCTGGCAGGTGCCTCGCAATGCTGGGGGGTGGGGGTGCAGGGGGACATGAGTGGGACATGAGTGGGGGCCTGCTGGCAGGTGCCTCGCAATGCTGGGGGGTGGGGGTGCAGGGGGACATGAGTGGGACATGTGTCGGGGCCTGCTGGCAGGCGCCCCGCAATGCTGGGGGGTGGGGGTGCAGGGGGACATGAGTGGGACATGTGTCGGGGCCTGCTGGCAGGCGCCCCGCAATGCTGGGGGGTGGGGGTGCAGGGGGACATGAGTGGGACATGAGTGGGGGCCTGCTGGCAGGTGCCTCGCAATGCTGTGGGGTGGGGGTGCAAGGGGACATGAGTTGGTGTTCAGTAGTGCAAGGAGACATGTGCCTTTGCTGGGGGGCATGGCCATGTTGGGTGGGCTGCCTGCGGGACATGACCAGGGATGCAGGGTAGTCCCCTGTGGTGTGGGCTGCCTGCAGGGGCGGTGGAGGGTGTACAGGGAACACCTGGGAGGACCCACACTACCAAATCACGTGTGGGACTCCCCGGCACCCCAGTAATACACGTACCCTGCTGAAATCGCATGTGGAACTTCCCGCGCACCCCAGTAATACACGTACCCAGCTGAAATTGGGTGTGAAACTTCCCGCGCACCCCAGTAATACACGTACCCAGCTGAAATCGCATGTGAAACTTCCCGCGCACCCCAGTAATACACATACCCAGCTGAAATCGTGTGTGAAACTTCCCGTGCACCCCAGTAATACACGTACCCCGCTCGCACAGAGTCAATCGCGTTTGGAACTTCCCGCACACCCCAGTAATACACGTACCCAGCTGAAATCGCGTGTGAAACTTCCAGCGCACCCCAGTAATACACGTACCCAGCTGAAATCGAGTGTGAAACTTCCCGCGCACCCCAGTAATACACGTACCCTGCTGAAATCGCGTGTGAAACTTCCCGCGCACCCCAGTAATACACATACCCTGCTGAAATCGCGTGTGAAACTTCCCGTGCAACCCAGTAATACACGTACCCTGCTGAAATCGCGTGTGGAACTTCCCGCATACCCCAGTAATACACGTACCCAGCTGAAATTGCGTGTGAAACTTCCCGCGCACCCCAGTAATACACGTACCCAGCTGAAATCGCGTGTGAAACTTCCCACGTACCCCAGTAATACACGTACCCAGCTGAAATCGCGTGTGAAACTTCTCGCGCACCCCAGTAATACACATACCCCGCTCGCACAGGGCCAATCGCATATGGAACTTCCCGCGCACCCCAGTAATACACGTAACCAGCTGAAATCACGTGTGAAACTTCCAGCGCACCCCAGTAATACACGTACCCCGCTCGCACAGGGCCAATCGCGTGTGGAACTTCCCGCGCACCCCAGTAATACGCGCACCCAGCTGAAATCGCGTGTGAAACTTCCAGCGCACCCCAGTAATACACGTACCCAGCTGAAATCGCGTGTGAAACTTCCCGCGCACCCCAGTAATACAGGTACCCTGCTGAAATCGCGTGTGAAACTTCCCGCGCACCCCAGTAATACACGTACCCTGCTGAAATCGCGTGTGAAACTTCCCGCGCACCCCAGTAATACACGTACCCTGCTGAAATCGCTTGTGGAACTTCCCGCGCACCCCAGTAATACATGTACCCAGCTGAAATCGCATGTGAAACTTCCCGCGCACCCCAGTAATACACGTACCCTGCTGAAATCGCGTGTGAAACTTCCCGCGCACCCCAGTAATACACGTACCCTGCTGAAATCGCATGTGAAACTTCCCGCGCACCCCAGTAATACACGTACCCTGCTGAATTCGCGTGTGGAACTTCCCGCGCACCCCACTAATACACGTACACAGCTGAAATTGCGTGTGAAACTTCCCGCGCACCCCAGTAATACACGTACCCCGCTCGCACAGGGCCAATCGCGTGTTAAACTTCCCGCGCACCCCAGTAATACACGTACCCAGCTGAAATCGCGTGTGAAACTTCCCGCGCACCCCAGTAATACAGGTACCCTGCTGAAATCGCGTGTGCAACTTCCCGCGATCCCCAGTGATACGCGTTCCCCGCTTGCCGTGCTGGTACAGGGTTAGCGCAGCCCTTTGCGCTGGATTGGGGATTTTGATGGCTTTGCCCTGCGCAAGGGGTGTTCTTGGGGGCGTAACTGGCGCTGCTGCAGGGTCGCTGCGCCACTGTGCGCCACGGCTGGTTTTGGTGGCTGGAATCCATGAATACGCTGTGCGCGGAAATGTATTTTAGCGCACGCAGCTGTCGCAGGGATTCGCACACGCACACTGTGCGCCAGCCGCGTGCGCCACTTGTGCGCTGAATTCTATGAATTACCCCCAAAATATCACTGTCCCACATGTACCTGTTCCCCCTTTTCATGTCCCAGCAACCTATCCCCAAACCCTCCCCAGCAAGAAAAACGTTACGATGAGACTTCCATCCCTTCCTCCCCTCTCTTACATCATGTCTAAACCCCTAATTCACCTATATTTGTTTCAGTTTCTGCTTCCCCCTCTCTTTCATAATTTTTATACTGTTAAACAATAATACATTTTTAAGTGTGTTCTTAGTATATGCCTGTGTCTTATTTTTTTTTTAAAAGGCAGTTAGGGTGTCTGCGGACAGCGCGGGTGTCCGTTATGTCCGCAATTAACCAAAATGGGGGTGTCCTAATGACACTATACCTGTCCGTACTGTCCGTAATTAAAATGGAGGTGTCCTTCGAACACACAAGATGTCTGCCTGTCCGTAATTAACCAACATGGGAGTGTCCTAAGGACAATATACCTGTTCGTACTGTTCGTAATTAAAATGGCAGTGTCCTTATAACACGCAAGATGTCCGCTTGCCTGCAATTAACCCAAATGGGGGTGTCCTAAGGACAATATACCTGTTCGTACTGTTCATAATTAAAATGGAGGTGTCCTTAGAACACACAAGATGTCTGTCTGTCCGCAATCACCCAAAATGGGGGTGTCCTAAGAACACCCCCCTATTCGTAATGTCCACAACCACAATGAATATATCCGTAGAACACATATCCCATCCGCCTGTCCGCAAAGTTATGACGCACATGTATTTTATTCAGGAACTTCAGCACTGTTCCTAGAACACCTGCGCACATGCGCATCACACACTTGGGTCCTATGAACATCGCGCCTGTCCGCAACTGTCTGCCGCACGTGTGTCACACTTTTAATTAGTTTGGCGACCCGGACACTGTCCATAGATCACCCGCGCCCATGCACACAACCGTCCCTGTGCTTTTGGTGTCCTGCGGACAGCCGTCCCATTCTCGAACGTGTCCGCGATGTCATCATGTTACCACACCCACGCAAAGCGTGTGTCCTTATTTGCGGACACTGTCCGGGCTCCCGAACATTTAAAAAGTGCTTTTTTGAGCAATCCAAGGTATTTTACAGTAAAAGTTCACCATTGCACGTGTCCAAGACAATGTCCCTGCCGATCTACATACTTTTTGGAACTTTTTGAGCCCTTTCTTGTTGTTCGATGTGTCCGCGACCATCGCTGGTGTCCGCGAAGTGCGCACCTGCACCCCTATAAAAGGCCATACCCCAGAGCTGATCCTCATTCTGGTTTAGGATTTCCAAGATTTACAACAGGACAATTGTGCAGGTTGCTGTTCTTGGTTCCTGGTTCCTTGTTCCTGGTTATTAACCTTCCAGATGGCATCCCAAATTGCTTCTGCTGCTACTGCCTCGGCATCAGCACCCTCTCCACCACCACCATGTCCCCAAGGGCCTGCAGAGGGGAACAGGCGTGAGGATGCAGAGTAGATGGATGAAGAGGATGAAGAGGATGAGGTAGTGGAAGTCCCTACTACTAGCACTCATCATGAGCCTTGAGTGTGCGGTTATTTACCACTGTTGATGGAAAGGCAAAAGCTGATGCGAGCAAGGTGATCTGCACTCAGTGCCACATGGTGCTGAGTCATGGCAAGCCTGGTTCGTATAGCTATGGTATTACATCAATGAAGCGACACCTAAAGTCGTTCCACGATGGGGCTATTTGTAAGATTGTACCTTGCTAGCTATAAACGTAGTAGGTTGAGTTCTTCTGCAGCATCCTCCGTTTCCGCTCCTGTCACCACAAAAGACACTACTGTGGGACAGCGCATCCCTCCAGCTGCCTCACAGGCCATCCATGATGCTGTTGACCCTTACCTTTCGAAGGTCACAATATTGTGCATGTACTGTGACACAGTACTCTGCAGGGGGGAGAACCTTTGGAGTGCTTTCGAGACTATGGTCAAGGAACATGAGAAGGTCTGCGACCTACCTCAATAAGGCCCACCCTACATCTTCCTCTATCTACCTGCCCTTTCTTATCCCCGTGGTTGGGGTCCCTTCCTTACCCTCCTTTCCCCTCCTTTCATTGTGTGTCGTGTTTAAGAAAAAACAAGAAATATAAATCAACAAAAACCAAAAAAAAGGATGCATTCAGAGCCCCCTTTCACAGTTTAAAAATAGAAGTGACAAATAGTGCAGGGCCCTGTGTATTTTTTAGAAGTTTGCGGACAGTCCGCGGACATTAATTTTTTGGGGTGGCTGCCCTATCACAACCATTGCACTTTTCTATGGGAGGAAGTGGTGGATCTGAAAAGAGCCTTTTTGTGGTTTTTGTTGTGTTTCAAAAACTTCAAATGCTCAACACCTACTGCAAAATGGATTGCTGTAATTCCAAAAAAGGTTGCAATGCATTTTGTATATTTCACAGAAAAATCTGATTGACGGCATAAGTAAGATGTTCTCCATCTCTGCAAAAAATGTGTGTGCTACAAAACATAATGTTTCATTCTGAAAAGAGGACATACCAACATCTCTCAAAAAGGCACAAACAGCCTTGTTAACATTGCGCCTTGCTTTCTCCATTTGTGGACCAAATGAAAAAGAACGCAACCACATTTGTCTCTGCACAATACGGGAAAAAATTACTCTGGAGTTTGGAAACATGTCCATGACTTTCCTAAGTCCTTCTTTCATTGCAAATTGCAAAGAGATTCCAGACACATGTCCTAAACTGTTCCCTCCACAATGAATAATAATAATGTCTAGATGACGCTGTGTCACCAAAGAAGCACAGAGAGGTACCAAATCCACCCACTTCATTCCAAGCACTCCATGCCAGTGCACTTCCACATGAGAGAATCCAAGATGTGCAGCCACTCCACAGCGATCTGCATGCACCTCCAACCAATTAATCCACGAATCTCCCAAAATCCAAACAATCTGCTTTCTGAAACACACAGCCATAGCTATCTGATCTTCTCTCAGGAAAAATACCTACTGGCAAACTCTCTCCTTACACAACACACCCAGTAAACCTTATTAACCAATCCCTTGCTCTGCTCAGTCTCATTTGCAGGCCTCTCAACCCCAAAATCCCCATATGTAATACGCTCTGCCCACGTACAACTGCAGTGTCCGCAGACAAATCAAAAAATCTGAACGTGGGGAATGAAAATTTCAATAGTGTGCCCCATTTCCCCTTTGAGGTTGGCTCTTTGGCTTTTTTTTATAGATGCTTCAGAAACACCTTTTATTTTGTATTTTTTTCTTTTTTTTCTTACTTTCCTCCAAAAATCTTCACATTCGCTTCTCCAAAGCAGCCCTTATGTTCCAAAACAGCATAGCGTTTCCCATAAAAGATAAAGAAATGCCACCTTCTTTAAATAAACATCACCACAATCAATGTTCTCATTATTACAAAAGAACATACCAGCTCTAAGCATGAAAGCAAACATGCCTTGATTGTTTGCACACCTAGCAATATTTTGCTGAGGACAAAAAACAAAACTATTGTCCCATATTGCCTTTGGTACTAAACCAGAAAAAATAACCTTGCCATTTGGATGTATTTTCATTACTGCCTGAACCAAGTGTTCCAAATCTGCCAACAAAGTTGGGGCACTGACATAGCCCAAATGCAAAGCACCACAGTACAAAACAACTACATGTGCACTGTTCACCCTGCCCATATCTTCACAAACTTGTAAAATTCCCTGCACATTGAAACCAGGCATAGTGCTCCACACCACCTCCACTCCTTAAACATCAAAATGGTTTGCCACATTCCTGCATTTAGCATACTGCTCCAAACCATGCACAAACATATCTCCAACCACCAACACCCTGACTTTCTCCACCTCTGCCATCTGCACTACACACAGCCTCTTTCAACACAAAACACAACCCAACATCTGATTGGCTGATCCCTACAGTCCCTTTTCCATGCTGGATTTGCTGAGAAACCCCGGATGTGGCACGCCCTGTCTGCGGACAACCGTAGTGACCGTGGAGCGTGTAACACTGGGACAGCCCTTCTACCCTTTCCACTTGACTCTCTGCACCATTTCCTCATTGGCTGCTGTTAAGAAGTCCCACAATCATCCCCCAATCACATCCAAGAACTCTACATCTAACTCTATCATCACAGATCAGAACTTTAGATGTACTATTTATCTCTCTCAGTACAATTCGGCTTTGACTGCAAAGGATTTACAGCAACAACTACTATAAAACTCCCCAAGATTTCTACTTGCAGAGTCATGCACATCCACATACATGAACACAGACTACAGGTATGAATATTTTCTACACAGTACATGTACAGCTCTTCTAGGAATACAATACATCCCGGGAGCATAACTCAGCGGCAATGTGCACGCCTTGGAAGCAAGACGACATGAAGCCACACAGGTTCGATCGCCGGGTCCTTGCTTAGAAACCTCTGGGGGTTTACCCGCGTTATAAATAGGCAACTAAGACAAAATAATTACGCAACTAAAAAACAAACAATTCCTGTAACAGCGTCTCGATGCCCGCGGGCTGTGTCAGCGCTTTAAAAATGTAAAATAAAATAAATAAAAATATAAACAGAGTAACTGCCACTTACCCTGTATAAACTGTAAAATTAACTTACTGTCATTTCTCCCATCTGCTATGATGAAGCGTCAACTGCAAACCTTTCAGCTCTCCAAATTTTTGTTTACACACAAACGTATCTAAAAAAATATTGTTTCATATTATAAGATGGGAGAAATAACAGTATAATTATGAAAAAGACTGTCCAGTGTGTTATAAAATTACACACAGCCAGGATGAGTACATGCATCTTCATTCAAGCATACACACAGACAGTATCATTAGAAAGGCTCCCAGCTCAAACAACACCACTGCCTCTATATGAAATCCTTCTACTTTATTTCCCACACCTTTACAAAAACATACATTGCATGCTTTTCTGTATAATCTCTGCCATTTACCCTGTAAAAATAGCAAAAAATGCATATGATTATTTCTCCTATCCCTTAACATCCATTAACATAACATTAAAAAAAACAAGTGTGCTCTATACTTTTACTATTATACTCATTTGTAAAACATATTCAACTAACAGATTCTAAATAAAATATGCAGGATGCACATAGGCAAAGTAAAGTGCATGCACATACTATGCTCAGTTGTAAGAAAACACTACTACTACAAAAACAAAAAAAACAATGTCTACATTAACAAAAGTGCTATAAACACACATATTCACTAACTTCTTTCTTTTACAATTGCAGTGAACACCACTCTCCTGAAAAGCAGCAGCGTCTGAAGTACGAACAAGGACTTAGAAGAAACCTACTCTTTCCATACACTGCACAACAGCCCAACAAACACTTTCTTTCTTTTCTCCAACAAACCCCAAAGATTGCCTACCAAAGAGCAAGAAAGCAACACAGAAGTAGAGCAAATCAAAATAAAAGTGTCCAAAATAAGCATCCATCTCTATCAGATTTTGTACAAAAAGTTCAATCAAAACAGCTAATACAGTCATTAAGCAAAACAAAACAAGCTTCCAGTACAGAAACCTTCCCTCCTCTATCAAAATGTAAAACAAAACAGAAAGTGATTAACAAAACTTCAACTACCACTACTGCTAACACTGCACCTATAAAATTTGATGTAGTGGCAAGTAACCATACCAAAAACAATATTTTACAAAAATTATTCCGCCACAGAGTCCTTCAGAACCTTATAAAAACAGGACAAAAAATCATGCACAGCCCTTAAAACCTACCATAGAAAATTAATCCTAGAAGCTCTCATAGACTGTGCAATCCCTCTCAAAAGAAAGTTATTTATTTTAGTTTTAAATAGAATAAAAATCACTAACAAAACTAACTACTAAACTACAAAAAAGACTTCTCAATAAACAGAATATCAAAATAGCTTCTTGAACATCTGTGGAGGTGATTGGAGTCACACCACGAGCACAGAATCATATTTTAATGGAGAAGCATATAAACATAAGCAAACAAATCCAATTGCCATACATAGCAGTGGACGAGGATATGAAAAACTTAACACCATTATGGAACAAGAAACTCTGCTCACAAAAATATCCCCAGAAAACTCAGTATCACCTCTCCATTCTACTGAACCAAAACGTCCAGTCTACAAATGGCCGTGCACATCAATGTGTAACATTGCCAAAAAATCTTTCAAATCTTTACGCCAGTTCCTCAATCAGTATGTAAAAAGCAAAGACAAAATCAAAATGAAACTACTACAAAGTATGGATGCCTGTCCAGTGCACGAATACACAGGACTACAAGGACATTCATTAGCCTGCATTTCAGGACCTATTTGCAAAAGCACCTTCCATCATATCAAAATGATATCAACACATCATTCAACTATAAGAAATCTGGTCCATAAACTCTACTATGCTAAAAGTCCTGCTTTAGCACTAGCCAATTTAAATAACAATCTTCTACATGGCGCAGCCAAACAACTACTCGAAGAAATACAGCATATCCCGAAAAAATATTTTGGAAGTGAAAGCCACTTACAAAATGCAATAGATTTACAACAAAATAGCAACTACTGTACAAATAGCAACCTTCTATTAAACACATACAAAAAAGAAATACTAAAGTTTAAAAGTACCTCCGCTGAAGTACCAAACCATGTGTGTGTTGCCGCAGGACTTTTTTATAAAAGTAGCACAAAAACTGTAGACATAAGGTACAAAATAGAAGACAATGAAGATTCCAAATGGTTCCAATTAGCTCCCTACCTTATAGCAGAAAATAAATACGACATTACTGACCCCTTAATACTTTGCAATTACTGCACTGCAAAACTTGACAACAACCAAACACCTTCACGTGCTAATACAAATAACTTGGAATTATTCCCACTACCAAAACCCCTGCAACAACTACATTTATATGAGAGCATCATAATTCAAACTGTGCACCCATTTCAAGCAATGATATGCCTTTAACCAAAAACAGCAAAATTACCTCCCTTTGAATTAGTGAAAGGCATTCGTGGCAAAGTAATTTATTTACCATTAGATCTCAAAGAAAATGTACTCACTCATGAGTGCAACGGCCAATAGATCAATCCTTATTTGTCTTAGTAAATGGCGTACCTACAAAAGACAAAAAAATTTGGCAACAGCTCGTTGACTTACAGAAAGTTAGACAAGCCCTGCAATATCTAAAAAACAACAATGAATACTACAAAGAAATTAATATTGAAGAAAACCTGAGAGAAACGACTTAAATAATTCAAGAGTCAACAGAAACTGGTCATTTTCAACTTTTAAATCCTGCTACAGAATCCAGTATTTTAGACCATTATACAATTCATCCTTTACACTCTAATGACACTATAGATGATGCACTGGAAACGTACCAAATGCGACAAGCCAAAGGATCTCCAATCAGCATATAGGAAAAAAGTATAGTAGCACAGGCCTTTCCTCTACTCTTTTCTACTGGAAAAGGAGGAAGGTACGATGAAAGACCCACACAGATAACAGCATCTGAATATCGCTCTTTACAAATCTATTCTGACGACCCCAGATTCAGACATAACGTGGAATACATATTCCACCTTCTCTTTGAAAGTGAACTAGCAACTCGATGCTATGGAGTTGCACACATATTAAAATCAAGAACCCATTTTCAAAATATGTCAGCTACACAATTATTACAAGAAGTGCAAGAAAAAGATGAGGTTTTACAGTCAAGTATTACAAATCCTTTAGCAAACATGCATGGTACAAAAGAATAGTGGTTCCGATGTCACAGAGATGTACGCTGTATGATAAGAAACCTTGGCCCACCCACTTGGTTTGTTACATTAAGTTGTGCACAATATGCATGGGAAGATTTACACGATTTCCTACGCACAGCAAACAAAAACAAAACAGACATAGATAGAAAAACACCACAAGAACTCTGCTCTCTAGATCCTGTAAATGTTTCAAGATATTTCCACCATCGCTTCATTGCTATGCTACACTTTATTTGTAATAAGACTGTTCCTCCCCTCAGAGAAGTTCAACACTTCTTTTGAGTAGCACCACACATCCACATGCTATTATGTATTAAAGATGCTCCTAAATTTGGTCAGGACAGTGATGCCACTGTTTTGCAGTTCATCCAAAAATATGTCACTTGTGAAATCCCTTCACAAACAACACATAGTGGCCTTCATGCACACATTTTGCAGTTTCAAAGACACAAATATGGGAAATATTGTCGTCGCAAATATATTTAAAAAAAAGGGAAATACTACACCAAATGCCGCTTTGGTTTCCCTAGACCAGTTTCAGTAACAGGTCAAGTAAACCACTTCATGTCTTCAGTCAGACATAGTGTCAAAGGTAATTCACCTAAGAACACATATTACATAAAAAAGAACAGAAGAATCAAAATACATAAATGATTACAGTGCAATCATTGCCCTCCTATGGAATGCAAACATAGATGTGCAGTACATTGCAGAAAAGTCCACTACAGTTGCACCATATGTCACAGCCTACTTAACCAAAGCAGAGAAAACAGAGATTCAGGACCTCTGGGATGACATATCACCTGACAAAACACTATCACAGAAATTGTACAGCTTAGGAATAAAAATGCTCTCTCATAGAGAATGTGGCTGCTATGAAGCTTCAGACCACTTGACCGGTACTGCCTTGTATGGGAAATCTGACAATATAGTATGGCTAAGTCTTGGTCCTACTAAATCTAGAAAAAGAGTTCTCAAATCATATGAGGACATAGAAACAATAGCCAAAAATGATCCCAACAGCAAAGACATTTTGAAAAACAATTTACTAGACACATACTACCCAAACAGGAGTACTACTTTGGAAACCATGTGTCTCTATCACATAGCCCAAAACTTCACATACAAAAATAATATTAAACCAGATGAAAAGAAAGGTAGATACAGAGTTGTAAATTGTGAAGGCAGTTTAGTGAAACTTACCAAACGCAGCTTAATTAATCATATCAAATTGTCATTAAAAACTCCTCAACATAAAGAACTGTATTAGATGTCCCTGCTACAACTTTTTAAACAATGGAGAAAAGAAGAAGAGTTACTGGATACATATGACTCCTATGAAGACGCTTTCAAAGCAAATGAAAGCACTATAACAGACGTAAACTTTACACAGTACCAAACAATGTTGCACAATGAACAGCAACATGAAGAAGAACTCCAGGCCCAACTACAAGTGGATACTCCCGACAGTAGTCAACCTTCTGTAACAGGAAGCCAAGAACCACTTGGACAGCCACTAATAGCAAATTAGGCAGAATGAGCCATGTCAGAAGTAGAAAACACCATGTGTCAGTATGAACAAGCTACAGTAGACTTCGCTGTACTGTTATCACAACTGAACAATGAGCAGCGTAGCATTTTACAAGAAATAACATGAACATGGTGTGCAAAACTGTACCTACTAAGACTACAAACCTATACTGCTATACGTGAGTGGTGAAGCTGGTTCAGGCAAAACATCATCAGCAAGTTCCTTCAACAATTGACAAACAACAAACTGTCAGCTGTTGTAACTGCCCACACAGGTTTAGCTGCCTACAACATAGGCGGTGTCACTTTACAACGATTACTACTCCTTCCAGTTGAACACCAAAACAAATTAGACTATTACAAACTTTCCACAGAAGCTACAATTGAACTACACAGAGTTTTCAAATAACTGAAAATGCTGCTAATAGATGAGGTGAGCATGGTCTCCAACCTAATGTTGGCTTTGATTCACCTCAGATTACAAGAGGTCCTCAAAACAGACTACGAAGAGCTCTTTGGAGGAAAACACATAATTGTTTTCGGAGATCTTCTTCAATTGACACCAGTGAAAGCTGAACCTATTTTTAAAACCTCAGGGCACAAACTGTGCCGTAAAACTCTTGGCAGCATAGGAAATGTCAACCTTTGGCAACATTTCCAATACAGAGAATTGACAGAAAACATGCGCCAGTCTGCAGACCTCACATACGTCAACATTTTAAAAATTATTAGAGTTGGTGTACTATCTGAAGAAGCACAATCAATATTAAATACCAGGCACATCCATGCACTCTATGGCCATAACTCATGTGCTACTGATGCCATGGAACAATTAGCACACAAAAATGTCAATTGTATGTCCTTGATGCCAACTCTTGCAAGCTGTTCAAAATTCAATGAAACAATGTTGAAAAAAGAAATGCAACCAATAATTGAAATTTGCTCCACAGATAATCTGGACGTACATGCTACGACACTACCCATGTGTCAACAGGCCACAACAAGACTAAATACCTTAGAACATTCAATCTCCAACACAGCTGGTTTGGAGAAAATATTAAAATTATCTTTAAAATCTTTAAACTGTAGAGTAATGCTTAAATGTAACCTTGACGTGGAGCAAGGACTAGTTAATGGAGCACTTGGTACAGTTGTTGGCTTTCAAACATACCCACATGACAACAACATTCAATTTGTGAATATTCTCTTTGATGTTAAAAGGATAGGATGTCAACAGCCCGCTTCCTTCTTTTCAAAGACATCTATGTAGGCCGAGAACAATTTTCACTAACTCTAGCATACACAGTTACCATTCAAAATCACAAGGTCTTACCCTAGATAAAGCATTAATAGATATTGGTAGCACAGTCTTTAAAGAAGGCATGAGCTATGTAGCACTATCATGCTTATGTACACTTGACAGGCTATTTCTAATCGACTTTGATGCAAGTAAAGTAAATGCAGATATTCCTTGCATTCTAGAATACAATAGGCTGTGTTCCCTCTACACTCCCATCTAAAAACCTATCCTGTTCCACAAAAAGCAAAATGTTGTAAAAGAAAACTACTTCAAACTGAAACGATACAGGATATCACTGCAATTCCTCCAAAGAAAAAAAAACTAATACTTCATCAAGTACCACAACCAAAGAAGAATCTACTGGTCAATGTAACTCAACTACTTCTTCAAAGAAGCAACACACACTCCGAAGAAATGACTTCGACACAGAACTGTCAGGTCCATTCAAATTTTCAAATATAACTGTTGTAAATTGCTACTCAAATGTAGCAATAAATATTATATTCCAATTGCCACCAATTATTGTGAACATTTACTTACACAGTACAGACCAATTGTGTTTGAAAATGTAAGTCCTTCATAGAAATGCAATCAACACTCCTGACAACACTTACAGTGTTCATGGAATGAGATAAGAATTGGACTACTGTGCTGGAATGGTCAAATTCACTATAAACTCACAAGAAGATCCACAAGAATGTCTAATGTTCTTTCTACAAGTACTGGAAAACAAAAACATACCTATAAATGAAATCTTCCAGATTTCATACATGTGGAAACATACATGCACTCTCTGCAGCCATGTTGCACAGGAACAAGTCCCTAATGAACGCTTTGTGGATGTATCCATACCTAACTGTGGATCCATTCCATTTCAGCAACTTGTACAAAATGCAAACCATGGCAGATTATGTACTACCTGCAATTCAAATAATCGCTCCACCTTACAAATACAGAAAGATAGTAAATATGCAATAGTAATGCTTTTACTTTACAATGCAGATGGTACCAAAAACAACTGTAAACTGACTGGATTCACACATGGTCAAGTATCACTTGGTAAGAAAACCTTCACAGCAATAGGTATAATCTACCACGCAGGAGCCACAACCAATGCAGGTCACTACACAGCATGTATAAAAAAAATTGTGGATGGTTCGAATGTAATGATAGTACCATTAGTCTAAAGCAGAGATTGCCAGCAAATCTTGTAAACGCTTACTTAATATTTTTAAAACTAAAATTTAATATGTAATCTGTGTATGAACATAAGAAAAACTTCAACTTCAAAACTGTGCACAGTTAGAATACGCCAACATGTATTTAACTGCCCCAGGATTCTGCAACAAGCAAACAGATAAATAAATACCACTAAAATGTAACAAGAAATACACAGTTAGAATACGCCAACAGGTATCTAACTGCCCCAAGATTCTGCAACAAGCAAACAGATAAACAAATACCACTAAAATCAAACAAGAAATATACAATTAGAATACGCCAACAAGTATCTAACTGCCCCAAAACATCTGCAACAACCCAACAGATAGATGAATAGCATAAAAGTAGAATAAACAATTAGAATACGCCAACCGGTATCTAATTGCCCCAAAAAATCTGCAACAAGCCAACAGATACAAGATTAGCAAGAAACAAGAAATAAACAGTAAAACAATGAAATAAATATATTTTACGACGCAGATGTTTTTTTTAATCCAGCATGGATTTTCTTTCCCCACAGACCCAATGATTTAGAAAACAAACACAGAACCTGAGCAAATTGCGCATTACATTGGTTTGAACTATAGTACTTATAAAGTACTAAATATGAGGGTAAAAAAATAGAGAAATGTCTATTATGCAATGCAATAACTCATTATGAACTACCTACTCTAACATATGATCTTTTCTTTTATTACAGAGATTGAAAAAGTATGTCTGGTCCAGTTACCCATGTCATGAAAAAACTGCATACAACCACAAAAAACTCAACCAGTAAGTATAAAATAAATAGACTCACAAACACTGCTGCATAACACACCCATTTCAAGCAAACATGTAACCATACACCACAATCCAAAATGTTTATTTCCAAGGGTATTTTATGACGCAGTCCTTGTTACAAACTCTACAATCTTAACTGCATAGCCTAGCCAAAACTTCACATGCAAACTCTACAAATTAAAGAGTACACAAACGTTTGGGTTGTGGATATTTGATGGGTGTTTGATTCTATGGGTGTGTTATGCTGAAGTAAAATAGGAAGTAGTGCATTTATTATGTCTGCGGACAGCCGCGATGACCGCAGACATGGCGAACACATCAGGGGCACCTGCCACCCAAACAAATACAGTATTTGACCCATCTCTTATTCCCCAACCCTCCCCAAGCCCTCCTGCACACCAACACAGTCCCCAAAATTAAATTGCATTTTGCCTCTGCTCGCCACAGCGCTGTGATCCAAGATGGGGGGCGCATCGAAACAATGTGATGCAACTCACGCCTCACTCCAGCCAATCGGCGGACACGTTCCGTGTCTGCGGACATGATGCAAGTGGATTAGCCAATCGGTGATCTGTCCGCGGAGCGAACAGGGAGGTGTGTCAGCGGAGCGGACATAGATATCAAATTTATTTTTGCCTTACATTTTGGTCGTTTAAAATAAAACTACTGGACGCATTTACACCAAATTAACAAAAGCATGCTTTTGGGACTAAGCCGCAGCTCCTGCCGCAAATTTGGTGGAAATCCGTCCAGCGGTTTGAGCTGTAGGCATGCGCAAAGTTTTTTCCCATTATGTCTTTGGGAAAAAAAGACATTTTGGGACCCCCCCCGCCTATAATTTTGTCCCCCCTGGACCAAACCTAACCAAAATTTGCAAAAATCTGATAATTGAGAGTGGGCCATATACTTTTTTTGCAAAGTTTGGTGAGGATTCATCCAGGGGGAGCGAAGTTATAAGCCGCCCAAAAAGTGGTCTTTCTATGGGATTAGCAACTTAACCATAACTGCACAGCCGCTACCACGGGCTGTGTAATATCTCACGTGATATATATACTTGTGTGCTACAAACACCACGCACCTGCACAATGGGGGAGAAAGGATCACAGAGCACATTTGTTCTTTGCAAGGCTGGGGGCTTGACATACTACCAACCGTGGCACTCCTCCACAACAGCGAACCGACAGTACCATTTTGGTACCATATATGAGCGCCACTTTTTTGCTTTTGCAAAAGCGGTGGAATGCCACGAGAATAGGCTTTGAAAATGAAACATCCCGAAAGTGCTGGTTGCTAGGTTAGTTTTCTGCCCTTCCAAGCAAGTAGCACACATATTCCGAAAGTTGCGCATTCATTTGCATTTCGGAGGAATGCGCCACCTTCAGAATAGGTGTTAAGTAACGAAAAGGTTGCTAACACTTTCTGCAACCTTTTTGCGACTTAACACTTGATGAGAATTGAGCCCTGTGTTTCTACAGAAGTGCGCCTTTTCAGAAGAGAGTTACATCGTCATTTTAAACAAATCTAAATTGCATGCATGGGGCCACCAAGGTTAGCACTTAATGTGCTGTTGGGTATCCTGCATGCATCGTCATTTTTATTAAACATTTTGCATTCGAAATTACAGCCTAGAATTGCACACATATTAACTCCAAGTCAGAGATAAATTGCCTGGGCCGACATCACAATTTGCTGTCACATCTTTACAATTGCAGCTAACCATATTCCCAGCTACCTCACTGTGTACTCCCTTACGTAGACTGCATGCAATGTTAAACCTTCACTATGCGGAAGGGAGAACGAAAGAGTAAAAGTGAGTCCAACTTTCATTTATCCTACTATTTTTGCTTTCGCCTCATGAAAAACAAATGCGACTTGAAAATACACTTTGTAGGTGGTGTTTACTAATGGATGCCTGAGGAATCCACCTCGTTTTAACCAGGTGCAGAAACGAGGCTGATTCGATAGGAATCAATTTGTTGTATGCCTACATGAAAATCTCATGCTGGTTGGTGCACAATGTGGCACATTGACGAGGGAAGCATGGTGAAGAACTCAGCTCTGCTCAGTGCCCCTCCTCTGCCTTGTTATTGCTTCAAAATAGCAGGGCACATTAAATGCAGGTGGAAAAGTAGTGGTACGCTTTGCTTTTCCGTCTCTATTTAATATGCCTTCCTTGATAAGGGACAGCTAGTCACCTGATCTGATGAACGTTGTCAAATCTATTAAACTGATTGAAAAAAGATTGTGTTTTGCAGATTCCAGGCATATGATCATTATATGTCATGGGCATTTGTAATCACAAAATATGTATTTTATGTTATTTTGTGATATGTTGTGTGGGATTTATAAACTGTACCTCAGCCATGAACCCACCCCGCCCCCTATGAATTCTGAAAAAAAAACACTTGAAAAATACGTGGTGGAAACGCTATAATCCACAAGTTAAGGTCAACTACCAAAGCCAAATACGCCACTGCAAACAAAAAGCCTAGAAACTTTAATATTCTGAACAAACCAATAATGCACTTCATCCATAGTAAGAACTTTACCAAATCATTAATGAGATTAACCCGTTTCTCCAGCATAGTACTTTAACCTACCCAAAACTATGTGATAGTGTCACCAACCATCTCAGAAGCAACGTACTGAACATAGAGCAAACCAATGACACTGCAATAAGGAACAGAACTGGAAGCAACATTCAAAGCCTGGGCTATGAATTTCAGCCTACAACTCCACTAATGAACAGCTTTAAGCCAATATCTGAACCAGAATTAAAACAAGCATTGGCAAAGCCAGCAGTTTTGGCTTCTATATAGGCACGGGATAGGAATTCTTTCGGGCGGTGCCATAATGGTTGTATCTGACCATAAAATGGCAAAAGATAGCAAACCGTGTTAGCAGCTCGGTATAATATGACAGTGTGCAGCAAAAGTCTATACAAGAGCCAACACTATTAGCTTTTCCAATGATGATTTTTAAACAGGAATTCAGTGCAAGGAACAGATGCAAGGACAGGCAGGGTTTTTTGTTGGGGAGAGGCAGGTAGTGGTTGAAAAAAGTAATAGGGACTATCATGGCCATGGGTGGTCATTGGGTAGACAAAAATCAAAACAATACTCACAGTATGTGTACAGTATGGGACACCCCTTCACATCCCATCTTTCACCTAGCTTCACTTCCCATGCCAATATTTGCAGCTTATTGTCAACACTTAAAGCACCACCTGATGGGGGGTCATGGCTTGGCACCGACGGGAATAGTCGCCTAACTTTGGCGCTCCACTCCGGTGGATCATTAATACCTTTATAGCCCTCATCTTAACTTATATTTTCCTTCCTTGGCAGCCCGTTCAACGCCAGGCTTTTTGGAAGTACGGGACTCCATTTGTAGAGCTCAGTCACGGCTACTTTCTTTCATGTGAAGCCTGTGGGGGTTGGGCCTAAAGCCGCATCATCCCGTATGAGAAGCTGCCAGCGTCTCATGTCAGCTGAGCCGGCACTGCGACGTGGTTAGCTTGTCTCACATTGGGTAACACGCTTTCTCCACAACACTGGTTCCTCATATAAATAATCCTTTAATATCAAGAACACCTCAACTTTTAAAGGATATTAAGTTATTTTTCAGGCTTTCTTGTCAAATTCTTCCCCTTGTGAAAGGCTTACCTGTATATCAACTGCTTTTTAGGGAATACTGCTGCTTTTTTCTCTTCTATCCTGCTTCACAAAGCATTTGTTTCCCCCTTATCATTTCTGCATCAAACAAGTTAATTACCCGTCAGCATTTGAAGACTACTCCTTGCTGTTTTTTGCTGAAAAGGAAAAAAGGAAAAGTACTGAAATTTTACTGCCTTCACATATTCTTTTGTTGCATCATGGCCTCTAAAAAGGGACAGACGAAGGAGGCATCCTCATCGTCCCCTACTAGCTTCAAGAGGCAAAAAAGTTAGTCTCCTATACCTAAAGAAGACACAATTGACACTATCATGCAAACTGTTTTATCAGAAAGAAGGGCTCTTAAACCCTTTATGGAAGACACTAATGCTAAATTGCAGCAGCTAGATAACAAATGGACCATCTTTGAAGCTCGAATTAATGAGGTGGAAAGGTGAGTTGGTGATGCAGAAGATATCTCTAATAAGGTTACCAATCTAGAAATTACAGTTGCTGCTCTACAACAACAGGCTGAGAATCTCGAAAACAGGAATAGGAGGAATAATCTTTGCATTATTGGCCTTACGGAAGGAACTGAAAAAGATAGCCCCACTGCCTTCTTATATGCATTCCTACCTCAAATCCTTAACTTACCTGCATCTGTGCAGCTTAACATCCAAAGAGCACTATGAACTGGTCCCATCAAGTCACCTCGAAGCTCCATTGACTCACCCAGGACCCTTATAGTAGCCCTCCTAGATTTTACCCATATCATCCTCATTATTGAAAAGGTGAAGCAAATTAAACATCTGACATGGGAGGGAAAGAGAATATTAATTGCACAAGATGTCTCCAAAGCAACTGCGGCAAGAAGGAAAGAACTCCTGACCTTTAGACCAGCCCTTAGACAGTTGAATGCTAGGTATGGTATTATTCATCCAGCCATACTAAAAGTTACCCTAAATAGGCAAACCTTGACCTTCCAGAATTCAGCAGATTTAAGACAATATATTCAATCTCATAAAAGGAATTGCAATGATACATCAAACCCCATCACTTAAAAGATAATCAATAACTCGCTGCTTGTCTTTATTTTTTCTCTGATCTCTGATTTTCTCCACCGGAGCGGGGTTTTGGTGGGCCTATCTTTTCAGCTCTCCTCCCTCCACTGTATTACTTCTATAACATGAATTGGTGTGGCTGGTTCCTGTTAGCCACTGTTCTTCTTATAGTTCTTGGATATGTTTCATTTTTACCAACTTACATGATTTCACTGTTCATCTTATCCTTTCCCTTATGCTTCTTTCCCTTTGTGTCTTCATCTGTTATGCTGGGTATATTTATAGACTCTATGTTAATATGCTCCGTCATTTTATTCATTTTGTATGATCGGTTTTGCTGCACTGTAAATACTTCCTTTTACTTACCTTCTATAATTTATGGTTTCACCCTCCATACCTATGCCAATTAACATAGTCTCCTGGAATGTTAAAGGATTACATAATACGATCAAGAGACAAAAAGTGTTATCGCACCGTAATAGATTGGAACCCTCAATTGCCTGCATTAAGGAGTCGCATCTTTCAAATGAAGAAGCAACAAAACTTAAGCGACACTGGGTGGGTCAGGTCTTCTCTAGCGCTGCAAATGGTAAAGGAAATTGAGTTTTTACGCTAATTAATAAAGCTCTCAAATGCAAAGTGCTATCAAATTAATCTGATAACTTGGGAAGATGGGTTCTTCTCAAAGTATTAATAGACTCTAAAGAATACTCTAGACTCAACATTTATGGCCCAACATCTCCAGACTCTACTTTTTGGCGACAACTTAGAAATCATATGCTTCAATGTAATCCTCACAATCTGATTGCATGTGGAGATTGTAACCAGGTTATGGACCCCTTTCTGGATATGAAGTCTAGTGTGCGGTACATCAACACCACCTCTCACACGCAATTCACCAACTTGGTATCAGAATTAGGCCATAGCGATGCATGGCTTATGAGTCATCCTACCGATTCTGATTTCACCTTTTACTCCACGCCCCATAATTCCTTCTCACGACTTGACTATATTTTCATTCCCAATTCCATGGTTAATCTCCTTCTCACTGCCCAAATAGAATCATCACAATCTCTGATCATGCCCCAATATATATCCAACTTGCATCCCCAATAAACTCTCGGAATTCAAATAAATGGAGATTCAATACTAATCTGTTAAGTGAGAAATCCTTTGCACCTTTTATCACACAACAACATAATAATTTGTTTACTGAGAATAAGAATCGAGATACATCCATTACTGATAATTGGGATTGCTATAAAGCGATTCTTATAGGTCATATATCATTTGTTGCCAACAAAAAGAAAAAAAACTTAAACAGGAGTCGAACTCCATTCTCAGACAACTTAAACCCTTGGAAGCCCAATTTGCCTGTACTAACTCTTCCTCTATTCTCAAGTTAAGATTTCAGAACAAAATCATCACACAATACTCGTATGCTAACCTGCTCAAATATAAGGCTAAGATCTTTCAATTCTCCAACAAGACCAGTAAATCTTTGGAATCTTACCTTAAATTTAAGGAAGAAAGAACTAAGATTGTTGTTATTAAAGATCATTTAGGAAACAGAAAATGCTCAGATAAAGAAATTATCCTAGCTTTCTCTAAATGTTACTCTAATCTGTATACCTCTGAAGCCCCTCCTAATAATGCTTTTGTACATGAAGTTCCGCATGAATCTGTACACTATGAAAGAAAGTGAAAGTATGTGGACAGTAGGTTCAAATAACATTGGTATATGCAGACTATACAACTCAGTGGAAGAAACGTTGAAACACCTAACGCTTCACTGTGCAGCCCTTCGTCAAAAGCGAACAACCCATCTTGCCGCCTTTATGGGGAAGAGAGAAACACTAAGTGCTGAAGATTGGTGGCAGATTATGTTTGATGGAAATGACCAAAAACTGGTCATAGCACTAACATTCTTCTTGGAAGTAATGGTTGCTCTCATTGAAAACCAAATGTAAAATTCTTCCTTTTTAATTTTGCAAATGAAAGGCATTACTCTACTCGCTACAAAGACCAAGTTGAATCTACATAAGATACTGGAATGCCTACATGAACTTTTGCAAGTTTATATTGTAGGCTTGGCAGTAGATTAGGTGGTCTAGCTCATTTGTTGTTTTATCTTTTCTCTCTCTTTTGTGTTTCCTTTTTAAATATTTGCATAAGATGTGTTTAATTTTGAGATCGTTCATTATTGGTTGCGTTCAAGGATTCCTTGTACTTTTTTGTCTTTTTTTTCTCCTTGTCTTGTTTTAAAGGTTTGTAATAAACCAAATAAAACATTTTTAAAAAAGAATGCTTTTGTTAATGATTTTCTACACAATATATCCCAAGACTCTTATTCCCTGATAGATCTTCAATCACTTAATGCTCCAATTACCCCTTCTGAAATACTTCTAGCTATCAAAAATCTTAAAAAATGCAAAGCCCCAGGACTGGATGGTTTCCCTACAGACTTTTTGACCATTTTTCCAATCTATTAGTCTCCAAACTTAGTGAACTTTACTCTCATTTCATTTCAGAAAATATGGCTCAAGGCTCATTTCTACAGGGCATGATTATTGTATTCCCTAAGCCCAATAAAGACTCTGAACTCCCTCAAAACTATCGTCCCATATCCCTTATTAACACTGATTGTAAGATTTATGTGGAGGTCCTAGCCAATAGACTCCTCCCTTCTTTAGCCAACCTCCTTAAGCAAGATCAAGTTGGAAATGTTTAAGGTAGGGTGTCCTCCTCCAACATTATACTCTTTTTAGATATCATAGATCTAATACATAACTCGAAGGATCCCCAGGATGCGTTTGCTCTTGATGCAGAAAAAGCTTTCAATAGAGTTGAATGGGATTTTAATTCGAAGCTCTTAAATGGCATGGCTTTGGTCCCCCTTTTCTCTCTATGATTAACGTTCTCTACTCTGAACCCAAAACTGCAATCTTTGTAAATGGACAACTATCCTCTTTTTTCCCCTTATCCAGAGGCACATTCCATGGATGCCCTCTCTCTCCAATTCTTTTTATTTGAACCCTTTCTGGAAGCTATTAGGCAAAATTATAACATTTTAAGAATTCAATATAAGCATCTCTGTGTTAAAATGTCAGCATATGCTGATGACGTTCTTCTTTTTTTTTAAACCCAGAACAAAGTGCCCAAAACTTACTAGACATTATTTCAAGGTTCTCTAAAGCATCTGGCTACAAACTGGATATAGATACGTCTGAAATTCTCCCCCTTAACATACATTGAACACCACATCATACCCTTTCCTTAGGCATGAAATGGTGTCCTAAAGGTTTTAAATATCTTGGTGTTCATATTTTAGCTTCCAGTAATAATATTTGCTGACAAAACTCAGAGATCCTATTGGTTAGGGTCAAATAACTGGTATCCTCATG
The DNA here is from genome assembly GCF_040938575.1 of Ambystoma mexicanum. Lineage (NCBI taxonomy): Eukaryota > Metazoa > Chordata > Amphibia > Caudata > Ambystomatidae > Ambystoma > Ambystoma mexicanum. The sequence continues at coordinate 719,387,415 of NC_090939.1, read as the reverse complement.
GTCTCCCCCCTTTCTTTCCTGGTGGGGCCGCCTGGAGTCCATTAAAATGATGATCTCCCCCATCATTTTATGTCTCCTCTATATGCTTCAAATTCCCCTTTCTTCTTCCCTTTTCAAATTCATAGACTCCTGCTTGATTACATTTATATGGGGGAAAAAGAAGCACAGAATTTCGCTTAGTAAATTTTAAAAGGTCCGCTCCCAGGGTGGTGTTAGCTTCCCCGATTAAAAAAAAAATCACATGGCTTTTGTCATTAAACAAGCACAGTTATGGTTTGCCCATGAGGAATCAGTATGTGTACCTCATTGGGTAAGTCGGGAAAGAGCCATGGTTTCTCCAATCTCCCTTGCAGATATTTACCTTATCAAAGGTAAGAATAAGTGTACTAAATACTCCTACATCCGCCAGTCTATACTCTATCTTAGAGTATATATGTTTCCGTCCTTAATTAAGCAGACCTCGTTCTTCTCTCCTTTCATCAGGTTTAATCCCCTAATCAAAATTAAAGGTAGATCTATTTTTTAGAGGCCATGGCTTTCCAGAGGTATCACATTTTGGAATCAATTCTTTTTGCAGAGTGTTCCTATCAACTTTAATGACTTTGCTATCAAGTTTCACATGCCTGCCCCCTTCCTGAAACAATATCTTGACATTATTGCTGCAATTTTTGAAAATTATGAATCGTTTATGTATATCGCCAATATTCCTAATGCACAGAGGCTATTACATATGCTGAACTCTGACACTACTGCTTCTATGTATTACAAAATCCTAATGTTGACGTCTCCTACTCCAGCGACTGATCTTCTTCATAGTGACTGGAAAAATGACTGCCTACTACCGGATCTCCAACTATGCTGGCCACCACAATGGAAATGCATTTCTAAGAATACTGCTTCGGACAGCCTAACCCAAACCTTCTTCTTTTTCCATTATAGAGCCATCATCACCCCCATTTCTCTCTTCAAGTGTGGATTATTATCTCATGATAATTGTTGGAGCTGTTTACACTCCTAAGGCTCATTTAAGCATATGTTTGTAGAATGTCAATATGTGAAATCATTCTGAAACTCTGTGTGGCACACCATCAAATCTATTTTGAAGTTTCATCAAGATTTTTGTTTTGACTTCCTTATTTTTGGTAGTCCTCTTTTACATACTACTCCCTCTAACAAATATGCAGACTTTCTCTGTGATTTATGTTTAATGGTTGCAATCCAAACCATCACTACTAATTGGAAAAACTTAAGTCGTATTCATTACAATTTCTGGTGCCATCTGTAATAGCCATAGATTAGAAAGTTGCTTAGCTTACCATAACTGGCGAATTTCATTGGGGTTTTTCGATTTTACTTGTATCCATAACATCCTTTTAACAATGTTTTTTACTCAATTTCATAGGTTTTTATTAGTGCAACTTAACCATAACGTTTCTTTAACAATGTTTTTTCATTGAATTTCATAGGTTTTTATTAGTCCAAGTTAACCACAACATCCCTTTAACAATGTTTTTTCAGTGAATTTCATGGGTTTTTACCAGTGCATGCTATTTTCCTACAACTTACTAATATCATACTTACCAAATATAACAATATTTGTGTCCAATTTACAAAGTGTCACCTTAAAACATTGCCATTTCCCACCTTCTAGAATAATTTTTAACACTTCTATACACTTTTTGCAACTATTTCAACTAGTTTTGCATCCGTAGACGTCTACCAGCATCTGACTTCATTGCGGACCTTCCGGAAAGTGCCACATGACCATAAGCTGGCTCACGACATGATGACGTGTCCGAGAACCCGTCCACATTTCACGATAAGATCCGTGCTTCGCAGACAGCTTGCATTTTCTACTGATCTAGGAACTTTCAACTTCAAAATTTCTTTGCACAGCTCCAACATCGATTCCTACTCATTATCAATCTAGTACACAGTACATACTTTTAGCAAAACTGCTATTTATCTTAAAATGGCATCCGCTATTGCCATCCCTCCTCCCCAAGAGCCACCACCATTGCTGTAATCAAGGAGCATAAGAAACACTGCTCTCTAGCTTAGAAATAACACACACACAACGTTTTCCCCTGTCCACCTGCCCCTCCATATTAGTGTTTGGTGCCTCTTCCCTCATTTCCCTCCCCACCTTTCGTTCTTAGCTCTTCTGCCCCAAAAAAAAAATACATCCAAAAACAACAAAAGAAATGTTCCTTTAGGAACCACCGTTCACAGTTAAAAAATAGAACTAAAAAAACTAACATTTCTCAGTAAAGTACATAGACTCAATAAGATTTTCCAACATTTCCATTTGCATTTTGTGTTATGCTAATGGAAATATTGTGGCGTTCATCCCCCGTTCCAGGGACTGGAACAGTGGATACCGGCCCAGCAGCCCAAGTTATCACCCAAGCAAAGCGAGGGCGGATAAGTGGTCTCCGCACCATTATCCCCCCATTCCAGCCCCTGTAATGAGGGATGAAGGCCATTAGCACCCTAGGTTCCCAAATCAGGAACCCGGGGTGCCAAAAAAGGATTTTCCTTCCTACACCGTGTAGGAAGGAAAATCCTTTTCCAAGATGGCCACCATGGAAAGGGAAGGTGGGGTTCCATACAGGGCCTCTCTTCGCTTTCCATGGCAGCCTGCAGGAAGCGAAGAGAAAACCTTATGACCATATTACTACAAGCACATTTTTCTTCCCTTTCAAAACTATCCCAATTTCAAACAACTTTACCACAAAGCCGGTCCCAGGTGGACATGGCCACTTTAACCCCATGTGTTGTCCCTTGTGGCCATGGCCAGTAGCCAGATTGTCTGGATCATGACCTTATTCCATGACCCGGACAATCTGACCACTGCCCATAGCTACTGGCTATACCTCAGTCACCAAAAAAGTATATCATTATTTTTTGTACCTACATTATGACACTTGTTCAAAAATAAAACATGGGCACATTTGCAAAACCATGCTTTCAGATCCTAGCCAATGCTCCTTCCACAAGTTTGCTGGAAATCCACACATGTTTTATTTTTTCAAAAGTGTCCAATGTATGCACGTACAATAGTCATATAACCTAGCCCCCACTTGACAAAATCCATATAGACTTTATGAAAACATTTATATCTAGATCTAAAATCTTTTTGCAAACTTTTGTGTAGATTCATCAAATTGCACCACATTTATAAGCCTTTACAATATTTTGGGACCCCCCTCCAATTCTGCCCCCTCTTGACAAAATCCCACCAAACTTCACAAAAACATTTATATCTAGATTGATTATCAGTTTGCCAAATTAAGTGTAGATTTGTTAAATGGCTCCTCATTTATAAGCCTTTACATTATTTTGGTATCCCCCCTCTAATTTGGCCCCCTCTTGACAGAATCCCACCAAACATTGCAAACTCATTCAGGATCAGGCCAGGAATATGATTGCCAAATTACCTGCAGTTCCATTAAGTGGCGCCAAAGTTATAAGCCATCCAATAACTGCTTTTCACCAAACCAGTAATGCAGAGGTGTCCGCAAACTTTCACAGGACTGTTCGTGAACATCCAAACTGTTTGTGGACTTTCGTGGCGAAAAACGCCCTTTTTTTGCAGCCATATTCCATCCCATCCTCATCATCCCTCACCTCCCCAGAGATTGTATGATAAGTTTGAAAAGTGCAATGTTGTGTTTTTTAATATGTTTTTACTGCGATGTCCGCGGACACCGGCCGATGTCCGCGAATCCAAGATGGCAGGCGTTTCCAAAAATCTGACGCACCTCACGCTTCACGCCAACCAATCAGCGAACACGTTGTGTGTCTGCGGACATGACGCAAGTCTATTAGCCAATCGGTGTCTTGTCCGTGGAGCGAACAGGGAATTGTGTCCGCGGAGCAGACATAGATATCACCAATTTGTTTGCCTTACATTTTGGACATTTTACCAAAACCACGCTTTCGGGACCAAGCCGTCGCTCCTGCTGCAAATTTGGTGAAAATCCGTCCAGCGGTTTGGGCTGTAGGTGTGAGCACATTTTTTCCCATTATGTCTATGGGAAAAAAAGAAATTTTGGGACCCCCTATAACTTTGCCCCCTCCCAAGACCAATCCTCACCAAATTTTGCAAAAAAATTCAGAGTGGGCCATATACTTTTTTTGCAAAGTTTGGTGAGGATTCGTCCAGTGGGAGCGAAGTTATAAGCCACCCAAAAAGTGCTCTTCCTATGGGTTTAGCAACTTAACCATAACTACATGGCCGCTACCGCAGGCCATGTAATATACTTGGTTTGCATATGCATCAAATATCTGTTATCAACCTTTATTTTATGCGTCTTCCTTAAATTTGTCATACATTTCACATATTGATAGTATTAATTGCCATGTATATCCATTTCCTATAATAAAAATCTTTAAAACCAAAAAAAGCACCAACTGATTGCGAAAAAATTTAAAAACGTGCATACAATCATACTCTAAGTCCTTTATGTCAAACATGTGACTCTAGAGCTCTCATGTTTCAAGTGTTCACCCTTGAGAAGGCCATTCTGTTTTTTCCCCTCTGGATATTGGGAATTGTAGTTTTTTCTTTCCCATTTGAAATTTAGAAAATCTACAAAACCCAGAATTCCAAGCAGAAATACGACTGGATGGCCTTCTCACGCATGAACAGAGGAAACTTGAGTGCTCTGTGATTCCTGCTCCCTACCACCTCAGGAAACTTAAACATTTGAGCTCAGACTGCAATGTCATCAATGAGCTCAAACGTACTTCAGGAAATCTGTTTCATTTGGCTCTGTCTGCAAACCAATGGATAGGTGGTATATTGTGGATTCCCTCAGGCCACATTTCCCCTCCAATCTCCCACTTCAGTTTGTAAAACATGGCAAACTAAGAACAAAAGAAGTCACTTTAAATATTTCAGGAATTTTCTGGGAAAAGCAAGAATATGTGGTCACTAAAAAGCAGTCACAGAAAAAGGTGTTTATAGAGAAAGTAGGAATGGGGCTCACAAGAAGCAGAAAACACATTTTCATCAAACTACGAAATAATCATGAACATGGACGTTTTCACCTTTTGAAAGCTGCCACTGTGCAAATGTCCCAGTTGGCAAAGTAACAAACCTGACTGCAAATGAATAATTCCCTTTCGAAGATCAATATTGTTGCTTTTCTTACTCATCATCCACAAAAGTTTGGACCAATAATTACCAAAAATGTTCATGTAACAAAGGTCATGTGTGAATAAGACATTTTGATATATCATTGGATGCAGCTTATTTATTGAGAAACACAGTGATGGCTGCATAATAAATGGTTAGGTATAAAGAATACATTAACTCACAAACAAATCTAATGATGGTGTGCAATGGGCATGTCTGGTTTAACATTGCTCATACGCAATCACAAATCTGAAAATATTCTTGTACCCAGAATACATGTCTGGAGCAGCACATTTCAAGGCTGGGAATCGTCCTTAAATGATAGTTAAATAAAATTACATTGCTTTACAGCTCTCAGATAGTCGGAGAAACTCAGATAACACTGTTGACTCTATCAGTGCTTGTTTTTGACAGGACTTCATTCTAAGGAACAGATGTAAATCAAGGGACTGATGACACATTTGCTTAAGACATTTTTATGATACTAGTTGCACATTTTACAGCTACAATTGTTAACTCTCAGCAAACAGCTTTGAAGTAACACTTGCAAGCCAATGTTAGATGTTCTTGCTTGATAAAGGTAGCCGAAAGAGATCCAATGAGCATATATTTTGGTGGTAAGGGGCAGGTACTGAGCAGAAATGGCCATCAGAATTAGTGTGGACATGAGCTGTCAATGGCTGGGTAAATATCCACACAACACCTACAAGCTCTGTGTCCCTCCTCACATGCACCCCCCTCCTAGCTGTCCTCGAATGCAATAGTTTTAGCGTATAGCTCCACAGAATAGCCAAAACAATAAAATGGTGAAAGATACCAACACACCCGTCTAGCTCTCTGATTGACCCATCTATGAAGAGATCCAAATTAGAGCTAATCAAGTTGCACTCCTAATTTTTACGCAAGAGTATTTTTAAAGATATATCCTGAGAGTTATTGGTTTTAAGGTGCGGAGGAGATAAATAACAACCCTGGCATATAGGTTGAAAAAATGTACACAATAGATCAAGTTCCCAAATGTGGGAACTCCCGTCCTCTGCACTCTATGGATGGCTCTGTAAGGAGTCCTTATATGTTTAATTATTTGTTAAATAGATGTTTCAATAAATTGATTTGTACAAAATTGTAGGTAATTTGCTTAGTAACATATATCCATACATGTATTAATATACTTTGACACAGTTAAGCATTTTTAGCAAAAATCCATTGATTTATTAGAAGCCCAACACATTTGTGAAATAATTCACTTCTTCAGGGGCAAATTGCATAATTTTTCTTAAAGTAATCTGGAAGACATAATATTGAAGTAGATGCATATTAGTCCCAATAGTTCACAAAAGAAAATTTGTATAATTTCCAACAGCAAAAAAACTTTCAAGGAGGATCCATATATATCCTATTGTCGAGTATCTCGTTAAGTTGACATAAATTTAAACTTTAAGCAAATCATACAGTGCTGACCAGTAATAACCATTTAGCAATATCCTCACGTTCAACAATGATCAATACATTGACATTTTTATGTTGCAAGTAAATTACCTATGGACAAGGTTCCATTGTTCCAAAATGTTGGCTGTTCATCACAAAGAGAGAATTGTCAGTCTCCTGTACAACTTTTTCCCCCCATCTTCCATTTTTTCTTGTTAACTGTTTAGGGACTAAGATCTCACTACTACTGACAATTCTCTCTTTGTGATGAACAGCCAACATTTTTGAACAATGGAACCTTGTCCATAGGTAATTTACTTACAACATAAAAATGTCAATGTATTGATCATTGTTGAACGTGAGGATATTGCTAAATGGTTACTACTGGTCACCACTGTATGATTTGCTTAAAGTTTAAATTAATGTCAACTTAACGAGATACTCGACAATAGGATATATATGGATCCTCCTTGAAAGTTTTTTTGCTGTTGGAAATTATACAAATTTTCTTTTGTGACCTATTGAGACTAATATGCATCTACTTCAATATTATGTCTTCCAGATTACTTTAAGAAAAAATATGCAATTTGCCCCTGAAGAAGTGAATTATTTCACCTAACGCGTTGGGCTTCTAATAAATCAATGGATTTTTGCTAAAAATGCTTAACTGTGTCAATGTGTATTAATACATGTATGCATATATGTTACTAAGCAAATTACCTACAATTTTGTACAAATCAATTTATTGAAACATCTATTTAACAAATAATTAAACATATAACAACTCCTTACAGAGCCATCCATAGAGTGCAGAGGACGGGAGTTCCCACATTTGGGAACTTGATCTATTGTGTCCATCTATAAAGAGAGCCATAACAAGGAAAAACAAAACAGCTAGCTACTTTCATAAATTAATGAACCAAAAGCTTTTAGGCTGCCTAAATCAAACTACTTCACTTCTAAAAAGAAACTGGAGACGCAGAACACCCCTCCAACATTTACCTTTTATCAACCATATAATTCCTAGTCATAATACTAGAGAGCTAAGCATGCAGCCAAATCTTGGAGCATGTAGAGTCTAATTACATCTAATAACAACATCAAATTGTATCTCATACTCATCCGAGTATCTCAGCAGCTATCAACACTATTAACCGCTGTACAATAATTTGAAGGCTTTAAGAGCAAGATACCATAAAACAACTCTACAGTGGATGAGATTGTTCCTTACAGACAGAATGGAAATGACATGCCCCCGACCCCCTTTAAGGTCACACTCAAGGCACCTTACCTGTGGAGTTCCCTCGGGATCAAGCCTCTTGCAACTCCTAGTCAATATCCACACTACCTTTTTGATGAAGATAATAAAATCATATGGGATCATCTGTTACAACTATGCGGATGACACACAAACCATAGGCAAAATTACAGATGCTAGAAATTCCAGCACTACCCACATCAACAGCCTCAAACAACCAAGCAAATGCATGATAGCCAACTACCCATAACTCAACCCAGACAAAATGGAAATAATGATAGTCTCCTTACATGGCACCTGAAACACCTCTGCCATGGCTTTTGGAACTGGGTAACCCCCTAAACCATTTAAAGTGATTAGGAAATGGAAAGCAGACTCACTGTGGTACCCCAAGTTAATGCTATAGTCAGAATGTGCTTTGCTCATCCCTGCTCTAGCTGATGGATTATGCCCTACCGCTCCTTCGCACACAGAGTGCTGGCCGTCATCTCTCTGATTCCTTTAAGAATTGACTAGGCAAACAGCATTAACCCACTTATGCCATACTACCTCACAAAAATAAAACATCAACAGATGCAAAACACAGCCGCTCAACTACTCAGACTCAACCAAAGGAAACACAACACTGGCGCTCAGAGCACCCCACTTGCTACCAACTAAAGTAAAGGATCCACTGCAAGGGTCTCTGCATCGCCCACAGAGTACTTGCAGATCAAGGAGCAGAATTCCTCTGAAAACAAAATCTAATTTTACCAGCCAAACAGAAACCTAAGATCGAGAAACAATAAACTATTAGAAATCAAACAATTTTGCAGAGGCTCTTCCTTTTCCACTATGTTGGCCAAACACGGGAACACACTACCAAAGGCAATCCAAAACCTAAAGGACCACATGAAATTCCTTCAGGAAAAGTCTTCAATCCTGGCTGGGGTGATTATGTATTGTGAAGGCCCTCTGTATAATCTCTGAGTCTGTATGGCCTTCATATAAAGAGGAGTCACTACCTGCCAAGAGTCCTTCACCAGGCATCTACTTGTCAGTCCTTGTCAGGATTTCTCTTAGGGTTATGAACTCTGATTATCTGTTAGCTTATCTGTCCCCATTAGCTATATATCCTGCTGCCAGTAATGGGTCTGGACCCTAAAGGGTGCGATGAATCCTACA